>NC_133045.1:13500625-13860000 GCF_048771995.1 Taeniopygia guttata
TTTGGGATCACATTTGGGATTGTGTAGCAAGTTTTCCCATTTTCAGCAAAAAGCACCTCCTATTCATCTCCATCTTTCCTTCAGAGAGTTCCTGTGAGTGAAAATGTTTTGAAATTCCACATGGCTGCTGTGTGTGTTTTATTTCAGTGAGAATTATAAACTGGATTTTAGGAAATGGCTGAGCTCCCCTGGAGCAAAGTCTGCCAGAGATCAGAGCCTGTGGCCCCTGCTCTGCATCAGCTCCAGACAACTCACCTGGTGTGAGGAAATCTGCATCAACGGGAAGCTGCAGGGGCTGAGGATCAACTACAAATCATTGAAATTAAAAAAAGAAAAAAAAAAGAGGCATTTACTTCTCTCTCTCACACAGACTTTACAGAACGTGTGAGAAAGGAAGCAAACCTGCAAATATTCCATCCTGTGCCTGAGCTGTGTCCTGGCACAAACCAGGCCTTGGGAGAGCAGGACAAAAACCAATCCTCCAGACTGAAGCAGACACTGAATTTACCATCGAGACTTGGTTCAGATCTTGTTTTTTCTCCTGCCATGGATAACCCTGGGAGCTGCCAGGAAACAGTCAGAGAGCAAGGACAAGAGCTCTTTGTGCATCCACAGGGAGGCACTGGCTGATTCCCACCCCAAATCAGGACTTCAGTTTATCCTGGCAATACCAGCTGAGGAATAAAACCCCTGTGGAACAACCAGATCAGAGCCAGGGGTTGGGGCTGAGAGCTGACCCCACTCTCCCATTCCAATCCTTGGCAACGTCATTTACTAAAACCACTGCTTTCCTTCTTCCCTCTGATAGCTGTGAAAAATGCCAATCACTTGGTTTTTAAAAATTTTAAAAGTTTAGTAATAACAAAACAGTCATAAAAATATACAATTAGAGTAATAAGTTTAGAGTTAGGATAATTACAAGACAATAAAAGGCAAAGAATTACAGAGTCTGGATGCTCTTGGACACTCAGTCACAGAAAGCATGTCTTGTGAACAAAGGAATAACCTTAAAACAATGCACTTGTTGGATATTCATATATCCTTCATGGTTATGCATACATTCTATTTAAAACAAGAAACTCTGTCTGTTGTATGTTAACTGTTTCTTTTAATCCCCTGGTGTCTTTGAGTCTGAGCAAGGCCTGAAGAAATTAGCTTCTTCTGATAAGAAGCCATAAATTCCTCTCCTTTGGAAGATTTAGGTGTTCTTTAAAGTATCTCATTCCTAAAAAAACACTTCCACCACATACATAGTCTCTATTTTAACATTATGTTGGAACCTAAAACTATATTTAAGACACTACGTAAGAGGACTAATAAAGCATAACTTTCTAACATTACACATATAATATTCATTGTAATATTTGCAAAAAGCCAATCATAACATATGCATTTTTCACATAGCTAAAGTGGTTTAATTAACATTTCATCTGATTTATTTAAAGGAGGCGTTCTTCTCCATTCTTTGCAGCTTCACTGCTTCCCCCAGGCAGGAAGCGGAGCAATAATAACTTTGGTAGCCCTGGTGGCTGTGCAGGACATCCCAAAGGGTGAGCACAGCTCCAGCCTCCTCTCCTTGGCACCTCCCTCTCTCCAGGTGTGGCTCGGGAGACTTTCTCCTCATTGTTTATTTGGGTATTTTAACAGCAAACACACATTTATATCCCAAGTCAATAGGAACTCCCCTCTTGACTTGGGTCTGCTTTGCTCTTCCTCCATTTCCAGGGAGTGCTTGGCCCCAATGAATTTACAGAGCAAGATCAGAGGGTACATAAATGCATTTTAAAATAAAGGGACAAGAAAAGAAAATCCCCCAAATATATTTGTTTTTCTTTTCCTCTTAATATCAAAACAATCCCTCGGAAGATTTATGTGAAATCGTACACAGGCTGCAGTTCAGAGTTCCCACGTGTGATCCCTTTCCGTGCTGCCTCTTTTCCTTCCCTCTGCTTTTAGTGAAATAAAACCCAAATGAGAATACACAAGCTGTTGCAATTCCTGCACAGGTTTTAGGCTTGCTCAGCAGCTGACTGCACCCCTGAGCCCCGAGGAACGCTGCAGCCAGTTTGCCTCCACCAACAAGAAAAGTTTGTTGGCTTGTGCCATTTTTGGGAAGGCAGTGGGATTTTAGGGATTTTAACAGCCTGGCCCCACTGGCTGTCTCTAAATGAGAATTAGGTGGTGAATTCATGTTAATGACAGAAAAAGGTTAATTTTATTTGGGGTTTTTCTCTCCTGCACCTCACAGGAGCTATGGGCAATAACCTGAGTGTGCCAGAGGAAGCTGAGGATGACAGCACCTGCACAGTGAAGAGTTACCAGGTGAGCAACCCCTCTCCCACCTCCCCTGGCTGCTGCCAGGGCAGTTTTCACCCCTTTGATGTCCTAAAAACTCTGTTGGTTATTTCAGCCTCTCTCGGAGTCTCCTGAAAGTCTTACCAATGGATCTGTGGTGTTTGTCCAGACCCCTCCCCTGGCAGTGAACGGTGAAGGTATGGACCGGGACGGGGGTTGGAAGTGCCCTGGGGGAGGTTTGGCCTGAAGGAACAATAAATATTGCTGCATGGCTTTGCATTAAGGGATGAACCCATGTTCTAGCTCTGACTGGGAAACGTAGCTCCACAGAAGCTGCAAAGTTTACATACAACAAAAAGAAAAATAAGGAATTATTTCCAACGTTCTCTGCGTGCTGGGTAATACTTCTGGGGACTTGGTTCTGCCCTGGGCCCCAAAAAATGGATTTACATGGGAGGGGGTTTATGTGGAGCATCAGCAGGCAGGGATGCTTTGGTGCTGGTCCCTGCCAGGTTTGTGACAAACTCTGCCCAGGCTCTGGGGGAATTCCTGGTGCAATTTGTGTCTCCTGCAAGCCCTGGGGGAATTGTTGCTGCAAGGAACCCAAATTTAGGCTCTTGGAAAGGACAAAATGAAGTAGTGGCATCAGGGCAGGGGGATCATGGACTCTTGGAGAGGTTTGGGGTTTCTGGGGGACACAGGAAATGTTTTACAAGAAGAGAACAGTTCATGTATTGGAAAGGGATTTAAAAAAATCCATTACCTGGCTGTGTATTAACCAGCTCTGCATTTTTAAATATGAATCCATATTTCTGATCTTTTCAGCAGCAATTTCCAACAACTGAAACTGTAGAAATGCCTTCCTGATGATAGAATCCTTATCCATCTGAGCATTTCAATCTTGTTCTCTCTTTTCTGGTCCTGTGTTCTCAAGCAGGGGCATTGCTTTGATTTGACATACACTGAGCAGTTATTTATTAATAATTAAATATATAGAGAGAATTTTTCTGTCTTGTTTTTAATTTTAAAATAGTGATTGGCTGGGAAAAGAGAAGCAGAAAGGGGCAGGCATTAAAGCTGCAGTGAAGTTGTTAAATTAGAATTACATTTGGCCTCTTCTGCTCCTGAGCTGGGCCTTAGTGAGTATTTAATGTACAGAAACCATCCCTGCTCTCATTTTGGAGGTTGCAGCCCTTCCTGAAGAGAGCATAGTCCATCTAGAATTTCCAGTGAGATCTTCATTACCAAATCAAGCTGTTCAACAAAATGCAGCTCCTGAGCTCGAATTCTAGAGAATTTAGACTGAAGCTCAGCAATTCATTCTTTCCCTGCACACTAATTAAATAAACTCTGTCCCTTTTATGGATAAACTGGGTGTAGAACAGTTGATGGGCTGTGAGCAAAGCATTTGTTGAGTGAGTTAATCCCATTATTTCACCAGTTTGGGTGGGGTCAGAGGGAACTGGTTTTGTAGGTGAGCACCCCAGTGAGGACCCTGAGCCCCACTTCCAGCGCTGCCCCCCTCAAAAACCTGCTGAGCATTAAAAAAAAATCGCATTTCCAAGTGGTTTTTCGAAGTTATCTCCATATATTCAAGGGCAGTTGCTCCCATCCACAGGCACGTGGCTCTTCTTTCTTTTCACACCTCCTTAATTCCTCCTCCCATCCCTTGTTGGCTTTGGAGCCTTTCCAAGCAGCAGCACCGCAGTTTCTTCTCTTTTCAGAATAAATAAACCCCAACATTTCCTCTTCAATCTTATCAGCAAAGAAAATACTTTATAACCCCATGCTGAGAAAAATACTTTATGATTTGTTGTCAAGAAAACCCTCTCAGTCTGTCACAGGCAGTTGAAAAATCTAAATTTAGGTAAAAATAATCAAAGCTGGTGTGGGGATATGCAGATGGTTCTGATAACAGCCCAGAATTTCTGCTCCATGACCCAAATTTCCCAGTGCCATCCCACCATAGGTCACTTTAAGCAGTTGCCTACCAGCAAAGCCTCTCTCTGTGGTTTTTCTTTTTTTTTTTGGTGTAAACCAGCGGAGTTCTGAGGAGGAAATAAAAGCCAGATGATTTTCACTGCCTGAAGACCTAGAAAATACATGTACATTTTATTCCTCATACCTAAAACGAAGCATATGGGACTGCTTTACTTAAATGGATTACCTAATTAATGTAACTGCTAAATCAGCTTAAGTAGCAAGTTGAAAAATTAGATGTTGCTGTGTTGATATTTCTTGTATTTTGACTTTTTTTCCCGTTTGTAAAGCAGTTTAAAATCATTGTGATACCATTGAAATCTCCATGTTTGTGCACAGTAATCAAGATTTTGGAGAAATACAAGTGATGGAAGTTATTACTGTGAAAACATGGTTGTATTTCTAAAATACTGCAATAAATAGCAGTTTTGGGGTGTGAAATGAGGATATTGGGGGAGCCAGAGCTGAAGAAAGGGAACTTTGTTGTACTTTTAGTAATAAAAGCACTCGGTGAGCAACAGGTGAAGGGAGGAAGGTCGAAATTGGAGTTTTGTGTCTCTGATTTGCACAGCACAGAGCAGAAATGCAGCAGGAGGACAAACCAGGAAAATTCCCAATTCCTGGGGGCTTGGGTGGTAATTCCAGGCAGACTGAAACAACGACCTGCTCCTACAAAGAGTTACAAAGGGATTAAAAAGATTACAAAGGAGAAAGGCTGAGTGAAGATGCAGCTCCTTTGTCCCAGAGGATAAATCCCATTCAGCAAATCCTGATTGCAGCAGCTGCTGCGCCTGTAAGGCCTGAAATGTGAAGGATTTTAGGGATGTTTTTAGAGAATGATTGTTCCTAATTTTGCTTCTGGCACTCTCCTGCTATTTCCATTAATTTCTGGAAATCTGCATGTTTTTTAAAGTATTTTTTAAATAACAATGTAAATTAAATTAGTGAAACCAGGTGATTCTTGGAACAAAAATTGATTTGCATGGAATGGTAGAGCAAGATGACAAAAAGAATATTGGTGTGTTCCTCCTGGTTTTAAGGAAGGAGGAGTGGTTTATTATTGTAATAATCATATATTATTATTAATAATACTATTGTAATTTGGATTTGTCATTTTGGATTTGTATTTGCTGCAGAAATTCATTCAGGGCTGTTGTGCCCTGTGCTGCCCTGCACTGCTGGAATTCCTGGTGCCAAATGTTGCCTTGTAGTCCTTAATGGCTTCTTCATGGCCATTAAAATATTTTCTCCACAATTATCTGAACACCAGGGGAGAAAAAAAAGTGCTGTGTGGCTCTAATTCCATGGCTAAGCAAAATATTTGTTTGTGGCTGGCTTGTACTCAAAAGAGAGGAATGAGATGAGCTTTAAGGTCCCTTCCAAGACAAATCATTCCATATTTCTGTGATATTGCATTAACCATTGATCTTCTCTATTTTTTACTAAGTCAAGGAAAAAATATTGGTCTAATTTGCTAAATTCCAGGAGGAAAAAAGTGTTCTTACAGAAGAGGGACTTTGTGTAGCCACAAAATTTCCTTTTTAACACACCCTGATGAAGGGAAGGGGAAAGAGAGACAGATCTTCTGGAGTGTGACTGCCTTTTGTTAAAGAGTTGAAAGGCAAGTGCCTGAGCAGTAGTCTGAAATGCAACCTGTAAATTGTGTATTGATTTTCATCTCGGAGCAGCTTTTAATCTCAGGCATAATGAGCAGCTTTGATCTGCTCGAAGTCCTGGCCTAGAATTTGGGTTTTGCTTATCTTTGCGATTCTGCCTCTGGATTGAGGAATAAATCTGAAAAAAAAAAAAAAATGGCACTTTTGTGTCTTTAAAAACAAAAATAAAACACGCTTTTCACCCAAATACTGGAATTTCAAGGCTTTTGTCCCTCATTTTGCTGTGGCTGTTGAACCCAGCCCAGCGCTGGTGGGATCTGCTCTGCTTCTGCCTGAGCAGAATTTCCTCGCAGCAGCTGGAGCTCTCTGACACAACACACACCCAGCAGAGCCCATGGCAGTGACATTTTCCAGGGCTTCCATTCCTTCCATGATAATTTGAGATAAAAGCAGCTCCATAGGTTCCTGGGCTGCTGCTTGCTTCGCTGGTTTTCTCAGTGCTGAGCTTATATCCCTATTTTTGAGCCAAAGCCAGTTTTCCTGTGGTTCATTTGTTATCTGTTACATAAAGCAGAAGTTCAGCATCTCTTACAAGTATTTTCCAATGGATGTTGTTTCTCCTTTCTTTAGTTTTTTGATTTTTGCTTCCTTCCCAAGTTTCCAACTATAATTAGAAGTTCTTTTTCAAACATTACTACAGGAGGCTCAGGAAACTACAGCTGATCCTTAGTGGCCCCAGCTGAGTGTCTAAATAGGTGCTGGAGTAGCTGTGATTTGCACTTTTTGCTGTGCCTGTCAGGACATTGAAATCGAAACTGCTGCTGATGAAATCTCACAGGAGGATATTGCTGCCCCAGGATTTCTGCCAGTGGAGCTGCTTCCTTACAGGAACAGCAGCAGAAGAAACCAGGAAAAAATAAAATTCATGTATGCCCAGAAAGTGGAAATGTCTTTGCCTGGCCAGAGCAGGCTGTGCTGAGGAGCTCTGCCCAAAACACCCAAAAAAGAGGGAGCAAAAGGCTCATTATGAATGATCCAAGTTGGGAGGCAGGGTCCTGGCAGCTGTGGGGTGCAGGGTCCTGGCAGCTGTGGGGTGCAGCTGTGGGGTGCAGGGTCCTGGCAGCTGTGGGGTGCAGCTGTGGGGTGCAGGGGGCAGCTGTGGGGTGCAGGGGGCAGCTGTGGTGCTGTCACCACTGCCCTGACGGTGCCAGCTGTGCCTCTGCTGCTGGCAGATGTCCGGGTGAAGTCCCTGGAGGTGATGCTGGCACATCCCAGCACTGCCCCACTGCACAGGCAGGACCTGGAGCTGCTGGGGAAGGCACCAGGATGGGCAGAGGGATGGAGCAGCTCTGCTGGCACAGCTGGGATTGTTCACCTGCACAGGAGAAGCTTTGGGGTGAGCTCAGGGCGGCCTGGAGGAGCTGCAGGAAAGATGGAGAGAGAGGATTTCCAAGGGATGGAGGGACAGGACACAGGGAATGGCTTCAAACTGCCAGAGAATAGGTTTAGATTGGATATTAAGAAAAAATCCTTCCTTGTGAGGGTGGTGAGGCTCTGGATCCCTGGCAGTGCCCAAGGCCAGGCTGGAACACCCTGGGACAGTGGGAGGTGTCCCTGCCATGGCAGGGTGGCGTGAGATGGTCCCCAAGGTCCCTCCCAACCACATCATTCCATGGTCCTGGGGTTTATGGAAAACCCCACCTCCTGCTCATCAGGGCAGCCTGGGCTGTGGTGCAGGGGGAACACTCAGCCGTGGAATTAAAGCTGTGGAACATAAAATAAAATAAAATAAATCTCCAGGCTGGGCCCTGGGCTCTGCTCTGCTGCTGGGTGTGCCCAGGATCCCTGGGTGCTGCCCTTAAAATGACCTCAGGTAACAGCCCAGGATGGAGGTGTGGAAGATGAACCTGTGGCCACGAGTGAAGCTCTGTCTCATCACTAAATCCTGACCTCTGGTTTAATTCAATTTATAATTCTCTGAAAGGTTTGGACAACACAGCTCCAACTGCCAGCTGCAAATGAAAGCAAAAATACCTGAAACTAAACCAGTTTCTTGTGCTTTAGGATGTTACACACTGGATGGTTTTCTAAAAGTCCTTCGGTGTGTTTTGTGCCATTTTTAAAATAGTCCTACTTCTTGAACACTACATGCTGGATATCCTATTCATCAAAAGAAGGATTATTATGCAGCAGCAATTTTTTGTACTCCAGTTTATTGTGATGTTTTAGTCAAAGGAAAGTGTGATGGAGACAGACACATCAGCCCAGGACCTGCTGATGTTTTTGGGGTTATCCACAATCCCTGGGGAGGTGGGAAGCTTGGGGAAATTTTGCTGTGAAAAGCCAAGGGGTAGCTTTGAAAGCTGGGCTCTAAAATTGTTCTGTTTTCCTAATCTCAAAGAATCTCCCACTTAAGATCTGTGCTGTGTGGAAGATGTGTTTCAATCAGTTTTAGGTTTTTTTTTGTATCTGGGGTTTTCTTTCTCTTAAAGGAAAATGTGAAAGGCATAATATTGACTAGACTATTACAATTATAATTTAAAATAATTTCAATTTTACATTGAAACTGACAATTTTCCTGTTCTAATTCAGCAAGTCAGTTTGAGCCTGTCAGTTTTCCACAGTAATAATTAAATACATCTAAATTCATCCTTGAAATGTGGTGATGACTGACAGGGAAATCAGATCCATATTCCAGTCCAAGTAGGGAAGAGAAGCTGAAGCTCAGGGGGAGCTGTAAGATTTACCTCTCGACAAGACCCTTTTTTATTGGGGTTTCACACCACATCAGCTCTGGTTCTGCCTCCCAGCCACAAAACAGATCCAAGCAAGATTATTTTTCTTTTGTCTCTTGTTTCTTTTGTCTTGTGTAAAGCAGGAGCTGCCTTTTCCTGCCTGTGAATCCCATACCAGGGATTTTCACCTCAACTATCCTATCAAAGTCCCATTGTTTTATGAAATCATAAAAGATACTTTTAAATCAAAAGGGTTTCTGCATCTGAGGTGTGATGGCCCCATGTGTACACATGGAATGATCAGTGTGAGTTTTGGGGGAGGAAATGTGATTCTGAGCCACAGTTTGTGAGAGAAGAAATGTAAAGAGAAATGCAAGGATATGAAACCTGTGATTTATCACTATTCAAATCAGGCTCAAAATAACCCACAGGCAGAGGAGAAGTGCAGGTAGGAGCTGCAGTGAGGAGAGCAGGCTGCAGGAAATGAGATCTTCCTTTTGTTTCTTTAGGTTTGACAGAGGAGCAGGTGATATATTGATATAGAACTGCCTTGAGATTTATTGGATTTTGGGTTTTTTTTTTGCATATCACTGATTTTAATTTGCTGGCCACTGGGCTGGGTAGTGGCAAACAGGGCTGGAATCTGACTTTGATGCTGCAAAGAGCTTGTAAATTCACACTGATTTCAGTGAGGGCAGGGGGCAGAAATCAGCTCTGGGAGTTGAGCAGAGGGTAAAATTCACACTGATTCAGTGAGGGGTGGCAAAAATCAGCTCTGGGGGATAAGGAGAAGGTAAAATTCGCACTGATTTCAGAGAGGGGTGGCAGAAATCAGCTTTGGGGGATGACCAGAGGGTAAAACTCACACTGATTTCAGTGAGGGGGATGAACAGAGGGTAAAACTTGCACTGATTTCAGTGAGGGGCGGCAGCAATCAGCTCTGAGGGACGAGCAGAGGGTAAAATTCACACAGATTCAGTGAGGGGTGTCAGAAATTGGCTCTGGAGAATGAACAGAGGATAAAACTCGCACTGATTTCAGTGAGGGGGATGAACAGAGGATAAAACTCGCACTGATTTCAGCTCTGGAGAATGAACAGAGGATAAAACTCGCACTGATTTCAGTGAGGGGTGGCAGCAATGGGCTCTGGGGGCTGAGCAGCAGCACCGGGGTCTCCAGCGTGCTCTGCAGCTCTCAGCCCCAGCACGAGCAGCTGCCCGTGCCCGTGGGTGATTCCCTCATTCCCTGTGTTGCAGGGGATGCCAGGGTGGCTGCAGGCCAGCAGAACACATCCGTGCCCCCAGCAGAGCCCGGCCCCGGTGCCCGGGCGGGCGGGCAGAGCGTTGGGAGCGCTGCCAGCAGAGCCCTGCCGGCTGCCAGGCTCCGCTCCCCGCCGTTCTTCCCCTGGGCTGTGCCAGGGCGTGCTGAGGAGCCAGCGGTGCCACCAGCCCCCCGAGAGGCCACCCTCGATGCCACTCCGCTGAACGAAGCCCCGAGCGAGGGCACAGAGGTGCCCGGGGCGGCTGTGCCCCACCAGGGAACCGTCGAGGGAACCCATCCCAGGCTGGGCCAGGACGCCGAGCTCGCGGGGACGCCTGAGGGACACGATGTGGCCGCCCCAAAGGGCAGACAAGTGACGCTCCTCGACAGGATCTTCAGGCTGGAGAAGGGCAAGGGAAGGACACAAAGTGACCCCCAGGAGGGAAGGCAGGGCTTGGACGTTCCCGACGGGAGCATCGCGGCCGGAGTGCCCAACACGGTCCTGCTGGGCAAGGCAAGTGCTTCCATAAAATAGCCTTAATTTCGTTTTCACTGGTGAAACCTATTGGGATTGTTGGCAGAGTGGGATGACTCTGCGTGGGGTGGGAATGAACCAGTGCTGCCCTTAAAATGAGCACAGGTAACACCCCAGGAAGGAGGTAGGAATGAACCAGTGCTGCCCTTAAAATGAGCACAGGTAACAGCCCAGGATGGAGGTGTGGAAGATGAACCTGTGGCCATGAGTGAAGTTCTGTCTCATCACTAAATCCTGCCCTCCAGTTTAATTCAATTTATAATTCTCTGAAAGTCTGGCTCAACACAGCTCCAACTGCCAGCTGCAAATGAAAGCAAAAATACCTGAAATTAAACCAGTTTCTTGTTTAGGATGTTTGACATTGGATGGTTTTCTAAAAGTTCTTTGGTGTGTTTTGTGCCATTTTTAAAATAGTCCTACTTCTCGAACACTACATGCTGGATATTCTATTCATCAAAAGACAGAATATTATGCAGCAGTGATTTTTTGTACTCCAGCTTATTGTGATGTTTTAGTCAAGGAAAAATGGTTCATTAGAAATGATTTTACAGGATCAAAATGTGATATAAGAAGCTGTGAATCTTAACTGAAAAAGCACACTGCTCAAAGGAGCTGAAAGTTAATACAAGTTTAGATTTTACACTTCTGCCAGATCTGATGTCAGCAAAGGTGTAATTCTCAGGTAACTAACAACAGAAAAAGCCCATCCTCTGAAAGGGAATAATGGTGTAAATCTGAGTTCTGCTGGAGAAGTGGAGTGCAGGAATTGGTGATCAAATTGAAACCCTGTCTAATGTCAGGAACAGGAGGGAAAATCCAATGTGTAATTACCACTTTAGTAATTGCTTTTATCGGTCAGTTCAGGCTTACAAATAAAGTGGTGAGCACTGATGCTTTGGGTAGTGTTGAGCTTAACTCATGGGATACTCACTGCTTACACTGCCAGCAATGCAAGTTGCCGCGAAATTATTTTCTTTTTAATCTTTGTCTTCCCTATTGTAGACCTTCTCAAATCTGAAGATCACATTTCTTGTATAAATTTACACATTGTAATACATTTCTGAGGGTTCATTTTTAAGAGGAACAGTCGCATTTTTCACTCCTGCCCCTCAGGAGTGCTCCCATTGCTGGTGTTTCAGGCAGCTCAGGATGCACATTTAGAGAATCCATAAAAGCATTCAGCACCTAAGCAGAACAGGGTGGATCATTTGAAATGAATCCTCTGTTCATGGCACACTGGCACTTCTGTGTTCAGCCTCTTAGAATGAAGCTTTTCAACACCCCGAATTCCTGCAGATATTTTTGACTGTCACACACAATTCCGTGGCTTGCAGGAATTGTCTCTTTTCCCACCAAAATGCCAAATTCTCATTTCCTATTTTGCTGTCACTGCAGTGACACTGCTTTCATTTACAGAGTGGGGACGGTCACAGCTGCTGCTGCTGAAGGAATGCTGTGAAAGTCCAAGGAAAGGACACTTTGGAGCAGTTTTAACTAAAATTCAGAGTTTAACATTGCTGGGAGCAAACAGTCCTCTGGAAAGCTCAGGTGAAGCAGAGCATGATCAGGGACAGAAGGGACTCAAAAACATTCTCCCAGTTCAAACAGGGAAGCACTGCTCATTATATCAATATATAATTATATCAATATACAAGCTTTATTATATCAATAACACCTGGATTTCTTATTAATTCCTACTGATTGGCAGTTCTGCCTCTCGTACCTAACCCCATCCTGGAGGTGCCTGCTGGGAATACCCTGGAAATCCCAGGCACTGCTGAGCTGTGGGTGCTGCCGGGTCTGCCTGGGAGTGGCTGCAGGATCCCAGCAGCATTTGGGAACCCAGGAACACTCCT
Organism: Taeniopygia guttata; assembly: GCF_048771995.1. NCBI lineage: Eukaryota > Metazoa > Chordata > Aves > Passeriformes > Estrildidae > Taeniopygia > Taeniopygia guttata. The sequence continues at coordinate 13,512,903 of NC_133045.1, forward strand.
GAGGACAGGTCTGGTTCTCAAAAATGCCTCTGCACCTCCCAGGTGTGTGATTAAAGCTGCACCATGGACATCTTTGAGGAATCACAAACTTGGGGTTCACTGTGTAAAGAAATGGTAGGTCTGGATCACAGGGAGAGGAATTTTAAACCTATGTTTGAATTTTTGGGCTATAATTTCATCTTTGGTTCTTTCAGATATGAAAAGAAGGGGCAGAGAGGAGTTAAGCACCTTTTCTGGGGAAAACACTGCAGCTAAACATTGCAATGTGTTGCCAAATTTAACTCAATCCCTAAAACAAAGGCTGTGGCTCTGCCTTGCAGCACAGTTGCCTTCTGTTCCCTCTGAAGTTCCAATTCTCCTGCAGGATGTGAGAATGACCAAGCCTAATTTAATTACTGTTCCTGTACTAACTACAAACTGTTACCAAATAATCATACTAAAAATCAAGATACCGCTGCCAACAGCTCCTCTTTTTTCTCTCTCTCTCTTTTTTCTTTGTGGATTATGACTTGTAGTATCTGTAAATGCTAAAAGCAAAGTTTCCCTGCACTGAGTGCCAAGACAAAACAAACAGCGTTGCTGGTGAGTAAGAGAGAGGCTCCACAGTTGTAGCTTAAGAGCTGCACAAACATTCTGTGTTTGCTGAGCCACTCTTTATTTTTGTGGTCTACAAAACTACATTCAGAGCACAGCATAATTAAAACAAGGGCAGAATTCATGAATTCATGAAGCATTTACTATGTAAGCCAAAGAAAAGATAAATTATATGCCTGAAATGTTTCACTGAGCCATGATTCATGCAAACAAAAGTGCTGGCAGGAATACATTCTTTTGATATGTTTGGGTTTTTTTTTTTCCTGATGACTGAACTAAAACTACAGTACATTTAAGGTGTTTATTACCCCCAAATTTAGCTTCTCAAAGACACGAATTGAACATTGACATAGCGTCTATTAACTCCTAATACTGATCTTCTGTTATTCCTGGGGTTTCTTTCATTATTTACCCCCAGGGCTTTGAGCAGGGAGCTGCCACAGAGGCTTTTGTGGTGATTTTGTGGCTCTGCAGCCGTGATCCTGCGGGGCTGTGTGTTCTCTGTGCTGATGGCCCCTGTGCTCTTCCTGCAGGAATATTCCCATGGGAGCACAGGATGGATCACAGCCCCTCTCCCCGGCCACACTGGAGTGATTCTCTGTAGACAATTGCAACCTCAGCTTGGGAATCACAGAGAGGGATCCTCAAGCAGGGCAGGCTCATTTTCAGTGGGAAAAAAATAGAATAAAAGCATTTTAAAGAACCTTTCCCTGTGCTGGGTGATTAAAATAACACAATAATTGTATAATATGGATTTATTTATGTCACCAGTGGGAGGAATAGACTTTAAATGCTTTAAAACATCAGAGGGATCAGGAGAGCTGGCAGAGGGATCATCCCAGGGTGTGGGGTGGGCAGTGCCAGCAGAACACAGGGAGTTCAAATGGGCTCATCAAATGGGGCACATCTGAGCTGTGAGCTTGGAGTTCAGGGATTTTGGGATGGCCCCAACCCTCAGGGTCTGCTGTGGCTTTCTCTTCAGTGTGACTTTGTCAGGGAGATGTCCTGCATCAGCCAGAGGTGCTGGAAACAGCTGTGTGCAGCTCCCTCCTGAAATGTATCCCAAGGCCAGGGCTTGGGCTTGTCTATAATTCCTAAAAGTTATTAAATATGTTGTTTTTTTTTTTTTTCCTTGATAGCATCCAGCTCTAAAGAGCTTGATGGCACCAAGCACTTGGGCTGTGCAGCTGGGTTTGTTTAGCAGCACATCAGCCTCCTCCTCCTCCTCCTCCTCCTCCTCCTCCTCCTCCTCCTCCTCCTCCTCCTGCCTCAGTTGTCCCTGGAGCACGTGGAGCAGAGCCAGCATTTTCCATGGCACCAGAGCTCTGTGTGTGCCACCCTGGGCTGGCGTGGCCACGCGTGTCCTGCATGGCACAGATTGTTCCTGGGGCCAGCCTGGGGCTGGCAGCTGCACAAAGTGCTGTGTGAGACCCTGCAGGGGCCTGCTGAGCGTTCCAGCAGGGCTCTGCTGCTGCCTGGGCCAAGCTGGGTGGGTGGGGAAGGACACACAGGTCCCTTCTGGCATTTCAGTGGCTGCTTTAACTCCCTGTGTTCTGCTGGCACTGCCCACCCCACGCCCTGGGGTGATCCCTCTGCCAGCTCTTCTGATCCCTCTGAAGTTTTAAAGCACTTAAAGTCTATTCCTTCCACTGGTGACATAAAGAAATCCATATTATACAATTATTGTGGTATTTTAATCACCCAGCACAGGGAAAGGTTCTTTAAAATGCTTTTATTCTAATTTTTCCCACTAAAAAAAGCACTGAGCTATAATGGGCTGGTTAGGGAAAAATACCTTTGATATCACTTAGGCACCCTTTGATGTCACTCTCACCTGCACAATAATTTTCTTCAGTTTTCCTGTGCCTGCTCAAGGCAAAGGTGGCCAAAATGAAAGGTAAATTCAGTATGAAAGGTGCCAAACTCTCTAAAACTGGTTCAAGAAGTGGTTTTTTAGAACCTGACCCTTCCCCAGGTGTCTAAACAGAAAAGAAGTACCTTAATATTACCTACTTGTGAGTGCTTGAGCACTGGAAAACCTTTTGGGGCTCTGGGAATTGTAATTCCATGAAGAGAAGAGGCAGCTCTGTCTGGCTAAGAGGAATTCCTTTGATTTGTTGCCTTTTTCCTTCTTTTAATGTGTGTCACGTTTGTGTTTGATAGATAAAAATGATTCCTGACGTGGCAAAATAGAGAACCAGAAACCAACTTTGCATGGTACCCTCAGACACGGAACTGGCAGGGCCAAAACCTCAGCATTTGCTCCCATTTTTCACAAGATCAGCCTTGAAAAGAGAAAAGTGGAGTCTGGGGCTTGTTGTGGCTGAGAACAACGTCCCCCAAAGCAGCAGCAGCGCTGAATGTCTGGGGAGAGAGGGGCAGCAGAGGGATAAATGCTGGATTGTTCTGCCCGTGGGCTGGCCAGGAATGGTTGGAATTGCTGTTGTGACTCCCAGCAAGTCACAAAAGCCACTTCTGCATTCCACTGGGAATCAGGCAAGCTGGCACCCAGCAATCTGTGCCCCCTTTTTGTTTTTTAGGAGCTAGATGAGTGCAGGCAGAAGGAGCTTGGGCAGGACTCTGCAGGTGACCAGAGCCCGGCTGCTGCAGCACCTGCGAGGGCAGAGGTGGAGCAGGACAGTGCCCAGGCAGCTGCAGGACAGGGCTCAGTCATGAGCTTCCTCAGGACACTGGTGAGTTCTCCCTTTCCTTTCCACTTCCTGGGGTTTCAGTTGCTTCCAAAAATCCCCCGTGGGATTGGATAATTGGGATAAATCGTGTAAAAATGGAGAAATAAATGTAAAATGTTCTCTGTCCTGGGGGATGAGGAGGGGTGTGGGGGGGACAGTGAAACTTCCACCTCGACACAGATACAGATAAAATACAGATCTGTAGCTACAGATACTCCTAAAGATACAGATTTTAACTGCCTCAAAGACTTTCTGCCTGATATTCCTTTTGTACCACCTCTAAAAATTAATTTTTATTAACTGATTATGAGCTTGAACAGTAAATATTCCATCTAGGCCTTTTTCATCATAGCCATTACATTGTTCTCAAGGAATATTTACGTTATCAATTTTCCCACTTGAGGGAAGCAATATTTGTATTTTCCCTTTGTGCAAATAAAACCTGCTGATTTCAAACTTATCTTTTCCATCCTTTGAAAGGCTGGGTTGGGTGATTGTTTCTTCTCAAATTCTTTTAAGGTCTCCTCAAGCAAAGCTGAAGCCAAAAGTGATTCTGAAGATAAGGTAGGCAATTCCTTGCTCACTGGTTGTTGGGTGTTTTTCACACAGGGATTTCCTCTTCATTTTGTCGGGTTTTTTCCCAACTGATGTCATCATTTGAAGTAATTTCAAATATTTTTTCCCCTGGATAAATTTAAAAGGAAAAGACTAAACAATGCAATTCCTAATACTGTCTGTTACAATCAAAATCTGTTGTGTTTTCTGCAAGCTTGGTGTTGATTGGTGACACTTTTGGTTGTTTCTCTGACTTGTCCTTGATGTAAAATTGCAGCTGAGTCCACAAAAAAAATTACGTTTGCTCATAGAACAGTTTTCCTTGTGACTTGAAAGAAACTTTATTAAGAAACAAGGAATAAAACCCTAAAAACTGAAGTGTTTTTCCCATGCAGATATTAGCCAAAATCACAACATTTTTGAGTTTTCTCCTATTTTTTCATTCTTTTGTCCTATTCAGTGTTCAGTCTTTGCAGCAAGCTTGGTGAGTACAAGGGGGATTTAACTCTGAATAACTCTAAAAATGATTCTCAATAATTCCGAATAACTCTGAAAATCATCAAATAGGGTGAAGCTTTTCCAAGCGATGCAGAAAATGCAGTTATTAAAGTGCCCTGTCTCAGGGAGACTGGCAGCTCTTCCCAGAGGTGTTGAACAATCTGGTTTGGATGGAAACAACCCCATTTCCTTCCCTGGCTGTCTCCTGCCCCTGTGCCAGGTCCCTGCTGGTGCTGCTGTCACTTGGGCACGAATATTCTGGGTGGGTTTGGTTTGCTGGCACACCTGGCAGGGCAAACAAACCCAGGTGACTTGCAGGATGTGCAAACTCCTTACAGGAGATTAAGTGGGAGTTCTCTTTTACTGGGAATTCCTTTATCTGATATGGCATTTGTACTTTAATCAAGGGGAAATATGTCGAGGAGGGTAATTTATCAGCTCCCAGGTTGAAAAGCTGCAGATTCTTTGGCTGATAGGAAATAATGGTTTGGGTTTTTTGTCCCCAGCAAACAACTGAAGTGTGTTAAAAGTAAAGCTTTGCTAAATGAAGTTTTTCCAAGTGCTGTGGGGCTGTTGGGTGCCTGCTGTGCCTGGGCTGAGATTTGGATCATTTGTCCTTGGTGCCCAGCTGGAGCAGGAATTGTTTTGTCTCCCTGCTCTGAGCACAGAGCTCACCATCCCCTCATGTGAAACTCAGACCCACAGACTAAAGCAGCACAGAATGTGACAAACAGAAAAGCCAAACCTGAGGCATCACCTCAAGGGCCACCTCGGTGACTGTCCCTTCCTCTGTGCCCACACCAGTTCAGAGCCCAGCCACACCTGCTTGGGCAGTTCCTACAAACCAAGAGCTTGTTTGGACAAAGTGTCCCAAATCACTGACCTGACCCTCTTGTGGCAGACCCTGAGCTGATCCTGGGTCACTCTGTGTTCAGGAATTGTAAGAATTTTGCAGGAAAAAGGGTCAGTTTTGCTGTGAGAATTAATAAGGAATAATCCTTCATCCTCTTTCATGCCAGGTAATCGAAGGCATCTTCCTGCTTTAAGGCCTGAGACCTTGAACAATTAATTAATTAATTAATGTCAAGGACATTAATGCAAGCTTGAAATATTTTAGGCAGTGTATGTCATGAATATTCACACTGCCCTTTTCCTAAATAATGCATTATATAAAACGTTTTAAAGTCCCTATTATGCTGCAATAAAAAGACTGACAGTTCCTCCAAAGATTTATATATTTCCCTGTTTTAAAATTATAAATCCTAAACTGCCTCTTCATGACTTGAAAAGGCAGATGTTTGTGGGCTTTAGGTTTCAGTTTAGTGGAGATTTTAGAGGGAAAGTTGTGCTTTAATTTGGAATCAAGTGGATTGCCTTGGCCTTTTGTTTTTTTTTTTTGCTGCTTGTGTGAAAAACTCTGAGGAGAGCTGAGAAATCACTCAGGAAAAAACCCCACAATTTGTCCAGGGCTAAGAGGGAATATTTTCCTTTAATCCCAAGTGTGTGAGCGATGGAATAATGTCTTTGATAAAGCAAATACCTGCAGCAAACACTCACCTGCTGTTGTGCACAAGGGCTCCAGGGCGGAGAAGGGCCCTGGGGGACAGCCTGGCCCGAAGGCAGCAGCAGAATCCCCCTCCAAAGGAGCCAAGAAAAAGAAGGCAGAGAGCCCCAAAAAGCTGGGCCACAGCACCTTTAGCAAACTCTTTAGGCACAAGGTTGGTATGGAGCTCCAGGAGCAGCAGAACCCTGAGAAATCACAGCTGGCACAGAGAGTGAGTTCTTTCCCAACATCTGGCCAGATGTGCAGCGCTCTGGAAGTCCCTGGGAGAGCATTTCTGTGCCAGGGGATGGGAACCATCCTGAGCTGCACCTTCCTCTCATTGGGCCCTCTGTGAGCTCAGGGTTCTGCAGCAGTTCCTGGAAAAATTCCTATAAAAATTCCTATAACAATTCCTATAACAATTCCTGGAACAATTCCTGGAACAATTCCTGCCAGTTACTAACACAGACTAAACACCCCCATGCCACTAAAAACCAAAATCAGAGGTGCTGACAAACAATGAATTGTGCAGAGGTGAACAAAGCCTGAAACCAGAGAGGTTTTGGAGCTCAGCCCAGCCACAGTTCAGGTTTTATGTCATTAATGTGCACCAGAACTTGGCTAAAATTGGCATTTTGGGGCATCTGATATGGCACAGAGGAGGCTGGAACATGGAATTTCTCACAGAAATAGGGATTTCTCCCTGCAACCAAGAAAACTAATTTATTTTAGTCATGCTTTAGTTGGGAGTAGAAAAAAAATCTGGGTTTGATGGGTACTTTAAAGGGCTTAAAATTACAGTCAAGCAAATGGCTGTTTCAGAGGACATGAGCTTTTATATTAAAAACCAGAAATCAGCAACAAGTTTGGGTCTCAAGCTCTGCATTTGGGGATTTCTGCACTCTCTGAAGATAAGCACAGCAGAGAATTGCAGCTTTTTAGGCCAGAGAATGCAGAAGCAGAGACCCTTCCACTGGGGGAGGAACATAATTAATATTTAATTCTCCCTCCAGACACCCACGTGGAATTTCTGGTGAGTAGGGGGCTTTATAATCATGGGCATAGGCCACCCTTTAATGCATTTTAAAACCAAAAATGTTCTTTCCACTATCTCATTTCTGAGAAAAAAAAAGTCATCTGCATATTACTGAAGGAATAATAATATTTCAAAGGAATTCAAGTGTGTAGTTCTTGCCAAAACCGTGAATTGGAGATCTCAGCTTCATTTTTTATAAAATTAAAATATTATTTACTTGTTCATAATGAATTAAGGCTTCCTGGTAAAAACCAAACCTGGTTGGCATTTTTAAAGATTCAGTTCCAATAAGTAATCTTGCAATAAATTGTACTGAGAAAATTCCCTGGAATATTTAATGGAAGTTTAAAGAGTTTTTGTCTGGAATGACAACACTTATCTTGAAGGAATGCAAGAGCAGAAAGTTTTCACACCAGTAAAATCTTTCTTATAAAATATCACTTTTATAATAGTTTTTCTTGTTTCTATGTTTATTTTGACAATTTTCTTTCCACATCCAAAATACAGAAGCGGGAGCTGAGATATCATTTATGACCTATTAGGAATCGAGGAGAGGGATTAAAATGGTGCCAATAATTTACTTGTAAGGCTGATTAAAAGTGGGAATTCAACTCAGAGCAGGGATGTGATAGGCAGGCCCTGGAGTTACCACTTCTAGTAAGAAGAAAATTAAAATATAGTTTATATCTTTAAATTCTCTATGCTTTCTATGCTGTATGAATTGGATGAATAGATAAGCAATTCCTTTATTTGAAATGATGATTTAAATAGATAAATTTTGTTTAAACACTTCATTGTCTTTTCTGACAGGGCTTTCTGTGAATGTCCAAAATAATCCAGCTTAGATTGGTTGTGGGTTAAGAGCAGCATTGTTTTTCAGGCTCCTGTGTTACAAAACCCTAACTCTAAACTTGTGATGCTCTTCCCATCCATGCATATTTGCCCTTCATTCCATGCTAATTTTGCATATAACTGTGCTGATTGATGGAATTTTCCCTTGGAAGGGAAGGGTGAATCCCCCACGTGCAGCACTAATGCTGAAGGCAGCTGTGGCATCCTCCCCCTTGTTCTCACCTCCCATTCTGGATGTTGTTTGTCAGAGCTGACCCCCAAAAAGAAGTTCTTGGCTCCTGCAAAATATCTCATAAAATATCTCACCTGCCCTGCAAAACATCTCACCTGTTCTGTGGAGAACTTCCCAAAGTCTGCTGGGGCCTGGCCCCGGGATGGGTTTTTGTGCAGCTCAGGTCATTCTTCGGTGTGAGCTGTGCTGCTGAGGGGTAAGAGATGCAGGTAACACCCTTGGCCAGGAGGGATTTATCCAGCTCCTCCCGGGTTTGTGGATTCTGCTGAAATGTTTGTACTAAAGGAAATCCCACCTCGTGCCCAAAAATACTGGGCTGGGTGGGACCAGCCTCCAGCACCTGCAGAGCTGCTCTTTGCTGTTCCATCCCTGGGTTTCCAGGATTTCTTGTTTTTCCTTGGATCCCAGAAATCCAAGCCTCCTGCAGGAAGGTGATGGGAGCACATCCCTGATGGTGGTGTGGGATTCCCGTGGAGAACACCCAGCTCTGTGTCTGTGAGCACTGGAACTGCAGACACACAAAAATCTGTAATACCTTAAAATTCTCTGTAATGATTTACCTGACCTGAATGGGAATATGGAAATACATATATAAACATACATCTTTTTAAAGAACAAGTTGAGAACTACAAGCACAAAGAATGCAGCACCAGGCTGGTGCAGGTACAAGGATGGGAACTGGCATTCCCTCCAGCATCCCTCCAGATTCTTCCAGGGATCAGTTTCCATGGCTGCAGGAGCCAGGACTTGCACCCACAACCACTAAAAATAAAATAATTAGTGACACAGACAATTGCTGGCCTGTGGAACTGCAGTGCTGCCGTTGCCTCAGACAGACTCATCTTTGTCTTTTGTTTCCCTTCAGGCTGCAAAAGAAACCCAGCAGACAACCAACACCAAAGTGAGTAGGAGGGGTTGAATTATCTGTGCAACGCAGGAAAAGGGGAATTCTTGCTGGCATGTTCAACTTTTAGGTGTTTTAGGTTTTTTATCTGTGTTCTGGGTTTGCTGTGTCTGCAGCAGGGGTGGAAGGGATGAATGGAAGGGCAGGGTGCTGTTGTTATTGGACATGAAATGAGTACATAGAAGTTTGGTAAGTTCAAAAGATAAAAAGAGTGCATTTTATTTGAACATGTTAGAGATAAACAGAATAAACAACCTTGGAACAGCACAGACCAATTATGGCTTCTTCTTTGGCAGCGGGGCAGAAAGACAGAGATTTTATACAATCTCAGAATCATCAATACCTCAGATTCCAACACTCACCTGCCCCAGGTGATGGCTGAGCGTGCTGCATTTGTTCCTCACAATATCCATGTCCTTTCATTCCCAGATTCCTGAGCAGCCTCCTGTCACCTGTGTGAAAGCAGACAGAAATGTCCCTCCCTCCCAAGAGCCACCGGCCAAGCAGAACCCCAAAGCTCCAGAGCCCACAGCCCCTCCACAGGGAGTGACCACTGAACCCCCCCGAGAGGCCACCAAGGACAAGGACAAGGGCTCAGCCACTCCCCTGCCCCTGAGCAAGCTCTTCTGGAAAAAGGTACTGGAGCTGGCAGTGGGCAGCTGTTATAAATGAAAATGTGTCCAGCCAAATTAAAATGAAAAAATAAAATATTTATTTTGCAATCAAAATAAATATTCACTGCTGTTAGCTGATAATGCCGGGTTTGATTTCTCCTACATCACCCTCAGCTCTTTATATCAGGGAATAGAAAGTTTTTTAGGGAATTCTTTACCACTCCAAGCAGATTTTGTTGCATCCAAAAATATTAAGGGCTGGTGAAAGCATTTACAGAAATGCACTGAGTTCAATAGCCTGGGAAATCTGAACTTTGTCAGAGGAGCTCCCTTCTGCTTGGTTAGAACTTCTTGGGTCTGGGATCATGCTGAGACCAAATATTTTTTGCAGAAATTCTCTCCTGAAAACTGCAGTAGAAAACTGAATTTGGTCCTAAGAATTTACAAAAAACCAGCCTCTGCCTGTTTGAGCATTGACTCCTTTACCTGTAAAAGGCTGATGTGGCTTTACTGAGTTTTCTTGGATGAGAATAATATTTTATATTTCCTTTGGTGAAAGACCCTGGTGACCCAGTCAGCTTGAAACTAAATAAAATGATCAGAGATGTACAAAAAACCAAAAGGCAACAGGTTGGCCTCAAACTCAGCTTGGTTTGAAGACTCTGTGGGGTGTTCTGCAGTGAATTTCTCTTTTTCTGGCACATTTAATGCACTGTCCTTTTGCTAGGACAGAGAATCCAGGCTCAGATAGGTGGAGAATTCAGAGTCAGGGGTAGCTTTGCTTTTGAAGTCACAAACTGCAACCACAACACTCAATAGACGCAGGATTCAGCTCCAGCTTCTCTTTCCAGGCACTCTCTTAAATATCCATCTTCTGATGAGCTTTCACTTCAAAGTGCAGCTAATGAAGTGCCTGTCAACACGTGGCAGTTAATGCTGCTGCTCTGCCTGCAGATGAATAAATATGGAAAGGCAAAATGAAAAATTCCTTATTCAGCTTCTCAGCTGGGTGCCACTTTGTATTTGCCCCATTTCCTGATCAGTCTTCACCAGAATTTTCAGAACTGTTACTCAAATATTTGCTGTGCCAGCATTTTTCTTTTTTCTTTTTTTCTTTTTTTTTTTTTTTCAGAAGGAATACTAATAGGGCATTACAGTGGGTAAATTCCAATATTTGTGTTGGAAAGCTGCTTTCAAGGCCTCGCAGATATCTGATCAGGGCAGGGAAACATGATGCTTCACATTTATCTGATCAAAGCAGGCCAGGCCAGGGTGGACGGTGATCAAGGCAGCATTATTTACACTGCTCTGGGATCTGCCTTTAAAAGCAGATGTGTTTGCTTAAAAAACTTGAATTTTAAGCAACTCTTGCCATGCAACTGCAGGAAAATCATGCTCTTCTACTGATGTATAAACAGCAAAATGGTTAATTACTGGGTGAAGCAGAACATGGAATCCTAGAGGGACCTTAAAATGGCCCACCCAGTGCCACCCTGCCATGGCAGGGACACCTCCCACTGTCCCAGGCAGCTCCCAGCCCCAGTGTCCAACCTATCCTGGGCACTGCCAGGGACACAGGGCAGCCACAACCAATCTGGGAAACTGTGTCAGGGCCTCAGCATCCTCACAGGGAGGGATTTCCTCTCTATATCCAACCTGAATTTCCCTTCTTGCAGTGTGAAGCCATTCCCCCTTGTCCTGCAGAAGAATTTCCTGAAGAAATGTGCAAAAAATCCCAGATTTTTGAAACAACTCAATCCCTGAATAACTGACTAACCCTAATTTAACTGAGCAGTGCTTTTTGCAGGCTGGAATTTGGTCCCAGGGTGATTTTGTTGGTTTTGCCACCAATTCCAGTGCAGAGCCAGAGCTGCAGAGACAAAACTCCTTTGGGGTGCAGCAGAGTGATCCCAGCCTGCCCCCTTGGAGTGATGAGATCCCAGGAGCTGAGCTCTGCTTTACTGAGCCACTGCTTCCACTCTGCTCTGAATCATTTCCTTCCAGCAAATAAGTGGGGAATTGATGATATGGATGTATGAATAGGCAGAGATCCAGAGTAAAATTATTATAGATTGATTATCTCAAAGCTGTTCATAAATATAAATTAAATCTACAATTCCATGGGTAAGTGGGATGTGCTGCAGCCTTCTCAGGCAGGAGGGATAAGGAATATTTATTCCCTCATCATTCTTCTCCCTGTTGCCCTACCCACAAAATGTTGTTTCTTCCACAAAAGAGGAGTCAGGAACAAAGCAAAATCTCTCCTGCTGCTGTAGGAGTCCATGGTGAGTCCCCTTGCTGAATGTGGAATTCACTGCAACTTAAAAATATGACAGAACTAAAAGGTGTGATGGAACACTGATTAAATACATTGGATGGCTTCTGCATGAAGGACTAAATAAACTGGGATTTTATTTGCTTAGAAAGAGAGATGACAACAGCACACAGACAGACTGCTGCAAAGGGGAACAGGAAATATTGTTCACAACAAAAGTGGCAGAGTCCAAGTGAAAGAATGTGGTAACAAAGAAGAATAAAGAAGTGACAGGACAGGGGGAATGGCTTCAAACTGGCACAGAGGAGGTTTAGATGGGATATTGGGCAGGAATTATTCCCTGGGAGGGAGGTGAGGTCCTGACAGAGATTCCCAGAGGAGCTGTGGCTGCCTCATCCCTGGAAATATCCAAGGCCAGGTTTCAGCAATTAATAGTGTCCATAGTGTGTTTCAAATAATCTTAATTCTGCTTTTGAGTGCAAATTCCTGAATATGATTTTTCTCATATTTACTGGATTCACTTTAGCTTTATCTCCTCAGGGCACGCATTGCTATGTGTAATTTCATTTTCATTCTTTTTACATTGTAATCAAAGCTAGATCCTTGTAACTGGGAACCAGCAGCTCAAGAAAGATTATTTCTTTTGTTTGCATGAACTGGTGGGATTTTAACACTTATTTATCTCTTTTCAATTGGGATCAATCAATTTCCTAAAGCAACAGGAAGAGAACAGTGAGACTGAGGATGTTTTTATGCCCTGTTTGATTGTAAAATTTTAAGAAATGAAGCAGCTCCTCATGGATGGAGTGGGAATGTTTCTCGCACTGTGTTTCCCCCCGCAGAACTCCTCGGAAGAAGCAGAGGCCGTGGGCAGTGAGAGGGCAGAGGCGGCTCCCGAGGCGGTGCCTCCCGACAGGGATGAGAGCAAGAGCGCAGAAAGCGCCGAGCCCAAACCGCGAGCGGCGGAGAGCAAAACGCCCAAGGCAAACCTGAGGAAGTTCTTCAAGCTGGTAAGAGCATCTTTTCCCTTCGGGGCTCAGAGATCCGGGGAGAGGCTTGGAAACACTTTGCCTTTGTCTGGGAGGGTGCAGGGGTGCTGAGGGATGCTCAGGGATGAGGGGTGCTCAGGGATGAGGGGTGCTGAGGGATGGACAGTGCTGAGGGATGAGGGGTGCTCAGGGATGGGACAGTGCTCAGGGATGAGGGATGCTCAGGGATGAGGGATGCTCAGGGATGGACAATGCTGAGGGATGAGGGGTGCTGAGGGATGCTCAGGGATGAGGGATGCTCAGGGATGAGGGATGCTCAGGGATGAGGGGTGCTCAGGGATGAGGGGTGCCTAGAGATGCTCAGGGATGGACAATGGTGAGGGATGGACAATGCTGAGGGATGAAAGGTGCTGAGGGATGCTCAGGGATGAGGGATGCTGAGGGATGAAGGGTGCTGAGGGATGGACGATGCTCAGGGATGAGGGGTGCTCAGGGATGGACAATGCTGAGGGATGAGGGATGCTTAGGGATGCTCAGGGATGAGGGGTGCTCGGAGATGGGCGGTGCTCAGGGATGCAAGGCTGGCACTTCTCCCCCGCATCCCCCCGCGCATTCCCCGTCCTGCATCTCCCTCTCGCGGCTCCTCCCGGAACGTCCCGAGGGCTCCGGTGGCCCTTTCCCCGCCGAGGTGGCCCAGGGAGCTCCAGGGGCCGCGACACCGAGGATGCTCCGCTTCACAAACCGCGTCCCCCCGTGGGATGCTCCTGGAGCGACCCGTCTCCAAGCCCGCCCCCAAACCCATCTCCCGCTGGCCACGGCACTGGCAGTCCTCCTGTGCCGTGTCCTGTCCTGCACTGGCTTTGGGAGTTGTATTTTTAGTGGCACGACGTTTTTTTGGCAGTTTATGTAGATTAGGTAAAGTGGCACGTGAAAGGAAAGGAGGCAGTCACTCCTGCAGAGGTCCATCAGGTGGGGAAGAGGAAAGGCAGAAAGTAGAATCTAATCCTGCTTCCCAGAGGAAAATTGTTCCCAAACCATCTGCAGTCCTGTGCTACCCTGCTTCCCCACATAAGCAAACTTAGGCAATAAATAGCATTTAGAATTGAGAATAACACTTTTATGTTGTCACAGCTATTGATGAAAATGTAGCAGGGTATTGGCTGTCCCCACCCTCCTCATTTAAAGCATCCCACCCTGCTGGCTGCAGAAAACTCTGGGGGCAGCCTTGGCCAGCAGCAAGCCCAAGTGACCAGAGGCAAGGATAGAGGTCAGCAGAGCTCTGGAGAGAAATCCTTGGGATTGTTTCAGCCTCGTCTCATTGGCAGCAAGAGGGAGCTTTGTCTAGACCGCAAGGTCTTTACTCTGTTATTTTTGGTTAAAAATAATAATAACAGTAAAAATACGAGGTGGGTTAGAGAGGTTGGCTAAAGCAGAGCTATTTTTATCTGGGTTTAGGGTGTTTATAGGGGGAAAGGTAACACTGATTGCTGTTAGAGCAGGTTGATTTTTTTTCCTAAAGGAATTTGAGGACTTGCTAAAACAGAAATGCAGAGCAGATCTTGTCACAGCCCATCTTCATGCACTCTGGACTGGGTTTGTCCCCAGCACAGACACACTGTGCTTCCTCCCCTGCACACATAAAGCTCCCCGAGCACAAACCCGTGCCAGGCTCAGCAGTGGCACCTTCCAGGCACAGGCATTTCCCCACAAAAGCCATGAATTGTCATGGAGTGGTTGAATTTTCTCTCCTGCTGCTGCCAGGTATTGATTTCTGTGGCTTTGTAGGAAAATCAGGGTTGCAATAACCCCATCTGTGGGATTGGTGCTGTTGTGCTTCACGTTACAAACGTAAAGCTGCAGCAAACCACAATTCCGCCTGAGATAAATTTAGAACAAAAGTCACATCCTTTCATTGTTTTCATTGAACTTCTGCAATGAAAAATGACATTTAAATTTGGGTGCCCTGAAATCCTGCAGTTTATTTTATGCTTTGCTGCTGAGCTCTCTGGAGAACACACTGAACTCTCCAACACGTTTTTAAACACAAATGCTCATTCCTGTCATCCCTTTTGTAGCACTAATTGTAACTTAAGCTTAACCTAATTCTCACAAAGCTTGTACTATTTACTCAGTTTGGTCAAATGGGGGTTTCTCCCTTTTAAATCTAGATGGAAATGGGTTTTTACTTTCAAAAGATATTTCAGAGCCAAGGTTTGCTCTGAGTGACCTTCCAGTGCTGCAGCCTCAGGCTCTGCTTGGATTGTCCTGGCTGGGAAGTATGGGAATCAAGGAGGATTATTATTTAGAGATTTAAGGACTGCAGGAATAAACTGGAAAGCAAAAATCAGGATTAAATGGATGCTGATGACAAAATATGGAAACATCCCTCTGAAGCTGAGTGGGCTTTAATTATTCACAACACATGCACTTAGTAGGGTGGATAAATAGAGAGCAAGTCCCACTAGGTCTTGTAGGACAGATTTGGCTCTGGAAAGCAAAGAAAAGCTCTTTCCTAGAAAACTCTGGCAGCAGGTTCTTGTTTAGTGGCTGCAATGATCCCTTCTCAGGCTTTGATGGGAAACCTGACTGGCAAGAGACAATCCCAGAGAACAGAACCTGCAAAACCCACCCTGGAGATTGGGTATTCCCAAAGTGCCTTCCAGCCTTGATTCCTGGGAGTTTTCATCCTGAGTGAAGCTCTCCAACAGGACCCTTTGCTATTTTAGGCAGCCAAGGGGGATGCAGGGACCCCCCGTTCAGGAGAGGGAGATGGTCCCAGCCCCAGACACCACGTAAGTGGACTTTGTGTTTTGGGCCTGGACTTCTTCATCCTCTGGTGATGGGTTCTTGTCACCTCCTTCCACACAGCTCTGCCTCTTGAAATGTAAAAGTCACTGAAAGGAAAGTGCTGCACTCCCTGAGCTTCATGTATTTACTTGTAACTTTTCTGTTTCTTTGATCGATTCATAATATTAAACAAAATTTTAAAGAGTCAACTTTTTTTTTAAAAAAAAAAAAGCTTTTTCCGGGTGTGTTCCTTTTCTTAAAATAATCAGTGAGTTTGTGTTCAGTCATCTTCCTCTCTCTTGCTGCTTTTTGATTTTCTGCAAGAACCTTGGCTCAGGCAGTGGAACTAAATACACACAGAATTATTTTTACTTTGTTGATTTACTTGTCTTCTGAGGAAAGGATCATTTAGGTGGAAACTCTACAAAAGAGAACTGAAAATGAGAATGAAAACTGTGCACTGCAATGTAACAAAAGCCATGAAAATATTTGTTTCTTGTTCTGTTTTTGTTTCTTTCGTTCTGTGTTCATAAAACCTAAACCCAACCTTTGGGTGTGGTATTTGCATTCTATTCTTCATGGCTTTCAAAATGCTTCAGAAAAATCATATTTTCATTAGAAATACAAATTCTGTTAATCTGAGAATCAAACCCTCACCCGCTGCAAGTGAAGATATCCAGAAGAATTTATCTCTCAGTAATGAGAACTAAAAGAAGGTTCTGTCTATTGACAGTTTCCTTTAAGAGGAAAACTGAAGTTGCATTCAAAGCTGACATTTCAGAATTTCCTTTTTTAAATAGCTGTAAAATTATATCTCTCTTCCTATTTTCACAATGTCTGATGACACCAAGGTTAATTTTTATGAATTATGTCTTTAAAAGCATCCTAAATATAGAAGGGCCTTGTCTTGTGACACTTAATCCTTATTTCATGCAAGAGCTTTGTGAAGTGATCTGAGTAAGACACCAAACATTTCAGCCCTGGATCTATTATATTATTTTAATGGGCAGCCAGCTTCCTTCCATTTTTGTAAATCAGTTTATTGTTCTTCCTCCTTCTCTTCCTTGTCCTGGTGTAAAGCAGAACAATTTTATTCCTCAGAGGAGCCCAAGGAAAACTGGATCTGCTGTTGACTTCTTCCTTTTTTGGGGATTTCTTTGAAAGGATTTCCTTAAATTATGCCATAGTGCCTCTGGAATGTTGTGATTTTTCTCCCCTTCTCATCCCTGCCACTCTTCACCCTCCAGAAATTGCTCCAAAACCATAGAAATCCTGGGCTTGAAAATCAGCCTTGGCCCAAGGTCTCCTGTAAGATAACGGGGAAAATGCTGTGCATTTTTCTTCTTTTATTTCAGTGGCACTGCAAATGTTGAGGGAGGCAAAGCAAACTGCCAGGAGCAGCTCCCCTTTGGAATAAGGAGCGTTAAAATCTTTCATTATTCATTGGCCTCACTCCGCATTTCCTGAGCTGCTCCCATCAATATCAAATCTGCCCATTTCCTGCCTTTCAAGGTTAATATGAAACACCTCAAAGAGATTATCTGATAGGGTTTGACTTGGGTATTTTCTGCCTGGAAAATGTATTATGAATATTTTTTAAAAAGTGTTTTGTCTGCCTGACATCAAAGGCCCCACCTGCTCTCAGCCGTGGGGACGGTTCTGCTTTGGCTGCAGCGCTGTCTCGGGCACGTGTGGGGAGGAAAAACTCTAATTTCACACCCACAGAGCAAAGCCACAGATTTCACAGAGTGTTTCTGAGGGTCCCAGGCTCCTCTGGCCCCTCTGAACTCTGTGTCTGGGCTCAGCCCCAGAGCTGTGCTTGTCGCTGCAGCGGAGGTGAACATTTAAAATTTTGCCAGGGAATCATTCCAAAGGTGAACTGGGGCCACTTCCAGTGAAAAGGGTCTTGGGAAGAGCTCCCAAAATTAACTGAGCCATTCCAAAGGTGAGCTGAGACCAATTCCAGTGAGAAGGGTTTTGGGAAGAGCTCTCAGAGTTAACTGAGCCATTCCAAAGGTGAGCTGAGACCAATTCCAGTGAGAAGGGACTTGGGAAGAGCTCCCAGAATTAACTGAGCCTATTCCAAAGGTGAGCTGAGACCAATTCCAGTGAGAAGGGTCTTGGGAAGAGATGCTGGGGCAGCAGCTCAGAGCTCCCAGAATTAACTGAGCCATTCCAAAGGTGAGCTGGGGCCAATTCCAGTGAAAAGGGACTTGGGAAGAGCTCCCAGAGTTAACTGAGCCATTCCAAAGGTGAGATCTGACCAATTCCAGTGAGAAGGGACTTGGGAAGAGCTGCTGGGGCAGCAGCTCAGAGCTCCCAGAGTTAACTGAGTTTGAAATGTGCTTGGTGTCCATCCTCCTGCATCCCCTGGGCACTGCAAAGTGTCACTTCCCAGGTGAGGGGACCCAGCTGGGGTGTGCGTGGTGTCTGTGAGCCCAGACCACAGCTCTGCTCTCCTCTGACCCCCCTGAACCTGCCTGAAAATTTTAAAAATCCCCTCCTTCACCTTCTCCTGCACAAACACAAGCTGCTGGATCTTTTAAGACAAGACTGGATTTTTTAAGTCTAAGAGCAGAGCAATCCAGGTGTGAGGAAATATTTGCCCACATATATCAATCCCTGGAAAAATAAATCACTCCAAAACTTCATATTTAGTAGAGGAGTTGAGTCCCCTGGTCAAGTCTGACTGTATTAAATGGGTTCTGTGATTTAAACATGGAACTTTTAAAAAATTGGGTAGCAAGGAGCTGAATTGAGTGAAAAAAGCAAGCAGCAGGATTGTTGTCCCCTCTCATTCTTGTTTCCCCAAAATTAGACAGACTTGAACATTTTTTATTTTTAAATACAAGAGGTGTATTTGCATTCTGTTTCTCTAGAGTTTCTGCTTTCAGGGTTTTCTCTGAAATCATGATACCTAAAAAATGTTTTTGTTTTGAATGAAAGCTAAGCCTGTAGTGTGAGCACATAACCCCAGGCCTTCGGAAAAACACCAATTATTTCAAGACTAATGGTAAAATTCCCAAAGCTGGAAAAATACACAGCCTTAAGCTTGGGCCATGCTCTGAGGGCAGATGTGAGATTTCCAGCTTTTCAACATGGCAAATTTGTGCTCTTTTACTGATGGCAATAAATAAAGCCATATGGGTTTGGGTTTTTGGTGGGGTTTTTTTGTTTGTTTGTTTATTTGCATAAGAAAAAAGAAAATCCAATTTGCAGACAGATTTCCTGGCAAAACCACCCTCATTTATGACTTTCCAAACAGTGACAATTTCATTGTCTGATCCTTTGTTTGCCAGGTATGATTTTTCTTGTGTGAACTTCAAATATATCCTGAACTTCTCTGAGTTCCAGAATCTTCCCCTTTACTCTAGACAGGTGCTTTGTGACTGTGGTTTTTGGGAAGATTTCCTGTCTCTTCTTTTGCACTTGTACATGAAATTTTCTATGATATTCTGGCTTTCCACAGGCAAACCCTTTGTTGTTAATTTTTGGCTGGAGTGTTGCTCATTCACAGGGCATTTGTTTTCATCCTTTGCTTTATGGGGTGTTTTGATTTTTGTCCTCTCTCAGATCTTTTCCTTGCACTTTTTGGGTGCTTTCCCTGCTTGGGGTGCAAACCCTGGGGGTGCTGCAGTGGGCAGTGACTCTGTGCTGCTCTCTGCTCCTGGGGCAGCTCCAGCAGACACATCAGTGCTGCTGTTCCAGGCAGGGATGGTTTGCTCCTGCAGGCTTTGCTCATGGAACTCCATCAGCTCCCTGAGCCAACACTGCAGGACTTCATCCATCCCAACCTCGGGAAATGCAAACCTGCTGGGGCAGCAGGATTCCTCCTGCCAGGCACCCTTTCCTTTTTTCAATTATTATTTTTTTCCCCTAACATTTTTATGGATCTCCTTCTGAACTCTTTCTATTCCCCACTAAAAACACCCCTTGTTTGAAACCGCTGCAGACTTTGAACGCCACGGAGAAGCCTCTTGCCCCACCTGAGAGCGACCCTGGGGGCCCAAGGAGCAAAGAGGGCTCCAAAGACAAGAAATCCACGCTGGAGCTGGGCAAGCAGAAGGGCAAGGAGCAGCCAGAGCCCCGGGAGCAGCCAGCACCCGACCCTGACTCCATCCACAACGGCGGCGACGCCAAGGAACCCTCCTACAAGAAGACAGAGAAGAGGCAGTCCCTGGGAGGGTTTTTTAAAGGCCTTGTACGTTCATTTATCTTCCTTTTTTTTTGTTTTTTTGGCTGTTTTCCAGCTGGTTTAGGCACGCAGGCTCTGCTCCATGTAGGATTTGTGCCTCAGCTTCAACCTGGGCCAAGGAGCAGCAAGGTTTTGGTAAAGGAAGGAAAATTCAGGCCTGGGTGCTGATTGAGGCAAGGGGGGTTTGCCCAGGAGTTGTTGGCACAGCGCTGGGTTTGGGGTTCATGCCTCGATGACTCGATGTACCTACAAATTACAGGGAATTTAAATTTAAAAAAAAAAAAAATTAAGGGGAAGTGGAGGTGGGGCTGGTTTACCAAGGGAACCTGCCTGCCCCCATGGGGGTGCAGCTGGGACATCCCTGCAAAACAAAATCCCTGCAAAACAAAATCCCTGCAAGTCCCAAATCAAGGGAGGGGATCAAAATCAAAACTCAGAGACACACATCTAGAATTCTTCCAGAAAGGGAGATCTGAAGGAGTGCAGAAACACCTTCAAAATTCCTGAAAGAAGAGAGGCAGGAAAGGTGGCTCAGATTGAAAGGGCAAGAAAAGATTTTAGATCAGGAGGAGATTGTGAGAGGGGAAAAGACCGTTTGAGGAATAAAACAGAATCAGTGCAGAGGAAGCAGAGAAGTTCTGTGGGATTTATTTTTTCACTTTGCCTCAGTTTGGCTGTGCAGTCCCTTATCTTCTGCTGCAATTACAGGGAGTGCTCCTGCAGCTTCCCTCTCCTGTTAACTCTAAAAAAAGAGACATTTTTGACAACAGTGAAGTTGGTTTGGTCAGCTTATTGTGCTTCAAAGTGGCAGAAAACCACATAACAATGAAGTCTGCATATGGGAAAAATTCTCATTAAATATAATTATGGATGATTATTATTATTATTATTATTATTATTATTATTATTATTATTATTATTATTACCTCTCTTAGAATATCCTCAAGGTTAGCAAGAAATAAGAAACTCATTCTTCAATCTAAAAAAATAATCTCCTCATCTCCTAGGTGATCAGAAGGTGCAATCATTGATCTAAAAGTATTAGATCACACAAACCAACCAATGCCAGCATTGCCATTTCAAGATAACAACTCGATTGTCTGGAAGCCACTCCACAGAGAAATTCAGCTTTTAGTTGATAAAATGGGAGCAGGAGATGTTGAAGAGGGGATCCAGCAGCTCAGCCAGCCTGTGCTCACCCAACAATTCCTATTCTGGATTTTAACACCCCCCTCTCCTGGATCCTGAGTCCCCTGGGAATGGCACAGAGCAGGAGGATGCCACAGGGCAGGAATGCAGATTAAACACTGCAACTCCAGCCTCTGCTCCCAGCTGGGCTACAATGCCAGAATTTGGGCTACAAATGCTGGAATTTTGGCTACAAATGCTGAAATTTTGGCTACAACCGGAGCCATTTCTGCAAGCAAACAGCATCAGTGTCCAGCTGCAGGGTATGAGCACAGATAAGGTTGTTCCTATGGTAAAAGAGATTAATTTATAAACTGTAGCAAGTGTATTTAGGGAGTCTTTGAAAGATTAGATTAGAAAGAAAAAGAAAGGGAAAAAAAGATTAATAACATTGTTTCCTGAGCTGGAATAACTCATAGTGCAGTTGTCAGGAGCTGGGAGTACTCAGCACATGGAAAGTATTTGGATTTTTTCTGATGAGAGGATGTGCTGCACTGAGCCAGGCTTCTCCTGAGCAAAATCTGTGGGGAAAAGTACTCCAGCACCACTATTTTGCTATGTGTGCACTTTAAAATGCTCTGCCCAAATGTTCCAACCTCGCTGCCACAAAGCCATGAGCTGGTGGTACCTGAGCTCCTTAATCCCAGGGCAGAGCTGGAATTTGTCCATTAAAAAAGGCAGAACAAAGTTCTTTCTTTCAGGAGAAAGAAGGGCATGGAAATTCCAGTTCAACAGAAATCATCAGCCAGGCTGATCTTCCTGCTTTAATCAGCAACCACCTTGAAAATGGGTGCAGCAGGAGACTGCAGCAAAGCGAGTGCTAAATAAGGCAAAAATGGGGATTATCTCCGAGGAGCCTCTTCTCCTGTCTCCTCCCTCCACCCTTTTATAGGCAGAAAGGCAAATTGGATCATCTTATTCCCTAATCAGTTTAGAAATGACTTCATCATGCTCAGACAGGAGCTGGAGCTGGCAGACCCCATTACTCCTGTGATGTGGAAAATCCTTACCTGATGTGCAGGTTTTTAGGGTTTCTGGGTAAATTTGGAATGAAGAGCTCACCTAGTATTGGTTGATGGATAAATGATGGATTTGCTGCTACCTGTAAGTGGCCAAACCCATTTATTCTGCTCTAGAGCTTCCTCCAAACTCAACGTCAGGGAAAGCAGAAGCAAAGCCACTGCAGGCAGCTGAGCTGCACAAGGTTACCATCAGTTTTAGATGGGATTTTTCAGTCCATTGTGGTTTTTGGCTGCTCTTTTTCATAGTTAGATCCTCCAAGGTGAAAAATTAAAGGAAGATCAATGAGGTGGAGCCTTATCAGTGCAAAAACCTTGCTGGTTTTACTTCCCTGAAGGGGACGAAGAAGTCGAGACCTTTCACTCTCCGTGTGTAACACAGAAACCTCCTGAAGTGGCGACTCAGGTTTCCAGGAAAGGACAATTCACACATTGTTCTGCCTGGTTCCTATCCTAGGGAAAGCACAGAGTCACCTTTAGCTTTGTCCTGATGGATTTTCTGCTTAGCAAGACATGATTCGGGTTACAAACAGCACTGACACCCCACAGTGCTAACAGTGACCTCAAACTCTGTTTGTGGGTCCGTTTTGCTGAAGTTTTGGCAGCTTCAAGGCCAGCAAAATTAGGTCAAGCACCTTAAAGCAGAGCCAAGTTTTTATCAGTTAGTGAAAAATGTAGTTGGTATAGTTAGAGCTATACATTTCCTTCATCTAAGCTGGATTAGTGTCTTGGAGTGGTTCCAAACCCAGAATTATGTTTGCAGTGTAAAAAAAGCTTTATCACTCGAACATTGTCGAATACCTGTCATGCATAAAAGTATTTAATGTTCCTTTAACCTAGAGCAGGGCTTGCTAGAATACACCATTCATCATGCTTGAAGGACTCTTAGCAGGGCTGCAGTGAAGCGTTTAGGGCAGGGAAATGTTAGAGAAAGTTATGCCAAAACTCCAGTACTACAGACACACAGCGGCCTGGCTCTGGTATGTGAGCCCAGTTCCTGAAAACAATTGTTTCCATACCAATTGAGACAATTATATTAAGATAACCCCCACATTTAGCCAGGAACTTTGTGTGGTTCCCATGATGCAGCCGGTGCTCATATATTTATGCATATTAAATGAAGATAAGCAGGGAGATTAAATCACTGGGAAATACCTGTCAGCAAAAGTCTAGGACACAATTCCAGACTTGACCATTCAGAAATAGTTGGAAATGTTCCTAAAGGTGTCTCTCTTGTCCCACAGGGCTCCAAAAGGATGTCGGATGCAGAAGTGCAGACAGATCCCGTGTCCATCCTCCCTGCTGGGAAATCCAAGTAGTGCCCAGCGCTGGCTGCTGGAGGGAGGCTCAGCAGCTCTCTGGGAGCTCCTGGCAGCAGGAATGACTCCTTTCCTTTCTGGCAGCAGGAATGACTCCTTTCTGGCAGCAGGAATGACTCCTTTTCCTCCCCACAGCTGCCAGCAAACACCCGAGGCTGAAGCAAACTCCAGGGTGTCACTGCAGGTTGTCACTGGCGGGGTTTGTTGCTCACCTGTAGAAAGCAGCTCTAAAGATCCCCATGAAATGTGTTAAAGGTAAGGTGCTGCGGATGAAGTGAGTAAAGGGGAGGGTAAGTTAGGGATGAGGATGGCAGAGAATTCAATAAATGGCAGAAAAAGCAGAGAATCGGACAGAGCTGCACAAGGCTACCATCGGTTTTATATAGGATTTTTCAGTCCATTGTGATTTCCAGAATTCAATACATGGCACAGAAAAGCAAAGCACGTGGCAGAGGATGGCAGCGAGGCACGGGCAGAGAATCCTTCACTTCAGAGAGCTCGAAAGCGGCCAGGAAAGCACAAATCCCCTGTGAAATGTTCTGCTGCAACCGAACAGCAGCCGAATTGCTGCTGGTGGGGTTTCCACAGAGCTGGAATTGAGCTGAGCCTTCAGCCTGACACAGCCCCTGCTGATCCAGCCCTGCTTCCCCTGGGTTATTAATGGAATTAAAACGCTAAAATGCAAAGGCTTGACGTGATTGAGGCAGCTCCTCTCTTGGCCGGGTGGGATAACAAATTAAAAGCTATTTAAGGTTCTAATAGGACACAAGAGGGCAGCCACGTCCCTAACGCCGGGCTGTGCCTGCCAGCCCGGAATTAATGTTCCTTAGATTGTAGGAAACTTTAGGTGTTCATCCCGATGTTTGTTTATAGCCATACTTGTAATTAATCCTAATAAAAACCAAAATCGAAGCTGCCCAGGCAGCTCTCTGCTTCACAAGACTCCTGTAATAACTGTAGTTAATAAATATTACAGAAAATTAAGATTTCTGTTCGTTCAATCCTAGCCTGTACAGGGAGCCAGGGGCCTGATGTTTTAATCCACATTGATCTTAATGATGCAATACTGTATATTTTGACATCCTTATCTTTAAATAAACTAATACTTATCCTTTGAAACAAAAAATCAGTTGCTGCTTCAGTTTTCAAACCAAGTTTGTTATTTCCATCCCCGTGGTCTGATGATCGATGTGACATTAAGGCATAAATCAGCACAGCCAAACCTTGCCTGTGGAGGGAATTTTTGTTATTCTCTCTTCATCTGGGTGAAGATTACACCTGGAAGGCAAGGGAGAATTCTGTAAATTCTGCAGAATTGTGTTTCTAGCTAATCAGAGAGGACAGAGGTGAAAAGCCCCTGCAGTTCAGTGAGGTTTTGGCTGCAGCTTTGGGGTGCCCAGCCAAAACTTGCAGCTGGTTCTGTGCAGAGAGCACAGAGCAAAGGTTTTTTACTTACAAAGGCTCTTTCTGCTCCCCCCACTGGCACTTGGGTGCCATACAAAGGGATTTCCATCCCTGGGGATTGCTCCCAGGTTTCCAGCCTGACCCACAGCCCCTCCTTGTCCTTCTGGGCAGGACCAGCGACTCCTGTGCAGCCCCAGCGTGAAAGTTGGAGCACAACTGGAGCAGATCACGCTGATCAAGGGTCTCAGGGAGTGTTTCATGGGGGCATTTTGGGAGGGTTTTAAACATCTGATAAATATAGAAGGGAATGGATCCAAATTGCAAGTTTTTGTGCAATAAATGCAGGCTGACGGCACACAGAGGTTTATTTGCAGGTTCCCAGTGGGGTTCTCTGTGTCTGGAGCTGAGCTGCATTCCCAGGAGGGCTGCAGGGCCATAAACCCCTCTGAGAGCCCCTAGAAAGCACCAAGTCCCTCCCTGCTGGCCGTGCCAGACCCACCTGCCCCAGAGCAGGGAATCTGAGCAGGATCTTGCCCCTTGGACGTTTAAGATCCTCCACTCTGGGAGCTGAGTCTGCTCATGCCGAGCCAGGCTCTGACTTCCAGGTTTGTGTTTCCCAGCTCTGCACCCACAACAAAATCAGGCTTTTTTATGAACACCTGATACCTTTTGGGATGTAAACCCCATGGTTTCCTGCACGGAAGGATGGTGTGACAGGAGATAAACACAGAGGGGTTGTGGCTGTGGGACTGGAGGTGGAATGGCTCTGAATTCTGCACAGTCACACAATCTCTGAGAATATCAGTGAGAAACCTGGATTTGTTATAGACTCCACCTCTTCTGGATAGCACACCCTGGGCTTTCCTGGCAATTTCAGCAGCTCAGCAGTTCTGAAAACACAAAAACAGGAAATTCTGCAGCAGCCCTGACGAGGCTGAAGATGCTTACAAATTCCTTAAAGAAGTGTCATTTTCTGGAAACAGATTATCAAAAGCCTCGAAGAAGAAGAATAAGAATAAACTTCTTATCACCACTCTTTGCTTTTACTTCATCATTTCCTCTTAAATCCGTCACCTGCCGAAGGGCAGAGGAAAGAACCTCCTGCACAGGAAGCACCGGAGATTTGACTTTAAACTGGAAAGGGACAAAGTCCAAATTCCTCCTTTATCACAGCCCAGGTGATGCAGAATCCAGCAGTGCCCCTTCACCTGCCTTTGCACACAGCAAGGTCCTTTATTCTGATCACAGGGGTGGGAAGGACGGGCCCTCAACACATGGCATTTTGTGGGATGGTTCTGGGGTGGTTCCCCCATGGTTTGGGCTGATTCCCCTGGATTTTGTGGAGTGGTTCCCTTGGATTTTGTGGGGTGGTTCCCCCTGGATTTTGTGGAGTGGTTCCCCCATGGTTTGGGCTGATTCCCCTGGATTTTGTGGGGTGGTTCCCTTAGATTTTGTGGGGTGCTTCCCCTGGCAGTGCTGTGCAGTTCCTTGGCTCCATCCCCACCCCACCCTTTGGGAAGTGCTGCCCACCTGCAGCCCAGCACATCCCTCTGCTCTCCCACCGTTCTGCTGGAAGCCAAAATGTGGCCTTGGCCACCTAATTAAACCATAAATAACTCTGACCTCCTTAAATATCTATTTAAAAGTGAACGGCAATGCTAAAATGTGAATTTCATGGAGGCTGGAAGTACAGGGAAACATTTATCACAGAAATAACAAGTTTTTTAAGTTGTCTTTCCCTGTAAAATGTGCTGGGAAGGAGTGGATGTGACACTAAACCCTCTGAGAGACCCAAACAGGGCTGGTATTGAGAGTTTTGATGTGAAAAAAATGATGGATTTTGGTGCATCAGCATCAGAAAAGCTTTCTTGGTGAAGGAAATTGTGAAATACTCTTTCTTCAGTTAATCTTGGTGGGGGATTTTTTCTGTTTTATTAATTCTCAACAAACAAATTTCTCAGCATCACTAAAGTCTGTAACTGCCTTGATTAGTGCAAAGAGATTAAGAAATGGTGTAAAAGGAACCTGAATTCCAGCATCAGAAAAGCTTTCTTGGTGAAAGAAGTTGTGAAATTCTCTTTCCTGGGTTAATCTTGGTGGGAAATTGTTTCTGTTTTATTAATTCTCCACGAACAAAATTACCAGCGTCTCTCAAGTTTGTAACAGCCTTGATTAGCGCAGGGAGATTCAGAAATGGTGTGAAAGGAACCTGAATTCTGCCTTCAGGGCACTCGGGGGCTGTGGCAAGGTGAGGGTTAAGGGAAATCTCCTTTTTTCCCCGGTGCTGTGTGTCAGTCACAGAGCTGACCTGCAGTGATGTAACACAATATGGACACCCAGGCTTTTACCAAATGTCACTTTGAAACAAAGCATGTGCTTTTAGAGAAAGTTGTTTGTTTTAACTGAGCCCAAAATTAAGCATTCATCATCTTGTCTCCTGTACAGCACATTGTTCTAGTTTGGAAAAAAAAATTGAAAGTAAGCCATATGCTGAAAGGGGAAGAATTCAGAAAAATTTCCTCACTTTTCATCCAGTCTGTGCCTCGATTTTTTGAGCTTCAAGGGGAGGAAAAATGTAATTGCTGCAGACAGGGTAAAGATGGTAGTTGCTATTCCCAGTGCTTTACACAGAGTAGGTGCTTTCAAGAGCTTGGAAACAAACTTTGCACTAAAATTACTGCTGGTTACTGGCAGAATTGCTTGTAAATGTCTGTATTGGAGGCTGGAAATAGAATTTCGGGGTTTGCAGAACGTGTTCCTCAGGCTTGTTGTTCACAGATGTAGCTTTGTTCTGATGGGCATGCGGCTGCCAAGAAATTCCTAAGCAACTACTGATTATGCAGGCTTTAAATTTGGGGGGTTCTGCGTGTAATTCCTCCAAGAACCGAAGGTTTTATAAATGCTGATTCTTTGGCAGTGACATGTTGTGGAGGTCACCCCAAATTGACATTGGCAGCTCATTTTCAGCTTCTCCTTTACCTTGAATTTACTCCTAACTGATTCTTCATAAGATTGTACTGTTAGTTCCTATAAAAGGGGAAAAATATGATGTTAGTTTGGAAGTTTGGGGACAAATCACTGTTTTTGTGGAATATTGTCTATTTTCAATTTGTTAGACTCCACATATCGACCACATTTATCTAAGTACTTCTTTATATCTGACTTCTTAACACATTCAGTTGAACTCTGCCCTGCCAATAGGAGAACACAAAGTACTCCTGAAAGATCTCAGTCTGCAATCTGAGGCAGTTAAAACTAATGCAGCAGCCTAGCTGTTATCACCAACAGCCATCTCAGATATTTAAAGTGACATTTTTATTCCAGTTGTTGGCCTGAATTTAGATTTTGCTGTTAACTGTCTGTAGAAAAAATAATTGACCATCAGTTTTTGCAAGTTAACGCAGTGTTGACTTCAGATCAGACACCTCCAGGAGGAGAACGCTTTATTCTTCCTACATTTGTTTACACTTCTTGGATGTCTTTGGGGTTTTTTACATTCAAGGCAGAGGTGCAGAGAGCACACAATGAGGGAGCTCCATCCATTGGAGGACTCCTTCATGCCCTCCATATTTCACTGTAGTATTAACATTTTTTTATTAGTTTAAGTTAGAAACACACTGTTCAACATAAATGAAAATATTAACACATTATTATAAATATAACACACATAGTTTCTAATATATAATGTTTGTAACATCCCACTAAAAAGCAAAGCCCCACACGCTGCCCTGCAAAACAAACCTACAGCAGGGCAGCAAAACACGTTATAGATAAGCAAAAATAAACAACCTTAAAAACCAACACAAACGAATTATGACTTCTTTAACAACGAAGCAAAAAAACAAAGACCTTTTACAATCTCAAAATCATCAATACCACGAATTCCAACAGCTATTGAAAATCAGATTCTTGTTGCCGTGTGTGTGCAGTGGCAGGGCAGCCCTGCCACAGATGGACACTATTAAAGGCAGAAATCAAACACCAGCACGTGTTGCAGGCAGAAAGAGCCTGAGCTCCCTGCTCGGCGGGGGAATGCTTGGATTTATCTTTATAGCAGAAAGATGAGCAAGATTTGAAGCTTTTTTAGGCTGCTCCAGTGCTGGTTACCTAGAATTCTGTGTGACTCTCACAAATTCCAGTCCAATAAATGCAAAAATTTACCTGGAATTCTGTGTGACGCCCACAAATTCCAATCCAATAAATGCAAAAATTTACCTGGAATTCTGTGTGACTCTAACAAATTCCAATCCAACAAATGCAAAATATTTACCCGGAATTCTGTGTGACTCTAACAAATTCCAATCCAAAAAAATGCAAAATATTTACCTGGAATTCTGTGTGGTTCTCACAAATTCCAGTCTCACAAATGCAAAATACAGTTGGCTGTTTTGCTATTTTTTATGAAAAAGTCTAATGCATGAACGTAGGCTCACAAAAAGTCTTGTCACCCTTTCAGGCAGGTTTCAGTGTGTGGCAGGATTATTTAGATGCCAAAAAGTGCCTCTTTTTTATTTTCCCCTCTTCTTTTTATTTCCCCCCCCTTCTTTTTTTCCCCCCTCTTCTTTTTTTTTCCACCTCTTCTTTTTCCCCCCTTCTTTTATTTTATTTTTTCTTCTTTTATTATTTTGATTTTTTCTTCTTTTCTTATTTTTATTTTTTCTTCTTTTATTTTATTTTTTCTTCTTTTATCTTATTTTTTCTTACCATAGCCCTAACCCTGCTGTTGGTGCTGCAGTTAATCCATAGTAAACTTTGTTTTAAGTTTTATGAAGGCGGTTGAGAGCATCCTGTGGATTAGTGAGCTGAGTAAAATCTCAGTGCCCTCCAATCCTGTTTGACACACAACTTCCTCATTCGAACCCAATGTCAGCAATAAAATCAGAGCTGCTGCTTGTCCAACAGGGCAGGAATGAGTTGCTCTGTGCAGAAATGTCTGCCTGAAGCAGATTTTCCATGCAGTGTTTCGTCAGTGCTGCACACCCTCACCACCCCGGCATTCCCGGGACCTCAGGGATTAGGTTCCCATCAGCTTGGATGATATCATTTCTTCCAGGACCAGATTCATGTGGTAATGCCACTGTTGCACCACTCAGCTTTAAAAGAACAACATGAAGTGCTAAATTATCAAAAATGTTTCTTCTTCCTTGCCTCCACACTGATTTTTCCAATGAGAAACTGAAATTTTTTTTTTATGTAAAAAAATAGAGTGATATTTTATTCTAACGCAGAAATGACATCAGAAATAGTTTTATCTCCCTTGCCTGCCCCTGAACCAGAAGCAGTTTGCTCACCCTGCCTGGTTCTGCTCTCACACAGAAAAATGTTCTTTGGCATGTGTTGGAAATGCAGGTGAGCCCAGTGGGGAGAAATGCTGGTGTCTGACTCCAGCTCAGAAGGATGAATGATTTCTTTATTATAACTATACTGTAATACATTAATACACTATTTAAAGGACATACTGAAACTACAAACCTACTTGTTCTAACTACCAAATCTCACTCCCAACTCGCGACCCTCTCTGAGAGCCCAGCCCCAGGTGGGTTGGATTGCCCACCAGGCTCAAACAATCCTCACCAGAATCCAAAATCCAACCAAGCAATCACCCCAGGTAAACAATTATCCAAACACATTCCACATGGGAAAACAAGGAGCAGAAATAGAAATTGTTTTCTCTTTCTCTGTGCTGCTCTATGAGAAATCCTGAGAGAGAGAAGAATGTGCCTGTCACCCGCATGTTCTTTCTTTCTCATGTTCCTTCTCATGTTCTTTCTCATGTTCTTTCTCATGTTCTTTCTTTCTCGTGTTCTTTCTCATGTTCTTTTTCACGTTCTTTCTCATGTTCTTTCTTTCTCATGTTCTTTCTCATGTTCTTTCTCATGTTCTTTCCCATGTCCCGAGCCTGACAGCCGCAGCCCAGGCTCTCTCAGCCCTGTGGCTGATCGAATTTCGGCCTTTCCCCCTTTCCTGGCACAGTTTCCTTTGAACATTGCCTCACATCACTTCCCTCCTCTCTGCACCCTCCTCCCTTTCCCCTTCTCAGCCCCATCTCCCTCTCCAATGCCAGCAGAGGGCACTTGGATTTAATTTCTTGCATGGTTCAGGCTCTAAAACTATTCAGATGTTGCACTTAGAGGATTTTTGGGGTTTTACCCCACCTTGAGAAGCCCAAACAAGGCCATAATCCCAAACTGATCCCAGTTTAGGATGGGGATGGAGCCCAGAGCTGGGGGTGGCACTGAGGGTTCCCCACTGTGCTCAATTCCAGCTCCTCTCTTCTGGAGGAGGATTTTGCTCATCCTGGGGGGAGGATCACGAGCTCCTCAGCTCATCTCTGAGATGTTTTCGGAGCAATTTCTGCCCAGTGCTGGGTAAATAAACTTGTGCAGCCTCAGCACAAGCAGGGCTGCTCCCAGCTGCAGCTCAGCACCCCCAGCCTCCTGCTCCTCCTCTCTTTGCTCTTTTGGGGTGTTTTGATGGTTTCCAGGATTTACAGCTCGGCCTGGAGGTTGTGCCTGGTGATCTCTGCTCAGGTTTCCTGCTGTCCTCCCCTCCCTCGTGGAGAATAAAGAGATGTCCCTGTGTGGTTTAATCCCAGCTCCTGGTCCAGGGAGCTCCTGCCTGGCACTGCTGGGGCCTCTCTGGGGTTTCATTTGGTGCCTTTGTTGGGATCCCACTGGTCAAAAGCTGATGTGGGGCAAACAAAAGCCAAGGAGTGCTGGGAAAGGGGTGATGCTAAAGGGGAAATGAGAGACTGATCCTGCAAAAACTGATGTGCTCAGGGCAGGAAAAAAAAAATAATGCAACTAAAACTAAAAATGTAACTCTGCACAGTGTGACGAGATTGCTAAACAAGCACCACAGAAGTGCCTTTAAATTAAAAAGAGAGAGGATAAATGAGACTAAGTGCTTTATGTATATGAAAAGATATAGTCCCTGCTCCATTCTGCCTTTGTCTTTCAAATGCAGAAGAAACAAAAAGGTCAGGAGAGATTTGGTCATGCCATAACACGGAAGTCACTTTTTGTGCTGCTGTGAATGTGGTATTGTTCAGAGTCAGAATGAAATTAAAACAAAGCTGCTGAGTAGAGGGACAAAGCCCGTGGCAGAGAGGAAACTGCTCACCTGAGAGCCTCAGCACAGTGCTTTGAAGCAAAACTGCTGCTTGTTCTCAGCAGAAGCTCTCAGGAAGCAGCCTGAGCTCTGAGATCCCAGTGTAAGGTTCCCTAAGCACTGCACCCCTGGGAAAGCTGGAACCCCTGGAAGTCACTGGAGGGTGTTTTGTGCAGAATGGAAATGCTGCTGATGGCTGACAATGGTACAGGGGAAGCAAAGACAACTGCTTGTGATTTAATGTGACTTACAGGCCATATGTGTATTTATTTCCACTTGTACAGTCCGGTTGTGCTTTCAGCTCAGGCAGCAGTCAGGGCACTGCTCTGAGGGACCCAGAACTGCCATAATTAACGAGGCTCTGCTGCAATCAGCTGCCTGAGCAAAGCAGGGGTGCAGCCACAGCTGCCAGCATCAGCTGAGTTAGAAATGTGGGGAGCCATGAGTCATTAATGAGGGGTACACTGGGATCCCTGAGTTGTTAATGTGGGGTGCACTGGGATCCTTGAGTCATTAATGTGGGGTACACTGGGGTAACTGGGATCCTTAAATTACTGATGTGGGGTACACTGGGATCCTTAAGTCATTAATGAGGGGTACACTGGAATCCTTAAGTCATCAATGAGGGGTACACAGGGGTCCTTGAATAATTAATGAGGGGTACACTGGGATATTTGAGTTATTAATTAGGGGCACACTGGGGTAACTGGGAGCCTTGAGTTGGTAATGTGGGGTACACTGAGATCCCTGAGTCAGTAATGAGGGGTGCACTGGGATCCTTGAGTTATGAATATGGGGTAACTGGGATCCTTGAGTCATTAATGAGGGGTAACTGGGATCCTTGAGTCATTAATAAAGAGTGATTTTTATTTATATTTTTTAATGGAAATGCAGTCTGGAAATGAAGAAAAATAATTTGTCAGTTGGCCTAGTAAAGAGCATTCCATGTCCTGTGGCTTTGCCTGCCCTAGGAAAGGTGGGATAAGCTGCTGGGGCTGCATTTCTGTCAGGAAAAATAATCCCTGCTATTGCTGGGAGCCAGCCAGCCTCATGGCAGGGGAGGGTGGCAGAGGCTGGAGTTGTGGGGTGCTCAGGGAGGGGGGATCCAGGCTCCCAGTGCCACCCCTGGGTGCTGTGGAGCCCCTGCCCAGCCTGGGGACGTGGGATGGTGCCAACCCTGCCGTGGCAAGGGGAGCCAGGCTGGCAGAAACCTCCTCACTTTTTCTCCAAGTTCACTGAGCTCCGGCCAAATGAGCCAGAGGGGGCCATAAAAAGAAGTTTGAGAGCAAATTCTGAGCTGGCAGCTGAGTGGGGATGGGGAAACTGCTCTAGATTTGGTGATAAGCTGCTTCCAGCTTCTCTTCCACGGAGTGGAATTGATTTATTCTCAGAATTGATGACCAGAATAAATCCAGTTTAGGTGCTTCTCCTCAGTGGTGATGCACCTGCATAATGAAAGAAGACAGAATCAAAGTTGTGGGTAACAGGACAGTGAGGAGCACAGGGAAAAATGGCAATTTCCAGGTGGTTCTTTTCTTATCACAACCTCAGTACAATGAACGG
The DNA here is from genome assembly GCF_048771995.1 of Taeniopygia guttata. NCBI lineage: Eukaryota > Metazoa > Chordata > Aves > Passeriformes > Estrildidae > Taeniopygia > Taeniopygia guttata. The sequence goes on from NC_133045.1 coordinate 13,546,270, forward strand.
AATCTTGAAATAAGAAGTCCAGTGGAATGCATGTTGGACACTGGTACAAAATGTTGGTTTGCAGGGCTGCCAGGAGTGAAAAACACCCAAAAAAGCCCTGACACACCTGCCTGACAAACTCCACGGTGTTTCCTTGGTCCTAATAAAGATCAGCCAGCAGCTGATGCTCTCTCAGAGCCCAAACACCAAATAAATGCAGCACTTCCAGAGCCAGAGCCCTGCTTTTATTGGAGTAAAAACAAAGGCAGCTCGGGAGGGGCTGCAGAAATGAGAAATGCAACTTCCCACATGCAGCAGGGCTTTTTCCTGCTTTAAAAATACCTATTCTTAGAAAGAGCTCTGAGAAACCACTTCTTTTAGGCTCCAGGTAAAACTCTGTGGGCACAGAGAGAAAAAGAAGGAGAATTTCCCAAGAGCAGCCCCAGTTTGCAGGAACCAAATAATCCATATTGTGCAAGGGTGAATTATTTTATTCTGTGAAGCAACAGCAGCACTTCCTTCTTCAAAGCCTATCAGGTGACAACAGAATCGAGGCACAAACCCCAATTCTGGAACTTGACCCGGAATATTTGGGGGCCTCTCCCCAGGCTGTGTGCAGGGATTGATAATCTGTGAGCTCCTGCAGAGGCTGTCGGTGTTTTCTGTGTCAGAGGGAGTTACAGAAACAGAAATTGCTGATTCTGGTTCCACGGATCTGGGAGATGTTTGGAGATTGGTGTGCTCAAAAAATAATTAAAAAAGAAAAAACAACAAGAACAAAAAACAAATAAAATACACAAAACCAATCAAACAAAAAAAAAACCCCACCAAAACAATTAAAAAAAAACATCAAAACTCCCGCACAGTATTGGAATAGGGAAGTGACATTTTTCATGTCAGTGAGAGTCACGTTTGGGTTTGGAATGAGCAGACTGGGCTGAGTAAAATAAGTGACCCAAATCTGAAATGCAAGAGGCTCAAAACTTTGTTCTTCTTCACTTAAAATCTCACTCAGTGTGTGTCTCACTTTGCTGTTTAATACTTAAATGACTTTAACTTAGGCGCAGGGCAGTTTAGATGAAAAATAGTATTTTGTGGAGTAAGACAAGATAAAGCACTTAGAATTGACCACAGTCATCATGAATAAATAATTTAATTTAAATTTTATTTTCATTTCAAATCACCTGATTCAAATCAATTTATTCACAATGACTGTTATTTATTCACAATGATTTGTCAGAGAATTGGTGCAAACAAGCCCTGCCCTGTGATTTTTCCGTAGATGCTCCAAGAGCAGCATCATATTGTTCAGCTTTTTCTCACATGATCAGCCACAAGTCACAGTCTGTTATTTCTGTTTCCTGTTTGATGACAGAAATAAGAGATTTGCAGGTCTTGCATATGATCTGATCTCTGATGCAGACAGAGCCCAGCTGCTGAGAACTGACCCAAGAGAACTTTCCCTGCCCTCAGTTTGCCTTCAGGAGCTCCTGCTGGAGCTGCTGTTCCTCGTTGTGCTGGAGAACAGCAATGCACAAATCCTCCTCCTTGGTGTTTATACACCTCTGAAACTCCAGCTGAGTGGTTTATTTGGTTTATCACATTCATTTCATGGGCCAGTTTCTTTTGTCTCCCTGTGTTACAGGTACATCTTTCTCTCTCTCTGGATTTTTCATAGAGGAGCATTGAGGAAAGAGAAACCAATTTCTATTTCTGCTCCTTGTTTTTCCCATGTGGAATGTGTGTTGGAGAATTGTTTACCTGGGGTGATGCTTGGTTGGATTCTGTGAGGATGGTTTGAGCCTGGTGGCCAATCCAACCTACCTGGGTGCCTCTGGAAATTCAGGGGGTGGGGGAGACACAAAGCAAAACCCATCATGGAGAACAGATGTCAGCCATGAGAAATACAAAATCCCCACCAAAATCCTGCTTTAAACCTCCAGCAGTGAGCAGGGACAGGCAGGGTGCTCTGTGCCACCCCCCAGCAGCAGGGGCAGAGCCACCCCGAACCCCAAACCCCAAATCCTCATTTACCCCAAGGAAACCAGGAGCTGATTATCTGCGGGACTCTTTGGTAAATGCTTTATGAAATCACACCACTTTTAAAAGTTAAAATTCTGTCTAAAGATTGCAATGCTTGTGCAAATTAATCTTGGGGTGGGTTTTTTTTGGTGTGATTTTGTTTGTTAAAGAAAAAAAAAAAAAGAAAAAAAAACACAAAACAACCCTCTCGGCTGCCTTTCAGAGCTCCTGAATGGGTCTAAAATTAGTCAGTGATTTCTGTTAATTTTTCCCCGGGCTCTCCAACGGTGATTTAACATGATTTATGTGAGACAATGAATTGCCCCTTCCAAACAATAGCGGGCAGGTAAGGCTGGAGAGGGGTTTTGACTGGTGCTGGGATGGATTTGGGGCAGCTGCCCTGCCTTTCCTCAGGGCAGCACCAAGCCTTGTGCAGTGCTGGGGTTTCCTGTCGCTGGGAATTGTTTCGATCGCTCCAGAAATAGCCGGGAATAGGAAATTCCTGCCGCAGGGAGAAGCTCTCCAAGGGAGGGAGATGGAGCTGCGGTGGATTCTGTCCCTGCGCAGGGATTTGGGAGGGATGCGCTGCCCATCACACGCCCAGCAACCAAAAAATAAACCCAAAAACAACCCCGATTCATCCTTTCTCCCACAAAAATCTGCCTTTTCCCCCCAGCCCTTCCCGTCTGTGTGTTGCCAATTCCAAGCTGGGTTTCTCCCAGGGAAATGCACTTTTCCAGGGGGATGCGAGAGGCAAACTTTAGGGGCTGGGGGAGGGGATTGACAACAAAGCATTTATTCTTCCCCTTCCCCTCCCCCGGGAGAGGGAGGAAGCAGAGGAGTGGTGGCAGAAGTAGGAAGAAGAAAGGAATTAAAAAGTAAAGACAACTTGAAAGCGGAGTAAGGAAAGGAATTTAAAGGGGAACGGTACAATTTTAGCGAGAGGGATGAATTCCGGGAGACAGCGGCAGCTCTCCTTTAGCGCAGCGGTATTTTAATCCGAATTAACTTGAATTTGATGTGCGCTGTCCCGCTGCCAGCAGCTCGGTGCCGCGATGGGTTGGGATGGTTTGTGGAGCATCCCCCGCTCTCGCACATTGGGTTTCCCAACCTTCCAGCCGGGCTGCGAGGGACACAGCAGAACCAGAACCAGCCCGGCTCCGTGTGCTGGGGATGCTCTGGGGATTAACCCAGCCACCTGCCCCAAAAACCCGAAACTCGGCAGAGAACACCGCCCCACCTTCCCACAGGCGGGGGAAGGATGGAGGAACGGTTTTGTTATGTGTAGGAGATATAATTGATATAATTTGCGCCATTTCTAATATGATATATGTGATATTGAATATTTGTTAGAGTATACATGTTTGTATTAGGATTCCCCCCCACCCTGGCAGGGAGACCAGGTGTATTTTGGAAACTGATTTACAAGTAAGAAGGTACAGCTCGCCAGGAGATGGGCCATGTGTGGTGGGATTTGGGGACACCAGGAGATGGGCCATGGCTGGGGAGATACAGAAACCCCAGGTGTGTGAAGGACCCGAGATGGATACCATGGACCCGAGATGGATCTCATGGACCTGAGATGGATATCATGGACCCGAGATGGATCTCATGGAAATCCTCAGGCAGATCCATGTGAATATAGCGTTCCCGAATTCCCCTAAATTTCATCAAGGGATTCAACAAACTCTAGACACTGATTTGTTCTCCCTCATCACCAAAAAGAAAATCTTATTAACATATAGACTCTGAATAGAAGAAAAGACTGATTGCTGAAATCTTGGTGGAATTATCCCTATAAAACCGCTTGTGCCAGGATGGAGGTGTGTGGGCATGGAGGAAAACCTCTACTGAGGCTGACTCCTTGTTGCACACCCAGGGCCGACCCCGGGCTCGGCTCTGTTCTTTCCTTGTGGCTGGCTAGGTAGAATTTGATTGCAAAATAAATATTTTATTTTTCATATTAATTTGGCTGGACAAATTTTCATTTATAACAGTTTTGTCGGGCAACAAAACTTCTGTTTTTCAGCCTGGAACTCCTCCACCGCTGTCCCCAGCTGCCAGCTCTGCGTTTCTGTGATTTTTGGACCCTGCCTTGGTGCACACACACGTGTGAGGACACGTGGGCACACGCACACCTGTGCTGCTCCCTGCATCCTCTGTCTGAGCACATTTGTGCTGCTCGGGCTGTTGATAAGCAAAGTTTATCTTCCACCCTTGAAAGCACGTGCTTTTCCAGTTGTGGATGGAAGTGCAGCCTAGGAAAAATATATATTATATTGATCAGCATGCTGACCTGGGGCAGAATCTCTCCTGACCGATTTTCCTCTTAAATCCTGGTTTTAAACACAGAGCTTTTGTTTCGTTTGGTTGTAATTTCACAGCTGCCGTGAAAAGCAGGGTTTGCCATTCACAAGGTTTCCTTTTCCTTTTTTTGTTTGCTTCCTCACTTCCAACTTGCTCTGGGAAGATGAAGTTTTCTCATTTGGCTGCCACAGCCCTCCAGGAATATTGACAAGGACAGCAGGGAAAAGGCAGGAGCTGGAGTGGCCCCACAGCTGCCCCAGCCCTGGGCTGGACCTGCCCCAGCCTTGGTGCCTGCTCGTCAAACCCAGGATGTTTTAAATAACATATCCCAGCTTGGCAAACTGGGATTGCCCAACAAAACCTCGCTTTGTCAGAAACTCTCTGCCCAGCTTGACTTTTGAGTAACGTGCTCCATCTGACCCAAGAGAGTGAAATCCTCTTTCTCGGGGCAGGGAGAGTAGGAATAACTGATAATGCACGCCCAAAGTTCTCCCCCTGGGATCCAGAGCAGCCCATAAATGTTTCCTCGAGTTCGATCTGGAGTCGCCATTCAGGTTTGAATAGACCCAAAGCTGCTTCTGCCACATTTTGTGTCTGGGCCTGAATTTCTGTTCTGGGAGCTCTGAAGGCAGAGCTCAGTGAGGACACTGCTGGAAACCAAACCCGGGAGGGTTCCTCATTCCTTGCTCCTCCCTGCAGGGCAGAACACCTCGTTTTTGGCAGTGACCTGTACCAGCATTCCAGCCTGTTTACAAGCTGTTGTAGAGCCTTTGTAGGTGGACTTAGCAGCTGTAACAAGAGCTAGGGGTGTGTGGAAGCTCAGCCTCCTCTTCCTCATTCCCTGGCAAAGCTGTGCCAGGACACACTTGGCAGCACCGAGGAGTTCCTGCCTGTGCAGCCCCAGCTTGGCTTTTTCCCATTTCCGTAACAGCCAGGTTTTGGGTGAAAAGAGGAAGTAAAAATGTGCAGCTATTCCTATCTGAAAACCAGACCTTAGCTCCCGGTGGTTCTTTTCCTTTCAAAACACGAGCAAGATTAAAAATAAAGAAGTGTCAGTGTGCTAATGTTTCAGTTTCTAATCAGTCCACAAATGGCAGGAAATTAACTGGCTTTTCATGAACATCTGTTCCACTTCTGGCTTGAAAGGTTGGAGGCAAATGCTATCTGTCAAATCTCATAGTGAGAATCAGCAATAAATACACTTTTCATTTTCCACCCCCATTTCTCTCTTAGCCATTCAAAATAGTGCATTGTAGCCAAATGCACTGGTTTCTTTTCCTCTGGTGTTTTTTTAGGGGGTGGTTGGTAATGGAGAGGATGATGAGCTGCCTCAGAATAAGGAGCAGGAGGAAGGTGGTGATTACAGCCCCGCAGTGCTGTACACCTGCTGGATGTGTACAGCACTCTTCCCAGGTTCTTCTCAGGTGAAATGTGCTTTTTTTGAACATTTCACAAGGGATTGGGAAGCAGAATCTCTTTTTCCTGGTATTATTTATTTTTAAGTGACTCGAGGAACTAAAAGTCTTGCTGCTGCAGCAGCAGTCTCTGTGGGGATGTCACATCCAAGTGACTTTATTTAATCACCTTTCCATGCCTTGTGTGCCCAGGCTCTCCAGGCTCCAGGTGTAACTCGCTTTGTGCTGAGCTTATTTTCTTCAGGTTCTGGGGAATGAAAGAATATCCAGCTACTCTGGATATTTGTCCCCCAGGAGAGGTTGTGCTGCCACACTGCCTCACACTGGGGCTGGAATGCTGGCACACTGCTCTTTTCTGTGCTGTGCTGGGTGCTGTGCCCTCCTTTTAAAAGTGGACAACATCTGAGGTTTCCTGTTCACTGCTACGAGGAATTCACAAACCCAAATAATCTGGAGTTTGTAGCAGCTGTGCTTTTCTTGGTTCCCTGCACATACAGAGCTTGAAATCCTTGGCTGAAGAGACATTGGGATATCTCCATTAAACTCTTGTAGCAGCTGATTATTCCTGAAATTGGTTTCAGTAGCAATTCAAAGAAAAGCTGCTCTGGAGAACAGAGAAGCTGAGCAAAACCTTAAGCAATGCATAGACCTCTGGGTTTTGAGCAATCCAGAGCTGAAATAGAGAATGACAGCCCAGATAATGCAACAAATGGCCTAAAAAGCACCAAAAGCTTCCCAGATTCCCTCGTGGGGTCAGAGAGGAGGATATTAATCAGGCCAGACAGAGGAATCCGCAACCAAACAGGTTTGGCCATTACACAAGAACAGCAGGCAAACATGAAACTGGAGGAAAAGATCTTTATCATCCCCTCACATGCAAAACCATGCAGGGGAAGCTCAGTGTGTTCTGTGCACTGATCAGCTGCAGAGGGAGGTGGGACCTCGTTTTCTCTCCTTCCTGGCAGCAAATCCTGCTCCCACATGGAACACTCAGGAGAGGTTCCCCTGTTTTCCTGCTCAGCATCAGCTCTGCTCTTCCCTTCATTCTGGCTGCTCCAGCTGAAAAAGGACTGGGGCTTGTGGGGCAGACAGGCTCAGGGGGCTTCAGAATGAAAACTGGTCTGAAGTAGAATGATAAGGTCCTAGAAAAGTTGGTGCAAACCGTCTTTCATGGTAGGATGAAGTTCCTGCCGACCTGCAGAGCTCAGACAAAGCTGGTTTGATGTTTCAGGTGCAGCAGGTGCCCTGAGCTCCCTCTGTAGCTGAATCTGTGTCTGTTACCCACAGGAGCACCTCCCTGATTCGCCCTTTCCCTTTTTTTGTGGACATGGCTCTCCTTAGCCTTGTCCAAACCTGGCATCACCCAGCAGGAGTGTGGCTGCAGTGGGGTGAAACCTTTCCCTGGTGCTGCCATCCACCCAAATCCACGCAGGAGCTGCTGCTGGTTCCCAGCTGGAAAGGCTTCCCAAAGAACTCCCTGCTCATGGTTAGGAGGATTCTCAAAGGCTTCTCAAAGAACTCCTTGCTCATGGTTAGAAGAATTCTCAAAGGCTTCCCAAAGAACTCCTTGCTCATGGTTAGAAGAATTCTCAAAGGCTTCCCAAAGAACTCCTTGCTCATGGTTAGGAGGATTCTCAAAGGCTTCCCAAAGAACTTCTTGCTCATGTTTAGGAGGATTCTCAAAGGCTTCCCAAATAACTCCTTGCTCATGGTTAGAATGAGGATTCTCAAAAGCTTCCCAAAGGCTTCTCAAAAACTCCTTGCTCATGTTTAGTAGGAGGATTCTCAAAGGCTTCTCAAAAACTCCTTGCTCATGTTTAGTAGGAGGATTGGAAGTCTCAAGAAGTGATGGAAAGGGGAGCCACTGGCAAAAGACACCCCAAAATGATGCTCACTGCCACAGCTCTTCCCCTCCTGGGACCAAAAGGCCACAGAGGAACCCATCCCTGTGGCCTTATCATCTTATCACTGTTCCCTACTGCCTGGCAGGGGTTGAAAAAGAGCATTAGTAATTTATTATTGCAGCTCTGAATTCTCAGAGCTCCCTGCAAGGCTGGGGAATCATTGTCCTTGCCTGGCTGGTGGGAAAGTGAAGTGGAGCAGATGTGCTGAGAGATAGAGATTGCTCAGCCACCAGGGTCAGGTTTCCTCCATTTATTGAAGAGTGCCAGGCTCATATTGTTCTTTCCTTACCAGTTAAATAATAATAGAAACTTTGTGCTGCATGGCTGCTGATTTATATATTCTTATTCAAACAGATGCACAGATCTGGTTTAACGAAAGGACAAGAAATATTGTCTATTAATGAACTCAGAATAATTATATCATGCTCTAAGCATTGAGTACAACAGTGCTCACTAGGGGAGGAAGAATCGTTGGGCAAGGAAAATAATTGTCTCACAAGCAATTACCATTAAAGTATTAAAGAAACTGATGTACTTCTCATTAAATAATCTCCCTGGAAGCTTTTGTTCCCTAATAAAGTGCTCATCTCATGAAGTGCCATCAGGAGCACAGTAATTTGATTTGATGATGAGCCTTTACCTGCTTACAGGAGAATTGCCTGTAAATATTAATAATGGATTCTCACCAGGGGAAAAGAAGGCACAAGAGATATTCTGAAATTAGGAAAATAAATCATTAGGTGCCTTCCTCATCCTCTGTTCCTGATGTCTTCATGACATTAAAACCACGGTTGTTACAACACAGATTTCCTTGATTGCACAGTTTATCCCTCTGAAATGGTGTTTTTTGATTTGCTTTTTCTTATCAAGATGGATTGTCTGCAGTTTACTGCTTACACTGAGTTTTTCCACCCACTCGTTACTTTGAGTTTTTAACCTGCAAGTGGAGAATCTCCCCCTGTGCTCCCCAGAACCTCCCAGGCAGACTGGGCAGATGGGAAAAAGAGGTTTGCTCTGGCCAAAAATGCATCACAAATCTGCCATTTCCACCATTTCAACAACCCTGAAGCACTTCAAGCCAGAGGACAAACACGTTTATGCAAACCCAAGTGCCAGGAGGTTTCTGCAGCTAAATGCCAAGGCACTTGCTCCACTTTCTGAAGGCACCACAGTCTCCTGTGAACACAACCTGAGAAACTCAGAGCTCTACAGATTTGATCTCGAGTTTCTGTTGTGTCCCAGAACAAGCTGTGAGTTCTTCAAAAACAGCCCCAAAAATAGCGTGAATCTTGTAGTTTCATTTTTCAGCGTTGTAGACCTGCAGAACGAGAATGCCTTAACAGGAAGCCACAGAAGGAGAATTCAATGTGGGTTTTTTTTTAATATTAAGTGGTTTTAATTTATTAAAAGCTTTGTCTAGAAGGCAGAGGACACATCCCCATCCCTGCACACCCTGGGCTGAGCTTTCTTTGGACTCTGCTTTCTTTGGACTCTATCTAACACTCAGGTGTTGATATGATCAGCCCCACCAGGAGCCTTTCATCCCTCCCATTTATCTTTATTTTATTGCAGTTGGTGGCAATAAATGTGGGGTAAGATGCTACATTTGTCCCTAAATGATATCAATTTATGATTTCATGCTGTGGGGTCAAAGTTTCCTGGCTGGGTCTGTACTGACAGTGGGGCCCTGAATGGCTCCTTTGTGCTGCACTGGAAATCCTTACCTGGGACCTCATGGAACAGCAATCAAAGAGACACTCCTGGGTGCTGCTGCTGATTATTCTTATTTCAGCCACTTAAACAGCTTTTTACAGAGAGAAAAAAAAAAAAAAGAGAGATTTTTGAAAAATAGGCAAAAAAACCAGGAATGTTTGTCTGGTTTTGTGTGGGTGAGGATTTGTAATGAAAGTTCCAGGAATTTTTTTTTGTGTCTTTTCTTTCAATTTTATTTCCTTATCACTTACAGGTATTTTTTGACTATTAACACTAACCTTTGTGTCACCCACATCCTGGTGTGCGCCACCACATTTTGTGTGTGAAACAAAAGAGAATCTTTCTGTATTATCAGAAACACACAGGACAATAATTTCTCTTTTCTTCCTTTTTTCCACTGAAAAGGGAGGGGTGAGAGACCTGTCCTGGAAAAGTCCTACACAAAACTTCTCTGAACAGGAGCTGTCTGTGGCACATGGGATGTTCCTCAGCCCATTTAACGTCGGGGGACTTTCCAGATCAAATTCTTCTTTAAAACTGCCTTTCTCCGCAGGGTCGGTGTTCTCTGCCCTCACCTCAGCTGGAAGATTTTGGGAATACTGGGAATTATGGAATGTTTGAGCTGGGAGGGGCCTTAAAGCTGATCCCATCCCACCCCTGCCATGGCAGGGACACCTCCCACTGTCCCAGGTGCTCCCAGCCCCAATGTCCAGCCTGGTCAGAGATCCAGAACAGCCACAGCTGCTCTGGGAATTCCATCCCAGCCCTTCATCCCCCTCCCAGCCAGGAATTCTTCCCAAAATCCCACCTAAACCTCCCCTCTTTAATCCATTTCCCCTTTCCCTGCCACCACAATCCCCTCTGAATAGGAATATTTCATTTCCTGAGGTGTCTTCCTTGGCCTCTGGGCTTTGTCCTGTTTGGGTTGCTTTGGGCCAAGATAATCAGGATTTTAACTGTAAATTTAACCTGCATTTACACCAGAGCGAGGGAAGAGGAGTATTATGGGATGTAGCAGCTGCTGCTGGGTTTAGTGCAGGTAAAATGATATTAATGTGAAGAGTCAGCAGGAAGAAAAGTCCTCTGTGCTCAGGATATTCTAAGGCACTGCTCCTTCTCCTTTACTCCTCTTCCTCCACCGTGGCCTTGAGTTCTGCCTCCAGAGGCAGGGAAAGAGGCAGGAGGAGGGGATGGGCTCAGGGAGGTTTTCCTGCCCACTCCCAGCACCCAGCTGGGATGTGCTGCAAAAATAAATGTTCAGGTGCCTTGCAGGGGGCTGTGCTGCAGTTTTCCAGCTGTAACATGAAGTCTGTGGCACTTATTTAGCACTAACCCTTATGTGGAAGAGGTGTGAAAGCACATCATGGAATTACACTTCTGTAATTACAGCCACTCTGTAAAAAGCATTAAAAAATAAATTAAATATGTAAAACCCCAAAGTTACTAAACATGAGAGTCCTACAGAATGTTACAACCCACCATGGAATTTCAGAAATTTCATTTTATCCAGAAAACAAACAGAGGAGGGAGTGGAGCAAAAAGCACACAATTTTTATCTCCACACTCCTCGTTTCTGTAAGGGGGAGGTGTGCAGCCAAACCAGAGCCAAAAAACCAAAAACTTCACCCTCACAAATGAGAACCTTACACTCATCTGTAAAGCTTTGAATGTTTTGGGAAAGGGTGTCCCAGCAGCGTTTTCACGCTGAGTTCTGGGTCTGACCACAAACAGATGCACACAAAGAGCACCCAGGATATTTAATGAATTTGGAGCTGGGAGAAGTCCCCGGGGTGCTGCAGTTCTTCTGAGAACCCCAAACTTTTGTCAGTAATTCAGCACATACCTGACTAAAAAAAAAAAAAAGAAGACAAAAAAGAAAAAAAAAAAAGAAAAGAAAAAAGAAAAGTTGCCTGACTGGTTTTGTTGTTTCAGCTGTGCTGAAGGGGGAAGCAAACAAAGCTTCAGCATTTCAATTAACTTTCTACTCTGACGATATTGTCAAGTAAATATTTATCAATGCTGATGCCCCCCCCCGCAGTAGCTCAGCTTCAGCGTTTTATAATTGATATTTAACAAATTCTTTGCTGCTATCAGAGAGAAGGGTTTCTCTCAAGGAGGAAACGTGTCACTCCATCCTTCCCCAGCTCTGGATTTCTTGTCTCCCCTGCTGGAATTTGTCCAGCAGGGGAGGTCTCACATCTCTTTTTCAGCACTGGAGTGGTGATATCAGAGCTCCCCGATCTCAGCACAACCTGCAGAAAATGTAGGTTATTTTTTCTGCTCTCAGGAAGTGGCTGCCAGGCCCTGAGCTCCTTTCTGCTCCAGTGGCAGCACCAAGCACCAAAGGATGGCAGCTCAAACCCTCATCCCTCCCTTCCTACTCCACGCTGACCTGAAGAATAAAGTGTTGCACTGCTGTTTCCAGCTGATTTTAGCAGAAATCTATTCCACTGAACCTGAGGATGCAGTGGGATAGATTGGAAATATTGGAAAATTCAATATTTTCCAAAGATCTCCCAATTAAGTGGTAATAATCCCAAATGCAGCACTCAGAGCTGTGGGGTTTATTGGGACTTGGCAACTTCAAAGCAGCAGCCCCCAGATTATCCCATTGCAGCTCCTGGCAGCAGCTGTTAAATCTTAAATTGCTGAAACATTATCTCCCATGCAGGATGATAGAGCTGGGCAAAACCGTGTGTGAGTGTACAGGGACAAATCTGAAACTTGCATCCTTTCATACTTCAGGAAAAAGAAAAGTTAACTCAAGGGGGGAAAGGCCTTAGGAGGGTGCTCAGCAGACAGCATGGAGACAGCTTATCTCTTTGATCAGAAGATACTGGTTTTAAATCACAGGTAAACAGGCTTTTGAAGTATTGCAGACTATTTAATCTCTAACCACCGACATAAATTATTTTTTTTGTACCCGTTTTAATCAGGAAAAGTGACTATTTCAGCTTGGAGGGAAAGTGGCTTTAGCAAGGGTGAGTGTTCTACTGCACCCACAGCAGCGAGGCACTGAGCACTGGTAAATAACTCCAAAAACGCTGCCTGGAGAGAAGACCTTTTATAGATGTGCCTGCCAGAGCTAGGAGTGCCTTTATTGGTATTTATTCAGCCCAGCTATTCAGTTGCTATGATTAAAACACATGCTCATATTTCTGCATTTCCCTACACCAGTTTAAAAGCTGAATTTCTCGTGGTGAAAGACTGGCCCTGCAGAATTAGGGTTCCATGTGTGATCTTTCCTAACTCTTGGAGTAAATTTGCTTCTTGATATCCCTCCCCGCGCATTCTTTTCCAGAGTGGAGTTGTTAAAATCAGGGAGCAATGTCTGGAAGAGAGAAAAGCTAAATGTGATTAAAGTTTCAACTGGCCTTTGATTTGCATGCAGATAGCACCATTGAAACCTCTCTTTCTTGCAGATTTTTTTTTTGTTTTTGTTTCCTGCTCTAAATCTGCATCTATCGAAGTTCTAACAGCTCAGGGGAGGTGAAGTTGATTTATTGGAGGCTTAGGGCTGTTAAAAATGCAGTTCTCTCATTCAGTCACTCAGGCTTGAGGTCAGATTGGATGGGCTGCAGTTACAATTTGTCTGTAGTGATGAACTTTCATTATCTTATTATCCCAAGCAAGGTACCTGCTAGCAAAAAACCACTTCCTTTGTGTCACTGGGTAAAAAAAACAACCCTGGGTCTGTGTATTATTATCTGCCAGAGCTTAAAATCTGCACTTCCTGAAGAAAAAATAGCAGAAAATGAGCTCGGTGCTCAGCTGGGCAAGGGGTTGAATATTTGATAGGTTAAGCTCACATTCTATTTGGTAAAACTATCAAAGGTTAAATCATTTCATTCCTTTTGTGTGGCTTTAGTGGGCAAAACTTCAGCAGGTGGAGGGAAAGAGCAAAAAGTAAAGAGAAGAAATTGTCAGGCAGCAGCTTGAGCTGAAATTGCTCTGAGGTGAGAAGTTCTTTGGGGAAGAGGTTCAGGTCTGACAAGTGTGTAATCATTGCAAAACCTCTTCTTCTCACAGTGAATTGAAATAATTTGGTCCAAACCTTTTAAATTCAAGAGCAGGCAAAAGGTATTTTTGCCTCTGGACATTTTTGCATCCCTAAAAATGCTCTTTGATTAATTTAAGGACATTTTATGAGTGTGATGCTGAGGTAAGAGGAGGAACAACAACCATTCTTTTGGCTCTGTGTTAAGATCTTTGTGGTTCTGTTTTGACTAGAACAATTAAATACAGCAGTGCTCAGACTGAAAATGTTGTTGAGGATAAGAACTGGGGAGAAAGTGAGGGATTTTTTTCAAGGTTAACCATAAAAGCTCTATCTAAATTCTGGAATATCTGCTTCCCTGCTCATTTCTGCAAGGACTGAGCAGCAGAAGGGGAATTTGGAGGTAAAAAATAAGAGGTGAGGACTTTTCCCTGCAGCTCCAGGTGTGTCAGGGAGCAGAAGGAGCCCCAGAGCTGGGGTGCAGCAGGGCTTTGCTGCCCACGGGTGAGCTGTGCACTGCCAAGTCATCTGTAAAGCAATTAAATGCTTTTTGTGCTAGCTCAGAGCGAGGAAGTTTCTCCATGTATTTTTAATGTGGGAATGGATCCGTTCCATCCCCACACTAACATCCAGGGGTGTCTCTGTATTGATTAAACATCAAAGCAGTGATTATTTGTGACTGATCTCACTCGAGGAGCACAAAACCACTTCGGTGGGACAGCTCTTACAAGTGAATTTTTAATGGATAAAAATGCCAGTGCAACATGCATGCCATGTGATGTTGTAACACACATCTCCAAAGGATCTCAATCCAGATTATCAAACCACCCCTCAGAGCTGCACGGTTCCTTTTTGCTCTTCTGAGCCGTACAAATACAGAAGTAAAATATTCAAATAGCAGCCTGGTGAACACGTGCTGCACTTCTGCAAACACCACAGCTGTGCACAGGGGTGTTTAATGCACTTTTATTTCATTTATAAATAAATATTTATATATAAATATTCCGCGGAGCTGTGATTTAAATGTTGGGGGGAAAGAGTAGAAAGCGCCTGAAAGGAGAGTAAATGTCTTGTGAGGTTTCACTGGGCACTCAATTGTCTTTTTCACGGGATGTTTTGGGTTATTTTGACTAGTAAAAAGCACCTGGCCAAGTGTTCTTTTCCTGCTTTTCCCTCCTCCTCCTCCAGCCCCGTGTGCTCCAGCCAGGGGAAGAAGCAAAGGGGCATGGCAGAGCTTCATTAGGCTGCTGCAATTAAATCCTTGCAACACTTTTAGAGAAGAAAAATAATAATAATGCTAATAATACTAGTAATACTGCTAATAATAACAACCTATAAATAATGTGTATATGTATATATACAGATATATATCTGTATATATACCTATTTATGTATATATATATATATATGTATATATGTGTTGTATATTATATATATATATATATATATATATATATATATATATATATATATATATATATATATATATATATATAAAAGCAGGATCCTTATTACTGGGCCCATTCCACACTCCAGGTTTCACTTTATTCTTCTAGGGGATGCTCAGCATCTCTCCTTGTCATATTTAAGCATTTCAAGGGAAATATTTCATGGAAGCATTTCATGGAAAAATAGGGAATTTCTAAACATCCCACTCAGGGCCTGTCTGCATTTTGTAGTGCAGTTTGTAAAGATTCTGTTCTATAGTTAAAATGTGGTGATTTTGGATGTGGGGAAGAAATGATGATGTTTGGTTCTTGATTAGAAGGTTGAAGGATAGTTGTATTAAAACTAAATTATATTACATGAATATATTATGAAAAGAGATAATATTTTGTATATTTAATTTTATTTACTTATTTAATTAACAAATTGTGACTGCTGAGAGTCTGAGACACAGTTGGATTTGATTGGTTATTGAACTTAACTTTTACTAGAATTTAATTAAGTAATCAATTCAGATAAACAATTTCTATACTACATTCTACAAAGGGAAAACAAAGGAGCAGAGATAAAGATTATTTTCTCTTCTCTGTGCTTCTCTAAGAAATCTTGAGGGACAGAAGGATGTCTTTGTGTTAGAGAATGGGAATGGCACCGCGTTCAGCGAGGGAGGGCAGAGCACCTGAGGGAAATGTCTCAAGCTACGTCAGGGAAGGTTTAGGTTGGATATTAGGAAAAAAATTTCACTGAAAGAATAATAAAATACTGGAATTGTCTTCCCAGGGAGGTGGTGGAATCACCATCTCTGGATATGTTTAAAAAAAGACAGGACATGGCACTCAGTGCTATGGTCTAATTGTGGTGTTAGGGCACAGGTTGGACTTGATCATCTTAGAGGTCTCTTCCAACCTCATTATTCTGTTATATTATATTATATGATCTATTATATTATATGTTATATTCTGTGTTAAATGGATCCCAGAAGGGTTTGGGATGGAGGGAGCTCATCCCTCCCACCCCATACAGGGCCACCTTCCACTCTCCCAGTTCAGTGCTCAGACAGAGAAGTGCCAAACACTTCCTGCAGACAGTGACAGCCCAGGTGTTTCTTGATTTTTTTTTTATTATTATTATAAACTCTCTTTGCTAACAACAAAATGATTTTATGAAGAGCTGTCCCCGAAGCCACTCAGAACTGACTCGTTAGCTGAGTAATTTCAAATCAAATCATTGTTTTTCTCATGAAACAAGGCTTTCACTCAGCTCTGAACCTCAAAGTGCAGCAGAACTGGGAGAGGAGGGACAAAGTTTCTGTTTCTTGCTGACACCAGCTCAGTCTCAGTGCTCAGGAAAAGGAGCAAAAAGCAGCTGGACAAACTCACCTGCACACTGAAGGGAGAATTGCTTAAGTGCAGACAGCCCCTTGGCTCTCATTTTTATTAAAACAAGAAATTAACCCAAATTTGAG
Source organism: Taeniopygia guttata (assembly GCF_048771995.1). Taxonomy (NCBI): domain Eukaryota; kingdom Metazoa; phylum Chordata; class Aves; order Passeriformes; family Estrildidae; genus Taeniopygia; species Taeniopygia guttata. The sequence goes on from NC_133045.1 coordinate 13,562,518, forward strand.
CTGAGAACAGCTCTGCACACGGAGAATTTGATAAATCCTGAGATAAATCCTGCCCATCCTCACCTGTGCCTCCAGTGCTCCCCAAGAAGGTGGAAAGTGCTGCTGGCTTTGGTTCTGCCTCCCTGTGCCTCAGCTTTAAATCTGGGGAAAAAACACAACTTTCTAGTCATGAACCACTGTCTGAAAATGGTGCTGAGTGGTTAATTTGGAATAACAAATATATTTTGAGTAATTCTGATTTTTTTTTTTTTTTGGTGATGAACTGGATTTTTTTTGTGATGAACAATCACTTTTTGTGATTTTTTTGTGATAAACCATGTGCCTGGAATTGTTCAGCTCTGATAATTGCCCTGGTATCTATAAAATAGAAATGTTATCCTGTGTGATTAAGACATAATTTATTTTAAGCAATCAATGTAACTAAACTTTTGTTTTGTAACTAAAACAAAAAGCAACAAAACAAACCCAAAACACCCCAAGTGCTGAGCCATTTTTGCTGTAATTCTAGTTGGTTGCTGTTGTTGATAACAATGGGAATATTACCCATTTTATTGAAGGAAAATAAATTATTTTTAATGAAGAAGAGCACAGAATACCTGAAAAATGAACAATTTCAGGTCTGATCTCTAATCCTGCTCTTTGCTGCTTTGTCTCCTCTCACTAAAATTCGAATTAAAAACATGAAAAGCCAAATGAAGTATGATTTGTGGGTTATCTGGGCGATTCATGTGTTCAGTCTCCCTGCAGGATCAGACACTCTTTATCTGCGCTGCTGTCTCTGAGTTTCAAAGCTCCAGCTCAACGATAATTTTACAACTCTGGCACTTTCAGACTTGCTCAAGCAAAGGACACAATCTTTAAATCCAGCTGAATTCAACACTTGTATTTATTAACAAAGTGGCTCCCAGCCAGAATTCCCAGCACAGAACCTGTTTGGTCATAATGCTGCCTTTGTGAGGATATCTGAATTTCTGGAATTCAGACCCACCAATTTGCTCAATGAACCAGAAAGCATTTCTATTTCGTGGCAGGAGGAATTAGGAAAAATTACCAGCCTTGCATTTTTTTTTTTTTTCCCTGAGCTGTGTAATAAAATTAGTTTTGAACTTTATTCTTCTGAGTATTGGGGTGTTCCTGTACATTCCAGTCATCTCAGGATGACCACATGAGGAGAAGGAGGAAACAAAAAAAAAATAAACCAAACCAGTACTGAAACAACAGCAAATATTGTAATTTCCTAGTTTCTTTTTCCTAGAAATTACCTCAGAAATGCTTCCTAAGTAAAGATGTTGGGTAATGAAGGAGATTTGTTCAGGATATTTATACAATATAACTGCAAATACTCTGAAAAGATCAGCAAGGGCTGTAATTTTATAATTAGAAAGAATAATTTTTTAAAAGTGGCAAAATTAGGGTTGTTCAGCTTTAGTTTGTGTCTCTTTTGAGAAACAGACACTTCTAAAATGCATTTTTGCCTTTAATTGTTCCTCTTTTGTGTTTTTGTTTTGATTTTCTTTTGAACAGCAACAGGAATTTTATCCTCTCTGAAGAAGTGTGAAAACTTTTCCTGTAATTTCTTGCATCAGTCGAAGAGGCAGGAAAGTTTGGACAGTGCCAGAATGTCCCACCATTAACATGTAAGTTGATGACTTTTTTTTTAATATTTCACAAAAAAAGCACCATTTGTTGTTTGTTGCTTAGGGGAAAATCCCTTCTTGACTTCAACTTTTGGTTATTGTGACACTGTTATTTCACTACAGCTGAGTCTATCAGTGTTTGTGTTTGGGAGTTGCATTAGTAAATAAAATTAGAGGAGCCCTTGATATAAATATTTATATTTATCTGAATGTAACTTTTTGATAAAAAGCCCGTGTATCTTGCATATATCCATGAAAATTCAGGAAAAATAACGTGCTTATTTCAACTGTCATTGTTTTGCTCTGGAGGTTTGCAGATAGATTTAGAAAAGATCAGGGATCTGGTAACCCAAATAACTCAGGCTGAGCTGAGATGTTTTGCTGATGAACTGAGGAGAATTCCCCAAACCTTTGGGACCTGAAATTTTCTCTCCAAGTCCTTTAGGTGGGTTGTGATTTGGGATATCTTTGCTGTGTTCACCCAAGGTCAGGGTTTTTGGGGGCTGTCATAGCCGAGCTCTGAGTTGCTGAGCACGAGGCCAGGCGTCCTGGTGATGCCCAAACCTTCTCCAAGTGCTGCTGCCAGGAATTCCTGAATCCTGCTGTCTTCTCCCCAGTGGAGATGGGGGTGGCCACACACTGGGTACCACCACTGAAACTGCCTTTCCATGTGGATGTCACGGCAAATACTGCCAGAGACCAATGCTATGTCTTATTTTTATTTGTTTAACCTTTCACTTCCTCTTTTGGTTCCCTCCTCGGGCTCACTTGCTCTGATACTGTTTTGTTCCTGCGTATTTCACGTGCTTCTAAATGTGGGGTCAAGGAAAATGGTTTGGGTTTGATTTCAGCTCCCTGAACCAGATCCCTGTGGTTGGAGGTGCTGGCCCAGGGAAGGGGAGGGGAGCAGAGGGGTCATCCCCTGGACTGGCTCAGCTGTAACTGCAGTGTTTGTTCATTTTTGTAGTTTAATATGAGAGACCCTCCCTGGAAAATGAGATTTGTCTTGTTGGGTTGTTTGGCACAGCTCCAGCTGTGCTGATTGTCTTTTATTGGGCATCACAGATCTGAGCTGTACTTGATTAGAGCATCAGTTTGATTTCTTTGCCTGATGCTTCCAGCTCTCACATGTTTTTCCCTGCCAGCTCAGCCAGCAGCAGCAGGACACCAAGTGGCTGCATTTGTTCTTCCTGAGTAGCAATTTTCAAAGCAAAACCCATCTTTGAAGCAACCTTCCCTTGCCTAGCCTCATTTCTTGACTTTATCCTTCTAAATGATAAACCAAAGTCTGTATCTCAGTGTGGTAGGAGGAGGCAAAGTGAATAAACAGAGTGGGACTCACAGCCTGGGGGGGTTTGAAGTCCAGCCAGGCATAAAGGTGCTAAAGGAGAACCTTGTCCTGCCTTGTCATGGCCAGGGACCCCTGGGAGACCTTCAGGGGTCTGTTCTTAGAGATTCCATGGTCAATAATATAATTTAAAGCAACACTTAGGGCATCTAAAGTCTTTTTAATGCAACACTACAAGGAGCAGTTGTTGGCTCCCACCATGGCCATAGAGCAGAGGTCAGAAGTAGGAGAGAGTCAAGTTTCTGGTTTTGATTTCATATGAAAATGTTTTATTATGGCTTCATTTCATGTCCAGGGATCCACAGTTGAATCACACATCATTCAGCCTCTTAATTTCCTGTAATAAAAATATAAGTGCTCAGATAAAGAAGTTCAAAGACCTTCACTTGAAAATCATGGGGTTAAGTGAGAGAAAAATCTTCTCTATGCTTTTTCCAGCCCTTAAACAGGTCTGCACTGTCAGCCTGTGTTTGCTTGGTGTCCTTTGTCACCACCTTCCCATCAGGGAGTTTGAAGTTTGTGCTTTAATGTAGTTACTGATCTGCCAGGTTCCATGTGCTGGCTGTGAGGGGAGCTCCTGCTCCAGGGGATTGGGATTGGGAACTGCCCCTCCCAGCCCTGCTGCAGGGCTGCAACCTGCTGGGAAAGCTCCCAGCCTCCCTCAGGCAGCACCTGGGCACTGGGAAAATGGGAGATTCATCCCAAAGTGGATTTCTCCCAAACGGGAGATTCATCCCAAATTGGATTTATCCCAAACGGGAGATTCATCACAAAGTGGATTTATCCCAAATGGGAGACTCATCCCAAATGGGAGATTCATCTCAAACTGGATTTATCCCAAATGGGAGACTCATCCCAAATTGGATTTATCCCAAATGGGAGATTCATCCTAAAGTGTATTTATCCCAAACAGGAGATTCATCCCAAAGTGGATATATCCCAAATGGGAGACTCATCCCCAACAGGAGATTCATCTCAAACTGGATTTATCCCAAAGGGGAGATGCATCCCAAACTGGATGCATCCCAAATGGGAGACTCATCCCAAATGGAAGATTCACCCCAAATGGGAGATCCATCCCAAACTGGATTTATCCCAAGCGGGAGATTCATCTCAAACTGGATTTATCCCCAGTGGAAGATTCATCCCAACTGCAGCACGTTGGCACTGAGGGATGCTCTGAGCAGGTCTGGCTCTGTTCACCTGCAGTTCCTCCCCCAGAAGTGCCTGACCCTTTCCCAGCAGCCAGTCCCTCCTGGGCTCTGCTGCACCCAGAGATGAGCAGGATTTTGGAAGGCTCAGGCAGAGCTTTTTGCCACTCAGGGCTGCCTTGGTGACACTGAGGCAGAAATTCATGATTCAGGAGAGCATCACTGAGACCTGGGAGCCTCTCACCAGATCAGAGCCGGGGTTTGTGATGCAGGAATGACAAACAAATCAGCCAGGCTGTGTTCCTGCAGCGTTTTCTGCCTGTGTTAAATCCCACCCGGGCCCCAGCAGCACCAGCCCAGCAGCAAGGGAGAGAAGAGCAGCAATAAAGGGAATGTGAAAGCTGGGCCGCACAACCCTGCTCGATGTGCGGTCTCCTCTGATATCACAAACTTTTCCTATTAGGAAAAAGAAGCCAGAAGCCTTTGCCTACCAAAAGAGAATCTTTGATCTCAGTCTTTTATGTTGCTCTCCCCCTGGCCCCCCTCGCTCCTCACGGAGAAGCCATGCCAGCATTATAGAAATAGCATCTGCAAAACAATTTGCAAAGCTGGCGTTGAATGCATCTTGCTTTTCAAAAAGCAAATCTTTCACATCATGTCATGTGGTGATTTTTGTGATGTTGCATTTTTTTTTTTCGTGGCCTATGTGTAGAAGATGGATGTCAAAGACATCAACCCAACAAACAACTGTAAATATTTGCCTTGAGAAAGCATGTGGTATATCCTGTAATTCTTGGCTCAGCCTCTTAATCTGGAGGCAGCTTAATTAGTTGTTAGCGGACTAAAGCAAAGAAAATCTTTTAAAAATAAATTGAATAAACAACATGGGGCCTGATTTTTATAAAGTGCTATAGTCCAGTGGCTTTTATAAAACCTAAGTGTGCTCATCACTCTGAGAACTGGGCCCTGAACTCGTGCTTTGAAAGTTAAAATTTTAGCTGCACTTGGCACTACATAAAATCACCCAATTAAGGGATTTCAGAAACCACTGGCAATGCACAGTCCCTTAATTCTACATTTATTTTCCTGAATTTGTGGCCATAACTTCAGAAATACTGAATTTCCTCCAGCTGCTGTTGTTTTTTGGTCCTAAGGAGGGGATCATGATTTGGAAGACAAAGGCGCTACAGAAATCAGTTCCCTTTTGTGAAAAACCCTGATTTTTGTTTTCATTCTCACAACATCTTTAAATATAACTGGTGATAGCAAAGATGTTGACAATTCCACTGAAAAGGTCTCTTTATTTCTCTCCAGTGAGCTCTTGAGTGTGAAAAAACCTGCGAGCATTATTGAGGGCAGTTTCATGGGATCTGTGTTCAGCAGTCAGGATTTCAATTTCTTCTTTAAAATGTTAGACTGTATAAGGGCTGTGCTGGAAAATAAAATATAAAATGGTGATGCTGTGATGTCAGCTGGAATACCGGGCTCAGTCCTATTTCAGTACAAAATACTCCATAAATAAGGGTGGCTAAGAGAAGAGTGGCGTTTTTAAAAGGGCTTATAAAAGGAATTTGTTTTTGTAGTGCAACACCAATATTCCACGGGACTCATTATCACGAGATGTTCTGGAAGCCACAGAGAAAAAGTTAGATGTGTATCAGAAATAGCCATGGGGCAAGAGAAGGAATTACAGCTTGTCAAGAGCGATGAAGAGATGTGGGTTAGGAAACAACTCTGCCATAGATGGGATCTTTCTTTTACAAGATCCTTGAGGTCCCAGACTTTGAAGGGGCCAGCACTGGGGAGATGATTATCTGCTGAGGTTTATTCAGGATGCTGACTTCTATGAAATAGAATTTCTTCAATAATATAATGAATTTCCTGCATTTTGAGCCATTTAGTCCCGTTCTGCTGCCTCGTTCCCCTCTGGCAGCCCGGGAGGATTGCAAGGGGACAGCTCTGAAATGTTTTTTATCCCAGGAGTTTATTCTGTGCCCAGCCAAAAGGGGCTCAGGTCTGCCCTGGTGATTTACGGGGATATTTACACAGACCCAGCCACTCCTGAGCACATGGGGTTTGTGGTGGCTTTTTGTTTCTCTTTTGCAAACACAGACCATCACATTAAACCCTAATTTAAGAATTTTCACTGGCGGTTTTGCCTGTGCTGTTAACAAACTGTAGATGCAAATATTGTTCCCCTTGCCTGACTCCTGAGGAGAGTGTTCCATTGATATGGAAATATCTCCTTTTCTCTCCTTTCCACGACCCAAGATCTAAACAGCCACAGTATTAGATACAGTACTGGCAGGAAACAAAAGTCATGGATCACTCTTAGTTCGAAAATGAACTTTTTCCATAAATATTTTCTGGGCTAAGAAATATTTTCATGTGTGGGAGTTTGCGGGCAATCATAAATAACGTTTTTATGCAAAGAAATGTAAAATTTACAGCTGTCATGTGGCTATTTCTCTATTTCCATTCTTACTAATATTACAATAAAATAGATATAATATAAACCAGGGCATAAATGTTAATTTTTGCTAGAAGTCACATTAGTCTGAAGTGGTAATATGTGGGGGGAAAAATAATTAGGCAGAAAATAGGGTGGTTACAACTGCAGAGAATTTGGGTGTTATGATAAAGAAATAGGGTGTATATTTAGAAAAGGAACAGATCTGAGCAGAAATGTGGATTTTTAGGAAAACGTACCCTGAGTGTGACAAAATATTCAGCTGGAACTTGGGAGAACACCCTATTCAGAATATAAAAACTGTGCTTATAACATACCAAATAAAAGAGAATGAGACATACACTACTCCGCAGGGTTTGTCATTAGAGTCAGGAAGTCTTTATCCCACTCTGTGACACTGAATTAAGTGGTGAGGTTGTGAAAATCACATTTTCTCTGGTGTTTGTAGGGCAGTGGTGCCTTCCTGGGCACAAATGCTTCCCAAGCAAAGAGCACTGCATTTTTTTGGGGACCTGCTGCGGTCAGGGCAGCTGATGTAGAATAAAACCGCTGAAATCCAGCAGAGCATCAGGGCAGCTGATGTAGAATAAATGTAGAATAAAAACGCTGAATAAAAATCCAGCAGAGCTCTGGCCAAACAAAACTCCCACTTATTGGAAGATCGGTGGGAGTGACGAGATTCAGGGGGTGAAAAAGCCAAGGAACCTCAGGAAAACGGAAAGCTGGACAAGACAAACACAGATCTGAACCAATGTGGTTAATCAAACGTTCTTCCTTTATTCAAGGTAAGATGGTAGTTTATATAAGCTTCTACATAGTTTACAAAAACAATTAGATTGGCAAACTAATATTGTTTACCTTTTCCTTAAAACGACCTACACCTTACACTATGAAACCTTTATATTATTTCTATCTGCGCCACAAACTCTGAATTTCTAACTGCATCAGAGGCCTGAAGGTCTCACCAGGCCCAAATCTGAGGCCTGGACTGGAATAGCTCAAATCTCATAACTCATCTCCTCTTTCTCTCAAAAATGTTGCCACAGGGTGATAACACACTTCCAACTTTCCCAGTGAAAATACCCCCAAATATTTCAGCTAGTAGCAAGAATTTCTCGGTGAGAAACCTTGCCCAGACTCTTCTTAATGCGCCCATTCTGCAGTCGTTGACACATGCTCCAAACATTTTTACTGTAAATCGTGGCTCCAGGGGGTTTGGTGTGCCAGCACTCCAAAGGAGTCATTAGGATGCTGATGGAGGAGGGGATTAAAAGGGAAAAAAAAAGAAAAAAAAAAAAAAAAAAGGAATTTTTGAATGTCTAAAAGGTTTCAGACAATGCTGGCCGAAATCTGCATGAATCAAAGGCAGGAGCACTCACCTGTTTCAAGCCCAACAAGTGGGGAATTTGGTTTGAAAGAATTTCAGACTATGCAGGCAAAGAGATTCTGTGTCACATGCTGCGCCTCGAAATCACAGGGAGACGTTTCTGCCTTAGATGTGGTTCTGCTTGGGCAAGAGATCTCATAATTGAGTTTTAATATAATTTTCATAATCAATTTCCACAGTTTTCGCTGTCTGAGCCTCACGTGGTGGCTGTGTGAGCACTTCTGTGTTTCTGGCAGCATATAAATGCACTTATATAAAGTTGTCCGTTTGGGGAACCAGTAAAAAAAAAGTGTATTTTTAAATCGAGACAGAGCTGCTGGGGACAGCACTGCAGGAGGAAGAATTTTGGGAGATTTCATGCCTGGATTGTGGAAGTTTCCTGTGCTGGGGTGGCAGCACCGTGTCACAGCTGTCCCAGCAGGCTCCGATGGACAGCTGGAGCTCCAGGGATTACTTTTTAAATTGTAAAAAACAGCCCAGGACAAATTTGAGGATGCTGGGGTGGTGTATTGTGTATCCAAGTGGAGCATCCCAGCATTTCAGCACCAGTGGGAGAGCTGATGTGGATCCTCCCAGTGCCAGATTTATCTGTGCTGTGATTTCTTTGGTTTCATCAGATTTGTTGTCAGGGCTTGAGACACACTCCTGGATAGCCCCAGTCTTCATTGCATGTTTTAATTATTCCCAGTTTAATTCCTGACATCCCAGCTCCGAAGCTGTGTATCCCAAAACAAAGTTATCCTTCTTAAAATTAAGAATATCCTTCTCAAGATCGCTTTATTTATGGAGTGGGCTTTTTCTCTGGGAAAGTGTTCCTGAAAACAAGTGTTTGTTCTTTCCAAACTCGTGACAAAATAATATCCCAAACCAAGTGGGAGCCCTGGACTCCCAAATCTGGGAGCAGGAGCCCACGTTGGTGTGAGTGCTCTCCTGCTGAACCCCTGGAGCAGGAATCCACCCTGGCCTGCACATCTTTTAAATGGAAAATATTGGGATTTTCTTGGATCTGAGCATTCCAGCCCCGAGCAGGGAAGCTCTCCCAGCAGGAGCCGGGACCCTCACAAGGAGGGAATATTAATGCCTTCCTCCCAGCCTCCTTTTGTTTCACTTTTGCCTTTTCTATCTCACCTTTCCCATTCTTATAAATAAAAGCCAAGCCCAGCTCCTTGCTGCTCTTTATAAAACTCCCCATCCCTTTACATTTTAAAACGCTGGTGTAAAATGATTGGATTGGTGAATAAATTGCCAGAGGTTTGAGGGTTTGGTTTACATTTATCTTCCCGAGGAATGGCGTTTATCAACTCCTTGTGAGCTGTCATCACCTTATAGGCTCTGCTAAATACACCATGTCCAGGCTGCTGCTTCAGCAGAGTGCAGGAGCCCTGGCCATTGGAATTAACGCATTCCTTGGGAACATTTAAACATTTAAACATTTAAACATCAGCATTGGAAACCTTTAACCCCATCCTGCTGCCCAGGAGGGGCTGTCTGGGATGAGTGCTATAGGAAAAAAAAAAATTATTATTATTGTTGTTGTTGTTGTTATTGTTGTTGTTATTATTCCAAACAAAAACAACCAGCTTTACTGTCTTCAAGGAAATTAGAAGCAGTTTCTTTAACTCTGCTTGTTTGTTTATTCATTTGTTTCATACCGTTCTTTCCTTGAGGAGAAGAGGCTGCTAGGAAAGAGGTTTTATTCAAATCTCCCAATCAAACCTGGGCACTTTATCATCCGCCCCTGGCTGGGTCTGAAGTGAGAGGAAGAACCCCCAGGACAAAGGGACAGAACAAAACAAGGCATTTGGAGAATCATTAAACCACAATCGAGCCTAATTGCTTGGTATTGGTTGGAAAAATTCCAACTTATTTAACTTTACCAGAGAGCTGATATGTGGAACTGGCAAACAGTCTTCAGGAGGGTTGGGGTCAGTTTTATTTTATTTTATTTTATTTTATTTTATTTTATTTTATTTTATTTTATTTTATTTTATTTTATTTTATTTTATTTTATTTTATTTTATTTTATTTTATTTTATTTTATTTTATTTTATTTTATTTTATTTTATTTTATTTTATTTTATTTTATTATTTTCTTCCACTTCATGTTATTTTACCTTATTCATTTTTATTTCAGTTATTATTTAATTTCATCTCTTCTTTAATTATTAATTTCCTTTATTATTTTATTCAATTTGTTATTATATTCCATGTATTATTTCATTTAATTTTTACCACACCTGAGAATGAATATTTTAAAACTTTTGGAGCGCATTTCTACCCTCAGCAACAGCACAAAAAATCTGTAGTGAGTGCATCACAAACTCCTCTAGTTTGGGCCGTGGCTTTCCAATTCTGCAAAAGGAGCAGGATGAAAACGGGTGCTGGGAAGGGAGGAAGTGCCTAGATTTTATATTTTAAAATCCTTCCCCTTTTCTGGAAAGAGGCGCTTGTGAAATAGATTTTGATAAAAGGAGGTTTTATAAAAATGTCATCATTCCTCATGCCAACTTACGAGCAGCTCTCCCCCACCTCAGCAGCCTTTGCTTCCCACTAAAACTAAACTTGTTTCCATGAATTTGGCTGATTGGTCCCAAGGTACCACTCCAGAGTCTCTGAATGTTATTATTGAACAATAATAATGGAATTATTGAGGTGAAATCGTGACAGATGAGACTTTTCCATGGTTCATCCCCAGCTGGCACAGCACAGGCGGGCTGAGCCGTGCCCACAGGAAGAGAGAAGTTTATTTTTAATTCTGTATTCTGATAGTAAAAAGCAGATTATCAGAAAGCTGCTGCAGGGATCCTATTCCCCTCTCCTTTCCAACCACCTTGCTGCAGCAGAGGGGTCCCAGCTGGGAGATTTTCCTGCTGCCACCATTTCACAGCAGCCCCGTGCAGAAACCAAATGGTGGCACAAAGGGCTCTGCTCATCATTCATCCCCCAGCTGTCTTTTTGCCTCTGCCACCCTCCTTGTTCTCCTCCACCAACAAAACCTTTCACTTACAGAAATTCAGGAAAGGAAGAAAAAATAAAAAAAATCCTTAATCCCCCTGTCCCTGCAACATCAGCCCCACAGGTTAAGGCACACTTCAATAGTTAAAATCAAAGAAACGGGGCCTTCTGACAATGGGGCCTTTTAAAAAAACCTCCGTGCATCTATTTATAAAGCACCTAATCTCAAAAATCCTTATTACCTATCGTGTTACTTTGAGTCACGGACATGAAGGAAAGGGAGGCTCGGCATTCAATTATCCTGCTTGCTTTAACAAGGTGTGTATAATAAATGAGCAGTTCTTAATTGACTTCAATGCAATTTGACACTGCTGGAGTGGGAGGAAGAGAGAGCCAGAAAGAAAGAAGACATGCAGCTTAAAGATGTTAGACAACACAGTTATTTAGAGCATGAATTTTATGACATTAAATTAATTAACCGGTGTTTAAATTAACAATATTTAGTGTAAAAATGATCGCAAGCAATGCCGTGCCAGTAATTATGTTTTACATCGCTTTGTGTCGTCAGAGATAATGGAGCATTGGTTAAAAGGTAAAATTCTCCAGGTTTTAACAATCCTTGCTAAAGGAGTGTACTTAAAAACGTAATTTCCTATTTTATGGGTTGCTTTCTTTAAATTAGGCCTTATAAAAACAGATAATGCAACAATAAAATCCCTGCTCATAAATATTTGATCTGGGCAATGAATGATGCAGACACACAATCTCCAGATTGAGATGAATTTAGCTAATTTACATTTGGCCTTTCCAAGGTCTGGGGCAGGGCTGCAGAAGGGACATTTGTCAAGGCAGGTGGTGGCATTTTTGGGTGGCATTGCCAACACCCAGGTGAGGCTCTGGGCTGTGGTTTAGCCTGGCACAAAGCCGTGTTCATCCTCAAATCCCAGTGCCAGGAGGGAGGGGGTACCCCCATTCCCAGCCAGGATCTCCCCTGGCAGCACCTGTAGGGTCCCTCCAGGTGAGCCTCGCTCTGCTCCGTGGTGCCACATCAGAGGAATTTGGCAGAGCTGAACTCCACAGCCAGGGCTGAGGAACTGCCTGGAAAACTCCTGTGCCAGGGCTGCAGGCAGGATAAATCCAGGAATCAGCTGGAATTGTAGCCCTGGTGCAGCTCCCTGAGAAATCCCGGGATTTCTCCCTCCTCCTCCTCGCTGTGCCAGGCAGGGATGTGCTCCTGTGTGCTCACTTCAAGCTGTTCCCTCTTTTTGGCAAAGCGAGCACTGAGCCAAACCCTCCTGGGGGAGAGCCTGCATTGATCTGTTTTCAAACTGATTTTGGTAGCTGGTGTTGCCACAGAGAATTTTGGCACCATTTTCAGGCAGAACAGGCGGTTCCACCATCCTCCTCCACCTGCCACTGCTCTTCTACCACTGCAACTCCAAATCTGTGTTTCAGCCTCTGCCCTGGCAGGGCTGGGACAGCAGCCAGGGTGCAGTAATTCTTATCAGAGGATCACTCTCCAACTTTAACCACAGCAATAGGGTGCTACAGATTCTTAGATCTGATGAAGAACATGCTTCCAGCCCTGAACTTGGACAAAACTTCGCTGGAAGTACATCCTTGTGAGAAATGAAATGCCAGGAGAGCAGAGGGCTCCTAGCAGGCTCTGGCAGCCCTTTCAATCACTTAGGTATGACTTGCATCACCATTTCCAGCTGCTGCTTGCAGTTGCACAGCTCTGGGGTCCCCATCAGCTGCTGGGGGAACAGGTGCTGGCCATTGCAGGGGCTGCAGGAGGGAGGGAGTGATGGATGGAAACCAACAGCCCTCCAGAGCAAAACTGTTCCCCTAAGGAAGCAGCCCAGTGCTGGGGATGGAAATAAATTTAGCAAAGTTGCCTAACAACCCCTAATTGTATTACTGCCTTTTCTTTGGGCTGGCAGGAGAGGAGGGCTGGGGTTGTGGACAAATGTGCTGCTCTGGCTGGGGCTGAGCTGGTGGATTCCTTGCCAGGGGCTGGCATCCCTCTTTTGTGGCCACAAAAAGCTCCTGTGACCACTCCCAACCTTGTTCTTTCCTTAGGTGGGGGCAGTTTGGGATACTGGGGCAGGGAATTTGAAGACCAACCCCAAAATGCCCAGCTGAGCTCAGACATCCCAGCAGGGAAGCCCAGGAGATGCTGTAAGGTCTCACTTCTGCTTTGGAAGGACAGTTAGGGACACAGGACAGCTTGGTCTGGATCAGTGGCTTCTCCTTTTACTGCTCTTTTGGGGAAACCTCTTTAAAAGGCTAAATTTGATGGTCTTGAAGGTCTTTTCCAACTTTAATGATCCTGTGATGCTTGTTCCCTCATTTTGTGTGTTCCCCCCCAATCCCCACTGTCCCACACGAGCTGCAGTGCAGAAAATAAACTGCAGCTTCCCAGTTAATAATGATCTTAAGGGTGGAATTATTAATATTAATTAATCCATGCATCACAGATCAGGAGCTTTCGAGTTAGACACTGCAAAATGCTAAAGGAAAGGACAAGTCCTTTCCCCAGGAAGCTTTTTGCCAACACTGTGGGATGATATGCCAGGATGAAAACCACTTGGATTTGCCTACATGGGCAATTTTTCTGCTTTACTGAATTCTATTACACAACTGTCCTGAGCTGACTGTGTTCCAAAGTGAAGAGTCATCGATGACTCTTCAATATTGATGTAACTGGAGTGGTTTAAAGCCACCACTTGCTCTGTACCAAGAATGTCACAACCACATAAATTAAATGCTACGATTTGTTTTCAGAAGAGCAAGGGAAAATGGTATAAGGGCACAGTTAACATTCTGGAGGAAATTTATGTCATAAAAATCCAGTTTGCTTGTTACAGAGCCAGGAGTCTTTGGTGTAGACAAAGATTGTATTGTAGCTGGTTTGAGTTTAAAACCTTTTCTGAAGTTTTCAGTGCGTTTCTGTGTCAGGTCTGTAGTAACACTGCAATCTGTCTTATCAGCTCTGCCCCTCCAAAGACCTGCACTGAGCCACTCCTGTTTCCTTCAGCACTCGAAACACGTGCTTAACTTTAAGCACATGGTTCGCTGGGTTTTATTAAATAAAATAATAATAATAAAAAAAGAAGAACTGGCACAGTCTCCCCGCTCAGCTCCCTGATGACAGTCTAATGACAATGCAGAGCGTGCTCTCAGCTCTGGGCTGGGCTCTCTGTGGGGAGCACACACAGCCCTGCTGGAAGTGGAAATTTATATCCTTGAGACTTCTTCCTGCTGCCAAATTTTCAGGGGCCCAAGCAATGACAGCCCAGAAATCAGGAACTATTTCAGCAACAAATGTAATGAAAAGTTGTGATCCCATTTGGGTTGCATGCCTTCCAAAGCAGGTCTAAGTTAATATCTAAAATAATTTCAGAGTTATTTTACTCCGTTCACTTTTTTTTTGTGCTGTTAAATGAACTTTTAAATTCTCTTCTGACAGCCAGGAGTGAACTCCATAGGAAGAACAGTTTCCTTAATTATTTTATTATATAATAATAAGATAAGATAATAATATCTTATTTTTAAGAGCTCCAGGGTGTCACTGTCTCCCCCAGGATGTTCTGGATGTTCTGGATCCCACCTTGGCTGGATCCCACCTCTCTGGGAGGGCAGCAGGGCCATCCTTGGTGTCCCAGCAGAGCACAGGGAGTGGGGGCATTGCTCCTTAGTGCAAATGTATCGTATTTATTTTTATTTATTTATATTTATATTTTATTTATTATTTATTATTTATTTATTTGTTTATTTATTATTATTTATTATCTTTATTTATTACTTATTATAGTGGTTACTTATTGGTGAAATCCTCTGCTCTGAGAGTTTCTGCCTCCTCACAGCACCTCGGGTTATTCTGCCAGGCTGAGGGGAAAAATCAGGAATGAGACCTTTGGGAATGGGCCCCCACGAGTGCCCTCCACAGTCACTTTTGCTTTAATTTTTAATTTTCTGCCAGACTGGCTGCAGAGCAGTCACACCCAAGGCACGCTGGCATACCTGGCAGCTGAGTCAGGCTGCACCAGCCCATGCACTCAGTTTCAGTTGTGCAAATTTAAAGAAAGAAAAAAATAAAACCAAACAAATCCACTGAATAGATGTCACCAAATCATCTCCCAGAGGGTAAAGAGTCACCTAGAGCAACCTCAGCAGAACAAAAATATTTTTTTATTCTATTTTTAGTACAAAAACTAGGAGTAACAATGAGGCATCAAATTCATTAGAATAAAGAAGTCTCTCGGTGTAACGATTGGGATCCAGATATTGAATGATCAATGGCATATCTGAAATATCTTCATTTCTTCATGCAAATCTATATTCCAAGAACCACTTTTGTGCATGTGAGGAAAGCCAGCCCCCACTGGCACCTCCTCTTTCTGCTCCTTGCGCACCACTAAAATCACGTAATCAGCTGCAGCCACAGACATTCATTTAAAAATCTGGTTTTCCACATTTCCAAACAGAAGGCCTGAGAGGCAATAAGGATTTTTTTCAGTATCCTGGGCTTCTTCAGGCTTTTCTCCGACTTTAAAGAATTGGGGGATATCATTGACTATTACTCATTATACTTTGGGGTGAAGTGTCCTTATGTAAACAGCTTGCTTTACAATTAAGCTCGCTAATTAGCCCCACAATAAACTTACTACCTGTTTGGCCTGAAAGTAAATCAGAGTGTGTCAGAGCATCCTGTTGAGGGGTGATGGTGAAACCTTCCTGGGGTGTATTCATGAAAATTAAGAGCAACTACCAGTGTGTATAGCTACAAAAGGAGATCTTTTATTTCCTTCTGATAACATCCTGTTAAAAAAACCCCAAAAAACCAAAAAAACTTTGATTTCCTGCATGCTCTGGCTTTGGCTGCTCCACAGAGCAGTGGTGCTTAGGTAAATAGGTGACACACAAAAACTCAGGGGTTTATGAGCATTTTGTTGGCGTGGTTTGGAATTTGTGGTATTGGTGATTTTGAGATTGTAGAAAGATTTTGTTTTTTAGTTTTGTTGTTGAAGAAGAAGTTATAATTTGTTTGTGTTGGTTTTTAAGGTTGTTTATTGTTTATTTATAATATGTCTTCTTGTTTTGTTGTACGTTTGTTTTGTAGGGTAGTGTGTGAGGTTTTGTTTTTTAGTGGGATGTTATAAACATTATATATTAGAAATTATGTGTGTTATATTTATAATAATGGCTTAATATTTACTTTATTATGTTGAATATTTATTTATTATTTTATATTTATAGTTTTTAAGGTTGTTTGTTGTTGTTTATCTATAATATGTTTTGTTGTTTTGTTGCAGTTTTGTTTTGTAGGGTAGTGTGTGGGGTTTCGTTTTTTTGTGGGATGTTATAAACATTATATATTAGAAATTATGTGTGTTATATTTATAATAATGGCTTAATATTTGTTATTTATGTTGAATAGTGTGTTTTTAGTTTAAATTAATAGAAAAATGTTAATTTTATAGTGAAACATGGAGGGTATGAAGAAGGAGAAAAAGGATAAAATATATTTAATTTTTTTATTTTGGGGTTTGTTTTTTTTTTTTTTAATTTTTAATTTAGAAGGCAGGGCTCTCCCCTCTGCCCCTGCTGCAGGATTCGGCATTTCTGTCTGTGTGGTTTGGAAAGTTCAGGGTTGCACAAACAGGGTGTGAGTAAGGGATGTGTTACCCTGCTCAGCCTTGCAGGGTGTATTTACACTGCTCAGCTGAGCTCCTCCAGATCTGGGGGGTAGAAAGAACCCATGTTTGTCTTGTAGGAACTGTTTTCTTACCTGTCTCCTGGATAAAGCACACCCCAAAAAGCAGTTTTATATTTAGAGCCTTGTAAACTGTGGTGCCTCTTGGCCAGGAGCTGTCTAATCTCTGTGAGGATTCTCACAAGGATTGTCAAGCTGGAAAAGGGAAATTTAGGTTGGATCACAGGAAGAAATCCTTCCCTGCGAGGGTGGGAGCCCCTGGCACGGATTCCCAGATTCCCTGGATCCCTGGCAGTGCCAAGGCCAGGCTGGAGCAGCCTGGGACAGTGGGAGGGATGGAACAGGATTATTTTAAAGTCCCTTCCAACCCAAACCCGTCTATAATTCACCTCTGAGATTCCTCTGTACTACCCAGATCACGTAAGGTATCAGCACTATTGTTTTATTTGGTTTTCCAGGCTGATTCTGTGGGATGGCTCACGGCAGCTCCATGCCACTTACCATCATTTTCCCTTGATCCCTTTTTGGTGAAAGAGGTTTTTAAAAAATCCCCGTTTCTTGATCTATGAAGCAGGGTGCAGCTCTGAGCACTTGATTCCAGAGTACAGTATGAATACTTGATTAATAGTTACTGTAAGCATTTGTAAGGAATTTGATGCATCTGGTTTGAATAAATATCACACATGTCTGAATTCAGTCGAAATGTCATCATCCTGGAAATACAGCCCTGAGGATGGAACCTGGCAACTGTGGGGACTGGGCTGTGCTGTGAATATTCTCCCTGTCCTCTTGAAATTAATGGGTTTTGCTACTGATGCCGAAGGAGTCAGGATTTCCCCAGAATTTCCCATTTAAAATAGTAAAAGTCAGGAGATGTGAAATCAGGAATTAACCCGTGAGAGTCCCTGGTGTGTGGTTTGGGGCCTCTGCAGTTCCCACCCCATTTTACCCCAGTTTGAATCCCACACTCCTGCTGCTACTCTGCTGCACGGGGCGGGGAGGGGGGCAAAATGAAAATGAAAATTTTATTTTAAAGTGATCCATGTGTTCTGCTGGCTGTGGCTCCGTGGTTGCTCATTCCTGGTGGGGTCTGGGTGCCCTGAGCACATTTCCAGGCTGGGAATTTGCATTTCTGTGCAGTTGTGCCTTTGGATCAGGACCTCATTGATCATTTGAGGTGCTGCACCTGCAAACCCCAGCTTGGTGTCTCTCCTGTTTCCTTCCAGCAAATAGAAGTTTTTCTGTTGAATGTTAAGAATTACATCTGTTCAAATTGTATCAGACTAATAATTATACTTTTTTCCTATGCTAGGGGCAGTAAAGCCTCAGTACCTACAGAAATGAGTCCAGATCTTAATCTTTGTGAAAGAAATCATGTTTCTATTTCCTGAAGTGGAAGCAGGCTTTCTTTTATGATTTTCACCTCAGACCTGATGACAGATTTTCTGAGAAGGGAAGGGTTTCTTCCTACTACCTTTTCTTGCCTGACTTCCCTCCACCCTATTTTGCACAAAGTCCCTAACAAGGCTTCAGTTTGCTTCTAGGATCAATTATTTCACTGAGATTTTCTTTGCCTTTTCTTAGCCATGGCCACAAATTGAGGATCTAACCCTTCAAAAGTTCTGCTTTTTGTTTGAGAGCTCTTTTCCTTTTTTTCTCTTTTCCGGATAATGTTTTGTTTGCTGTTTTCCCTTGTTCTGTTTGTCTATTAATACCCCAGACGGTTCTAGCTCACTTTTAATATGACATGCAACTTCCTTTTTACGGCTGCCAGCTCCTCCTGCTTTGCCAGAACAACTTAAAGACTTTCTGCTCTCTGTAAAACCATGGGGTAGTTGAAGTAGAATAAAAGACGGAATAAAATCCACGCCTGTATTTTTTCCATTGGCCTTATCATCGAATCTCCTTGAACATATATATAAATAATGATTTATCAGAGTTTTCCCTGCCATCCCTCTGGCTGCAGACAGTGAGAGCAGACACAGGATCTGCTCAAAGGTCACCATCTCATTTCTTTGCATCAGGGCACAAGAGGAATATGTGAGCGGGAATTACTCAATCCACAGCTCTAACTCTGAATAAACGACTCCGGGATGTTCCACGGAAAACACTCGGGCTTTGCACAGGGCTCTTGCCAAGAGGCAGAAAAATTAAAAATAATTAATTAAAAAGGTTCTGGCCAAGAGGCAGAAAGATTAAAAACAGAGCAAAGCCTCAGGGAGGGCGATGAGCGCGATATCGCCGCTCCGATGGGTTCGCTGCAGTATGCCAAAATTCGCTTTAAAACGCTTCATTCAGGCAGGCCGTGGTGAATAGATAAAAGCAGTTTAAGGACAGGTGCCAGTCCCCTTCCAGCAGCTGAGGTTTCAAAGGCTAAGCCACTTGTAAATATGCTTTTTCAATAGGTGAGAAACCCCCAGCTGGAATAGGTGCTGGGGCGCTTGACGCCGGGCTCCGTTTGCGGAGAAATTCCGTTTATTGGTTTGTTTATGAACCATCCCAGCCGTGCCCACTGACTGACACCCCCCGGCTGTTTGTGGAGCCGGTTCTGAGCTCACATTTCTTTGTTCCGATCCTTCAGAGAAGCAAAATCTCCCGTGCGGGGCTGGAAATGTGATTTTCGGACCAAGCGGTAAAACTGGCCCGGCTTGTTTAAAGCGAGGAGAGTTTAACTCTATTGACTTTCCTGCTTTGCTTTGCTGTTTAGTTGTACTTGAGTGACTTCATTAAAAAGGAGGGCAGTTACTTAATCGTACAATCCACCCCGCTGGTGTCATTTGCAGTTTCCTGTTCTATTCTTACTCAGCCAGCTGAGCGCCAATCCTTCTTTCAGCTCCTGGAGTTTTCATCTGGACCAAAATCTCCTTCTTGCACTGCGAGATCTCCTTCCCACCCTTTTCTCCAGAGACCACTGGAAAAACAAACAAACAAACAAACAAAAACCTCAAAAAAAACCCCCAAAAAATAAACCAAACGAAGATGCTTTGTGTGGAAAAGATGCATTGTGTTTTGGTGTGAATGAGGTTCTGGTGTGCTCTGTTCCACTGTGGGATCTCCCGGAGCTCCCTGCCATCCATCCTCTGTCAGATGGATGCAGGAGTTTGGCACCTTTGCCTGGTGCCTGCAGTGCAGGAATTCCTGCATCCCACAAGTTATGACCTGTGGTTTGTTTTACTCTTTGCAGGACTCTTTATTTCGGTTATGGCGTGATGGACAGTTACCAGAGTTCTCTGCCCATCTACAATTTTGATTCTTGATGTTTCATTAATTGTTTTACTCAGGTTAAATTAACTCGTTGTATATTGTGTAGTTTGACTTTATTTAACTGGTGGGACATGACTGGTGCTGCATATACAAAGCCCCACCTAGTAACTTTGATAAAGTTGAAAATACAAAAATTGGAATGATTCTTAGCAGATCAGCAAGAACCCCCAGCCACTATGATGCATTTATTTTGTCCTAAAGGCTGGCATTGTGCTCCCAGCTCCCGTGGAGGGGACATTTAGTGACCAAGACAAGGGGAAGAGCAACAACAGCGAGACTTTGGGGATGCTGTTCCTGCCCTGGAAGGGATGCTGTGCCTCCCTGCAGAGGCGGAATTTAAGGAGCTGGGAGCATCTGGGCTGTTTCTTTTCTCCTTTTTAATCTGGGAGTTCATTGATGCATCAGTGTTTATTTAGTGAGTAAGTGCTGGCATCACCCGGGCATGGGCACAGGCAGAAATCAGGGTGTTGGTGGCTGAAATGGGACTTTTTTTTACACAGGGACATGGCAAGCTCTGACCCTGATTTTCAGGCACAAGCTTCAGTGCAAACCCTCATTTAGGGAATTTATTTTCCGAGGAGAATTAATGAACCTCAGTTTTACATAAAAAACTGCCGATTTAACAGCAGACAGGATTCCATTTCCTACTCTGGAATAAAACCCCAATCAATCCACCTGCAATAATTTCCTACTCTGGAATAAACCCCAATTAAAATTCCTGTTTGGTGTTTGCCCCTTTGCCACCTGGGCATGGGCACCTGGAGGATGCCATGGGCAGGAAAGTGCTGATTAATGGTTAAATAAAGATGGAATTTCATTTGTTTTTCCCTTGGTTTGGGTGCTCTCTCCCCTCTTCCCAGTCACCCATTTTACATAAAACCCCCAAGGAATTAATCATCGCTGTGGTGGATGAATCAAAAATTGATGAAGAAATCTCAGCAGCTCTGCCAAAAACGCTCTGGGGGTTCTGGAGCTGTCAGTAAGGGATGGGAAGGTGTTAAAACAGTTCAGTTCCATGAGCTGGAGGAGTTTGCCCCAAAGTGTTGAGGCATTTGCAAAGCTTAACAACACAGAGGCATTCAGGGAGAGGAAAAGGCAGCCCCTGATCATGTGTAAGAATCTTTTGAGAGTAGAAAATGCACCTTCAGTTTCCTAAGTTACACGTGGGAAAAGATAACATTTTACAAATACAGTTACATAACAATATGCTTAAATACACAGGTTTTTGGGCCACTGAGGCAAAAATGCTATTCTAAATTGTCAAAAATATGGCTCTAAAGCATCCCACCCACAAGCCCTGGCATGGGGTCCCTCAGCCTGCTCTGAGCACCTGAGAGGAGCAGCGTTAAAAAACATCATTTCCATCTCCTCTTCTGTACAACTGCTTGCCACGTGCTGCTTTATTTTTAGGATTTAGTTAATGGCTCTGTAAGAAATCACATTTTGCCTCTTCCCCAGCATCATCCTGTGGTGCTTTTCTCTTAGCTCTGCTCTGGCAATTAAAAAGTTGCACACAATTATCCCACGCGTTTTTAGAGTGGCCTGGGGACAAAGGATGCTCAAGCCCTGTGAAAACAACTTTAGCTCCATTTAAATATTGCAAATATCGTGTAAAAAAAAAAAAAAAAGTTCAGGGTACACGTGGGGTGCGAGAGTCCAGGACAGCCTCGTTTTTATTTAATTCATTTTAATGCAAGCTTCAAAAATAAAAGAAACCACTTCAGCCAACACATTTTGTCGATCATTGGAAATATTATTGGTCTGTAGGTGTTTAAATGTTATCAGGAATGCCCGTAAATAGCAGGAGGAGGAGGGAGGGGGGATCTGTTTGTAAGATGAGAAAAGGAACCACTGCCTATTGTTTGACCTGCACAGCTCCTGATTGACTGGGAGAAGGAATATCTCCATGGGAACAGATGAATGTCTGGTTTTCATGTGCTGAAATCCCCGATCCAGCTCACAGTGCCTTCACTAACGTGCCACTCTGAATTGCCTGTTTGCTTCCTACCTTTGCCTAAACTAAACCAGAATACTTCTGCCGAACTTCTCTCTCCCAAATGCTAATAATGAGATAAAAATACAGAACCAGCAATAGCACAAATTATTGTTGTTGTGTCCTCTCGTTTGTTTTATAATTTTATTTTGGGAGTGGGTTTTTTTTGTTTGTTTGTTGGTTTTTTGTTTTTTGGTTTTTTTTTTTGTTAGCTTGTTTTTTGATTTTTTTTTTTTTTTAAAGCAAAGCAGGCAAAATAATGAAATGCAATTAAGCATTTAGCACGGGCCAGCGTTCTCAGCTCCCTTTTGCAGGTTTGGGTGATGGGGAGGCGTTGTGATGTCTCCTCACCAAACAAGAGCTGCTCCTTTGGGGGAATTCGGAGAAATCCCGAATCCATTGTGTCCCAGCTCGCTCCAGCCATTTCCAACCCTCTGCTCTCCCTCCTGAAATGCCAGTTGACTTCAACACAGCTGAATCTAAAAATAATTCATACACAGATATTAGAGGTAACAAAAGAACCTCAGTAACGAGGAAAAAATCGCAATCCAGGTTGGCTGAAGGAGCGATTCCTAAATATTAAAGCCTCAGTGGTCTTATCTGGACCAGCTGCTTATAATGTCTGTGAGGAATGTGGCACATCAAGTGTGTGAACACTGCAGCTATTGTATCCTAACAGGCTGATTGAACCCTGGATAATTGGCATGTAACCTTCTCTATTAATAGTGCAGACAGATATGTGAATTAGCTGAATGCCTCAGACATATGCCATGCATTAACCAAAAGGGCTTACAATTCTCATAACAACTTGGCTAACTATTACACCAGTAATTATTCTTTAGAACTTGATAATATTAGAGCAAAATCAAGAAATAATTTGTAGTTTCGGGCCCGGTTATGAACAATCAGCTGCGCTGTAACAGGACGCCAAGGGCTGGGCTGGGAGGAAGACTCCGGGCTGATATGGGGCACTTTGATGTTTTCCAAGGGGTCAGAGTGGGATTCCCTGGCTTTGTTTAGCTCTTGTAACGTGAAGGATTCGATAGGCATGAGAAACATTTAGAATAAGTCCAGGATTGCTGTTCTTTCCGTGGTACAGGACATGTACAGCCAGGGCCACTGTCTTTGGAGAGACAATAGATTATTTTCCTTTGTACATACGATCTAGAGGGGTAAATATGGCTTCTTAATTATTTCTTTTCATTACATTGTCTTACTGTTCTGAACTTCCCGTGCTTCCATTGCAGTTGTTTGTGTAGAACAAATGGCAAAGCCACCTTTTACTTTTTAATGAGGTTGTTCTTTTGCTAAAGTGATGGAGTGTATGATTCATCCCTGAGTGATCTCGAAAGAATGCAGCATTACAACACTTTGAAGGCAGAGAAATATCAACCATGGGCAGAGAATATTTAAATGTGGGAGCCCCTAGAGCTGCACAACCTGTCTGAGAGAGTGTGGAGTAACAAGCTGCTCCAGCAGAGCTACGGAGCTTTTGGTTATTTGAGAACCTTTCCTTAGAAAATCTTCTTGCAATTTAGTGGGAAATAATCGGCTATTTTAGGATAGAAATTCAAGTTTAGATGTCCCAACAATTGTGCTGTTGTTTTGCAAATGCTTTAGTCATTTAAATGCTCCTCTTACTAATCCACCTCCAGTCAGAATCAAATAAACACCGACATAAAAAGTGTTTTAACCAGCTACAAATACTACACAAATAGACACTTTCATTTCTGAGGAGGTTTTATTTACATTTGCCCCTCTTCCACAGGGGCTGAGCTCAAAACAAAGTGTTTGGAAGGTGTTCTGGTGTAAAGGCCAGAACTCAAAAACTTCCCAATAAAGCACAATCTCACACCATTGTGAGACTGATCTCACAATACAAATCGATCTTGGCATGAATCTCCCTTCATGCAAAACCTAAAATCTTTATTGCCCTCGAAATTGCCACCCTCCAGCAGCTCCCAGAGGTGACATTTTCCTCCACCTGCTGCACCTGGCTGCTCCCTCAGGATCTGCTGGAATCCCTTTTTATGGGTTTTCATATGGGTTTTATGGGTTTTTTTCTGAGGCCACCTCAGACCATCACTCATCCTTCATGTTTGAGATTAATTTCTTCTCCCAGGCTCAGCTCTTAAAGCCCTGCCCAGCCTGGGCTGCTGGCAGAGCTGGGAGAGCCCCTGGAGCAGGGATGTGCCCCCATGGGATGGGCTGATCCTCGTCCATCCACCACCCAAACTCAACAGCAGATCCGTGCTCTGAACCCAGCTCCAGCTCTGTGTGTGCTCCTGCCACCTCACCCGTGTCTGGGAGGAAGCTGAGGCAGCACAAACCTTGTAAAACCACCTTGGCAGCACTGAAAAAAAACAAGGAGCTGGCGTGGGAGAGGCTGGAATACTCTTTGTGCATGGACTTGGCTTGGCATTCTTTCCCATCTTCCCAGTAGAAAGATATTTTTTTTAAAAAAAGACAATTAACAGGGATGCAGTGCCCACCCAGAGCAGCTGGAGCAGAGCTCAGCTCCCACTGTGGGCAAGGATCAGCTTAGAACTGCCAGGCAATGATATTTATCCATCCTTTCCAACATCCACTTACCCCCAGGAGGATTTGGGGACTCATCCCCATGCCCAGTGGGACCATCCCCAACCCCTCCTGGTGCTCTGGGGTGTGTCCCCGAGGAGGACAGAGCCACAGCAGAACCTGCAGGTTTGGCCCTGGCAGCACAGGTGGTGCCCAGCTTCTCCAGGGGACTTTCCAACACAGGAGTTGTGGCCCTGATGTCTCATTCCCATTCAGTGCCTTGTCACCTGGCTCAAAAAGCATTTTACTCTGATTTGTTGGCAAGTCAGAACAATTTGGTACGGTCCTTCATCAGCTTTTGTGACCATAATAATAATTTATAGAAATATTTTTTTTTCCTCTATATCCTGGCAGGTTTGGGGGAGTGCATGTCTAAGAAGACTTTAAATTATGCTTGCTTAAACTCAAATAGTGGTGGGGTTTTTTTTGTTTGATACCTCTTATTTTTTCATGTGTCTGAACTGCGCCATCTATAAAATACATATGAACTTACAAAGCACAGAGATCCTCAAGCAAAGGTTTTTGGCACTTGTCCATCAAAGTAGGGAAATATGTTTCTGTTCTGGCCCTTAATACCCACCCACCATCACGTTTTTCCTCTCCTGCTCCTGAGCAGGATTAAGTGAAGAGACCAGGAATCTGTCCCATATTTAGGGTCTTTATACAGGCTTTTCTCTCTCTTCAAAGTACTGAGCAATGATTTTCAGCTTTTCTTAATCCTGAGAACACCTAACCTTGGGGTAAAGAAGTCCAAATTGGGCAAAAGTTAAAATAAACTTTGTCTGTATCTCCTATTTATTTTTTTCCCATATTCCACCTTTGGTTCACACTCCTGGGAAGGTTTCCTTGGTTTCATTTGGCAGCAGCTCTGTGAACTGCTGCCTTCTTGATGCTCAAAAGAGCAGAAGTGTGTGGGCCTGTGGCAGGAGAAAAACTGGAGCTGATGCTCCTGAAACTGCCTGCTTGGGACATGCAGATGGGTTATCCCAGGTGGAAAGAGTTATTAATGCAGATTTGCCTTCTGGAGAGAGGAGAGAGGGCAGGAGTGTCTGTGCCAGGGCAGTTTGGGGAACAGGAGCTGCTCAGGGATGAGGTACCAGAACAATCCAGGCCTGGGTGCTTTGGGCAGCATTTGGAGGCTCCAGCTTGGATTCCTCAGGGATGGGCATTGCTCAGGGGCAGGAGGGGCAGGACCCACCTGTGCAGGAGCCATTTCATACCCATTTCCTCCTGAAAACCAGGAGCCATAACAGCCAGGGATCATCAGGACCCTGTCTTTGTAATTCAGCATCAAAATCAGAAGGGAGGCCAGGAATTCTTACTATAACTTAGAGTAGAAATCTCAGTGTTAATGGAGATTAGGCAAGGTACTGATTTGTCCCAGGCCATGAGGTTTCCTGTGTGCCTGACTTCCCTTAATTCCCCTGGGTTTGGCAACATTGACTTAGACCTATGATGAAGGATAAAACATCACCATCTGCTCATGCAAACATTTATAACTTAAAAAAAAACCCCATCAATAGAATAGGATAGAGAATAAAATCTTCATCATGTTTAAGATGGTGAACAAAAAAAAAAAAATTAGAGTTTTCAAATTCAGAGTTCTTTTAAAGCAAATCCGAGAGCAGCTGAGGAAGATGAACGGGTTAGAAACAGATGTTGGCTCCTGATGAAATGATGGAAGTTGGTAGGCAGCAGGATGCAGTGGATTGAAATTCTGTGTTTTGGCTACGATGCCTCTGTCAGTGGGTGTTGCTGGGGTCGTGTTCAGCCACAGACAGACAGACAGACAGACAGACAGACAGACAGACTCAGCTGTCCCCTCCTTTCCCCACAGACACTGTGACTCACAGCTGGTGTCTTCCTCCTGCAAGCACCACCAGCAGCACTCTGGGGAAGACACAGAAGTGAATCATGGCCAGCCTGGTCCCCACAGATAACACCCTGTGCTTTTAGACTCCCCCTTTGCCTTTGCTCTGCTGTGATTGAAAATGCACATTTTTGATGGGTTTTGCCTGCAGACCCAAATAAAGGGACCCTCAGTGGGTGCTGCTGCTGGTGCCAGGCAGTCCCTAACAAATATTGCTGCAGGCACCTGGGGATGCTCTCCTGCAGCTGCAACTGGTGCCTTGGGCTGGGGCAGCTTTGCCAAGCCCACCTTGAGTGGGTGCTGGGGCCCAGGCTCTGCTCTGTGCCACCCTGGGCACACGTGCACGGACAGGGATTCTGTCCCTCCTGCAGCTCTGGACAGGGATTCTGTCCCTCCTGCAGCTCTGGGCAGGGATTCTGCCCTGCTGCAGCTCTGGGCAGGGATTCTGGCTGTGCTGCAGCTTTGGGCAGGGATTTTCCCCCTGCTGCAGCTCTGGGCAGGGATTCTGCCCCTCCTGCAGCTCTGGGCAGGGATTCTCCCCGTGCTGCAGCTCTGCCCAGGGATTCTGTCCCTCCTGCAGCTCTGGGCAGGGATTCTGCCCTGCTGCAGCTCTGGGCAGGGATTCTGCCCCTCCTGCAGCTCTGGGCAGGGATTCTGCCTCTCCTGCAGCTTTGGGCAGGGATTCTGTCCCTCCTGCAGCTCTGGGCAGGGATTCTTGCCCTGCTGCAGCTCTGGGCAGGGATTCTGTCCCTGTTGCAGCTCTGGGCAGGGATTCTGGGCTGGAAGGGGCTGCTGTCAGCTCCATCTCAGCATCCCTTTGTGCTGCAGCACTCAAATATGCAGCCACTGAAGTGCAATTTAAGCTGCAAGGCTTGAGCCAGCCTAATGGCATGAGAAAGGATGGACTGAGCCTCTCTGATTGCTGCATCAGGCTGCCCCTTTCAATAGCCCGATTTTGGGACCCCAGCTCGGTGACACTTGTGAGTGCTGCTTTCACACACTGATGTGCAAACTGCTCTGCTCACCTGCCACAAAACCACAGAGTGGCCAAATGCTGGGCTGGAAGCGACCTTAAAAATCATCTCACCTTCCTCTAGAACAGGTTCTGATAATACTGATGGCACTTGGGAATAAAAGTAATAATTCCTCTGAAACTGCTCTGCCCAGTCTCTCCAGAGCTCGTTCAGGAGGCAGTTTGTGTGTAACTCGTGAGTAAGAAGTGGGAATTGTTTGCAGTGATAACCACAGTGAACATCACACTCTTCCCTCTGAGCAAATCCGTGTGAAGGCTGAACCAGGCTGACTTCATTTGTTTGTGAAAGAGCTCAGGTCCTGTTAAACATCTGCTTTTTGAGGCTGTTGCTTTTAATTAAATGAACATTTCTTTCAAAAGAAGATGTATTGCAGCACATTCCTGTAATGATGATTCCATCCTTTCCCTGCCTCTCAGTCCACACAGGGCACAGCCCCAAAATCTGCGGGGCCAATGGGAATTTTTCCTCTGGATTGCAGGGCTGAGGCTCAGGCCCAGGCAAAGCTGCACGGGAGATGCTGGGGAAGGGCAGGACACCCAGGTGAGAGGCTGGCTGATGTCCTGCAGCCAAAAACCCAGATTTGAGCCACTCACAGGAGCCTGGGGTGTAACTGCAGGAATTGAGCACATCCAGAGGAGGCAACGAGGCTGGTTTGGAACACAAACCCTACAAATAACATTTGAAGGAGTTGGGGCTGTTCAGCCTGGAGAAGAGAAGGCTCAGAGGTGACATTATTGCTCTCTACACTCCCTGAAGGGAGGTTTAGACAGGTGGGGTCGGTCTCTTCCACCAGGCAGCACTGGCAGAACAAGAGGACACAGCCTCAGCTACATCAGGGAAGGTTTAGGTTGGATATTAGGAAAAAAATTTTCACTGAAATAATAATAAAATACTGGAATTGTCTTCCCAGGGAGGTGGTGGAATCACCATCTCTGGATATGTTTAAAAAAAGACTGGACTTGGCACTTGGTGCTATGGTCTAGTTGTGGTGTCAGGGCATAGGTTGGACTTGATGATCTCAGAGGTCTCTTCCAACCTCATCATTCTGTGATTATATTATTATATTATTAATGAATATATTATAATGTATTATGTTATGTTATATGACTATAGTCATATAACATAACATAATACACTTCCTCTGCACTTTGGAGGAAAAATAACTTCATTCATAATTTGGAGATTCCAAATGTTCGAAGCTGAAGATTTGGTAAGAGGCAAGTCCAGGGAAAGAAAGAAAAAGGAAAAAAGTGGGAGTGAACACATGTGGGAATGCTTCCTTTCAGTAATCTTAAGGAGAATACTCGCAAAAGAGGGGAAATATTGAAATAGAGTTCAGAACATGAAAAAATGACCCTAATTTCAGGTTGGGGAGGGATTTCTGGCCTGTGGGGCTGCAGCTCCAGGGTGTGTTTTTCTCACCCAGCCTGTAAAGGCTGCTTCCCCCAAATGTTTTTTTAATCAGTCGGGTTTTAAACAATGAGATCTGACAGCAGCCCTTTAATATGCAGGGCCGAGGCTCTGGGACTTGGGAGGAGAAAGGACGAGGAGATTTCCCTGGATTTCGGAGCCTGGAATTTCCTAGGTGCAGAGAAAAGGCTGCCTGGCTTTGAAGTTTTCTGCTTTATATGCTAAACAGCGCTGTTGACTGATTTACTGCGATCTCGCATTCAGGGGCTGGGGAAAAAGGAAAGCCACGACTTTTTGTGGAGTGCCATCAGGAATTATTGACAGATAGGGATACCAGTTCCACTTGCTTGCAAATTTGCCTTCAAAAGCCAACAAGTTCACACAAGCCAGGGCTTGTAACAGAGCGATGCAACTTTTAGTACAGCCCTGCCACATCTGGAGCTGCAAACATCACCTGCCTCTCCTCAGCAGAGGGGAAAAGCAGCATTTGCAGCCAGCACAGATATATTCTTTATTTTTCTATGAATTACTGCACCCCACTCTTTCACTGCTGGTAGAAAAGCTCGTTTAGCCCATCTTCCTGGTGAGTGTTTAAGATTCCTGGAATATTTTGTGTCCACCAGAAGATTTAACCAGCCTGATTATGCATCAGTGGCAGGGATGCATCCTCAGCAACAAATTCATATTCATGGGGGGAAATGAACTGTGGAGCATCTGTGGAGTTCCAAGACCAAAAAAGCTTTGGAACAAAGAAATTCCTCCCAAGGACTGACCCAGTGAATTGTGCTGTGAACACTTGGGTTGGGAAGGATCTCTTCCCATGATTCAGGAATTAATGTGGAAATACTGGAACACGTTGTACAGTCTGGTGTCAGAATGTGCAGTTTTCAGTGTGGATAAAATTAAAAAAAAAATAAAAAAAGCAATGATACGAAGCAATGAGCCAGAATTGGGAAAAAAAAATTAAAAAGCAATGCTATGAAGCAATGAGCCAGAATTGAATAGAGGTTTTGTTTTAGTGCCTCTGAAAGGAAGCTGTCTCCTCTAGGAGAACACTTCTTCCTCGATAGCATATCATTAGTTGCTTCTTTACATGCTCTGGAAAGATGTTTCTTTGAATCTTTATGTGTGGCAAGAGGCAGAAAAGGGTGGAGGATAAAAGGGAGCTAAAAATAGCAGCAGCATCTGAATGCACAAATGCAGAACTTGTCTGCAAAACGGGTAACAAAGGCAAACATGCCTTAGCACATCAAAATATTGCTTTTTGTTAGTGGGTATTTGTGTTCTCCAACGACATCTCTGTTGGGAAGGAAATTCTGCCTCCTCCTCCTCCTCCTGCTCTGGCAATAACCAGCAGGACAAATTTCATTCACTCCATTCCCCAAAGTGGAATTTGCTCCCTCACAGTCCCACTTAACCCAACCCTTCTGTGCCGTGGTTTCCTGTCTATCAATTGAATTCTCAGGCATATTATTAAGTCATTTATGTGTTTTTAAAGCACTTGGATATCTCATAAAAATAATTGCAGGAAAGTGCACTTATACTGGTACACCTCAATAAAGCCAGATCATGCCAGGCACAATTAAACTCTTTTTTATGTCCCACCATGCAAATCTTCCCGTGGAGCTTGAAGTTTAACTTTCAAAGCTCAGCTGAGTTTATTCAACTGATTACTATCTAATCCACCCACCCATCATCCCACACTCCCTCAAAAAAATGTTCAAATCCTGCCCAGAATGATATTTTTATTTTTAAACTTGAATGTCTAAGCATTCCTCACAGATGTGAGAAAACTTGAGGCTCGGTCATTGCAGCAGAGCCGTGCTGGCATCAGACAGGACCCAGCCCTGTGGAAAATCGGGGTTTTCAGGGGTTCTCAGGGGTTTTCAGGAACAAGCTGCTGCTCTGTCCCAGCACACAGCCACGCTGCAGCACCACGGAGGGGTTTTTCCTGCTGGTGGCACTGGGACAAGGTGCCAGCTCCAGCTGGGACACACTTTTTTGGTCATTTCCAAACTTCCCAGCAGATGCTGCAGCCAAGGAGAGCTGCAAGCAGAGCAGGGACAGTCTGTGGATGGAAAATCAGCCCAGGAGGTCTCTGTGCTGGTGAAGGATGGGGCAGACACTCACTGGGGACAGTTTTGGGGGTTTTGGCTCACTCCTGGCACCTCCTCCCTCTCCTTCCTCACCTCTGGCCCTCAGGGCAGCAGGTTTGTTCTGTTTGAATATTCCATGTCCAGCACTGCAAAGAGGATTGCCAGAAGATAATTTATTTATTTTCCCTCAAACACCTGACCTGGCTGGTTGGGACCCCAGGAGCAGAGTGCCAGGGCAGGGCAGGGCTGGCATTTTTCCTGGCATTTTTCCTGGCATTTCCCCCCTTTTATCTCTGTGGTTCTCAGAACCCCTCAAAGAGGTTTT
Organism: Taeniopygia guttata; assembly: GCF_048771995.1. Classification (NCBI taxonomy): domain Eukaryota; kingdom Metazoa; phylum Chordata; class Aves; order Passeriformes; family Estrildidae; genus Taeniopygia; species Taeniopygia guttata. The sequence continues at coordinate 13,593,754 of NC_133045.1, forward strand.
GCTGTGCAGGGCTCTGTCCCACCCAGCTGTTCTGTACCAAATATTTCATTGCACTGGGCTCTTCCTTTCCCTGGGCTGCTGCAAACAAGTAGAACTCGTTGGTACTGAAGCCAGGAACATTTACAGCTGCAGAGGATCCCTTTTTCAAGGATCCCCATCCCTTGAAACGCAGATGAAAAATTAAACTTCATCATTTTAATAAAGATTTGTAGGGAATGGGTGTGCTTATTTACAGCGCTGTGGATCCATGTTGGGACTTATTGCTTTTTAATGGATATGTGTATTTTTGTGAACACTTGATTTTTTTTTCATTACTTTTATTCATTTCTATATATATAGAATTTTATAATAGGTTAATGTCTATTTATTTTGCTGATTTTACATTATATTTATAGCTAGTTATACTTGTACTTTGTTTTTGTTAGAAAGTATAGAAAGAACTCCTGCATTACTTTGTCTTGTTTGTTTTAAGGTCCAGGAGTCTTCCTTATCTCTTATCTTTTAGTGTGGAAATTTGCATTTTTTTCTTTAGTTGGGGTAGTTTTGCTGGGGCTAGACTAAATAGCATATTTAGCGAGCTTAAAGTGGCACATTTCACTTAAATCTAAACCGATTTTTACCTTGTTAAGTTTTTACTCTGTCTCACCCTCCATTCTTTTTTTCATGCACCTCCAGGAATAATTGCAATTAGCTGTCAGCATCAGGGTGCTGCTTTGGGGGAAGAGTCTCACATTTTGGGGTACCAGAGAACCGGGTTTGCTGTGCTCAGACACAGATTATCAACCCCAGGGAATGCAGGCTGGGTTTTTCTCCAGGGAATCTGCAGTTTGGGTTTTTCTCCAGGGAATCTGCAGTTTGGGTTTTTCTCCAGGGAATCTGAGTTTGGGTTTTTCTGCAGGGAATCTGCAGTTTGGGTTTTTCTCTAGGGAATCTGCAGGTTGGGTTTTTCTGCAGGGAATCTGCAGTTTGGGTTTTTCTCCAGGGAATGCAGTTTGGGTTTTTCTCTATGGAATCTGCAGTTTGGGTTTTTCTCTAGGGAATGCAGTTTGGGTTTTTCTCTAGGGAATGCAGTTTGGGTTTTTCTGCAGGGAATGCAGTTTGGGTTTTTCTCCAGGGAATGCAGTTTGGGTTTTTCTGCAGGGAATCTGCAGTTTGGGTTTTTCTCCAGGGAATCTGCAGTTTGGGTTTTTCTGCAGGGAATGCAGTTTGGGTTTTTCTGCAGGGAATGCAGTTTGGGTTTTTCTGCAGGGAATTGTGGTGCCTGCTGATCACAGAGGGCTCTGGGGGCAGCTCAGGGCTCCCCAACACCTCTGGTGGGGTTTTGTGTCTGGGAGACCCAAAGATCTCCTGGGTTTTGGTGTCAGCACAGAGTGGCTCCCAAGATGAGCCCAGGAGAAATTTTTTAGGGCAGCTCAGTGGAAAACCCTCCTGAGGCAGCTCCTTAGACAAAACTGTATTTTGCGTGTCACTGCAGCTGTTGGGCTGGACCACCCATCTCTGGATCCATAAAAATCAGATCCATTTGATAGAAAAAGGGCTGATTTTTGCAGGCTGGACACAGGGCAGCCTCTCCCTGCTGATCAATGCTGTCATTTGTAGCAGCACTGCTGGGTGACCACCAGCTCAGACACTCATCCCATCTGCTTACAAACTTCACATCAGGCCCAAAAATCCCAATTACAGAGCTCATAAAACCCCTGAACTCCAGGTACCCCTGCCAGGGGGCAGAGCTGTGCTGAGCACCTCTGGTGGGACAGGGAGGAGCCCCTGGTGAACCCTGAAATCTGGGAAGTCAGAGCTGCCAGGAGTTAATGGTGGGGGATTAAGGGCCCCTATGAAAAATAACAGATGTGAGTGAGCAGCAAGTTTGCAAGCAGCACTATGACCAATCAATATAAAGCTGTGTTGAGCAGGAGATTATGCACCAAACATGGCAGGGAGATTAAAAAAAAGCAAAACTCTTCCTACTTGAAATCAGATTTGAAATGCTGGCAGTATGCAAAGCAGCCAATTATGAAAACAGCGTGCTGCCACTGCTGGGGGAACTCCTCCTTCCTGTTCCTACACAAGGTGATTTTTAAAAGCTTGGCTTATTTTCCTAGTTTTGTTTCACTTCACAAAGTGAAGCACAGGTAACAGAAGTGCCTTAAAGTGTGTTAAATAGTCACTTTGTTGGCAGCGCATAATTTCAAGTCCATTTTGCATTTCTATACGAGAGCGATTAATCAAAGCTGGAAAGGATGGGAAAAAATAAACATTAGGATAAGCAGATATGATATCAGGAGCTGGCTGTGCTTGAAATTTCTCTTGATTATTGCTGCTAATGCTCAAGACAGACAGGAACTGCAAATAAATAAATACGTTCTGTTAATATTTGCTGAAATTTTTGAACACATTCCCTTTGGCTCTGCTTGGATCCCAGCTCTCTTTTGCTTTCTGGGAACATATGTGTGATTGAGTTGGAGAACAAATGTTTGGAGAAGAAGTTCAAAGTCTCTAAAACTGGCCCACATTTGTATTTGTGTCAGAGATTTGTGCACTTTAACCCCAGCTGAGGATTCCTGCTCAGGACAGGCACCCCAGGTAAATCCCTGCCTGCATCAGAGCCAGGGGGATTTGGATGGGGAAACTCCCCCCATTGTCCTTTTTGATTTTTTTGTGCATCTTGGGCATTCTAATCCTTCCCCAAAACCCATAGAAGTCAATTAAATCAGTCCCTTTTGGATTTTAAAGGACTTCGGAGGAGGCTCCCAAACAGCAAAGTTTTATGTGACTTTGCTCCAGTGCTGCAAACTCAAGGATTCACAAATTTTGAAGTCAGGACCTGCAGAATTGTGGCAAAATTATGTTTAAAATGATAAATTTTGCCTTCTTTGCCTTTTTGTTTCTTGTTCATATTTCCCAGCTGCCCTTCTATGTTAGTGATTTACTGAACCAACTGCCAACTGCATTTCAAATATCAAATGCTGCAGATTATGATCAGCTGGCAAAAAAAATCTTAATTTTTTGAAGCAAGTTTTCCAAAACACTTTAGTAAATCCCGTTGAATGAGCAAATCAAAACACTGTAGGAAAACTTGACTTGAAATGGAGGTTTTGCCAAGAAACAAAGAGTTTAATGTGAATTTGTGTTTATACTTGAGGATATTCCCTAGGCTGCAGCTGGGAGGTGTGATGTGAAAACCCCTGAGTAAGTGTCCATGTAAACAGGCAGCCTGGTGAAGGCTCTGGGTTTTATCCCGATTTATCTGGATTTTGTCCTGATTTATCTGGATTTTATCCTGATTTATCTGGATTTTATGCCACCTTAGCTTTGGGAATCACAGCTTCTATCCCAGGTTTTCCAACTTGGGCACTTCCAGGGATGGGGCAGCCCCAGCTTCTCTGGGCAGCCCTGCCAGGGAGGAATTTCTTCCAGTAATTAAAAAAAAAAAAAGGGCAAAATTTGGCTTTGTACAGACTGGCCAGCAGAGCAGCATCACCTCTCTGTATCCACCTTTATCAGACTCAAATTTTAGATGTGTTCCAAAAGGCCAAAACTCCAATTCTGGCTTGTGCTAGAGGCAGCTCCAACTGTGTGACTTAAAACCTTTCAGTTATTCACCTATTTGTTAAAAACATCAATGAAATGTTTTCCTCAGGAGCAGGAAAAAAGCAAAACAAGCAAACAAACCCCATGCCAAATTTCCCCCAGTTTCAGGGCTGTCATGGCCTTTGATTTCTGAGTTTCAGCAGCTTCTGGGACAATGTCAGGAGAAAAGCTGGGAGAAGCTTGGTGTAAGAATTCTGCAGCATTCTGGGGCTCCATTTCAGGTTTAGTGGTGTTTTTTGTGGCTTTACGACACCAATGGGTTGCATTATTTGCAATTTGCAGACTCACAATGCTGTAAAATATGGTGTGCTTATGTTTTGGAATTAAAAAGCCATTTCCACCAATAAATCGAAGCAGATTGGAGCCCATACAAAAATCTGTTCCTTTTCCCAGAAGAATTTGAGCAGAAACTGGGCAAGGGTTCAAAGGCAGAGCACAGCCCAGGATGTATTTGGGTTTGCAGGGATGCAGGCAGTTGTCATTTGCTCATGATCATTAAATCAGTGCTGCTGAGGGGGCAGGATGGAATCAGCATTCCTCCTTTTTCTCTTCATTGTTCTTATCTCCTGGACAAGTTGATAAGGGGAAAAATCAAGCCAGGACATGAGTAATTACAAGGTCCAAGCGAGCTGCCTTGCCAGGGCTAGGCCAGATCTGTTCTGCAGGGAAAGGGACACTGGCTGAGAGAAAATTGCATTTTTCTCCATACAAATCATCCCATCTCCTTCCAGCAAAATCCCCGTGGAAGCTCCAGGGCCATCCAGCACTGCAGTTTAAGGGAAAATTGTTCATTAAAGGGAAATGTGATTTCAGATTTGCTTGGGGTTCCTGTCCTGCCATCCAAGCTCTGCAGCAGGACAGTAACAATAAATGCAGTAAATCCTGTGCTCCACTGCCTGAGCCATGGAAAACCATCCAAGGCTGCATTTTCCATGGAATGGCAGCTGAATTCCCTCCTGAAGGACTGGCTGGATGCAGAACTGATAGCAGAGTATCCCCCACAAAAACCCTGCTGGGTTCAAGCACTGCTTCCCAGAATCCTGAAAAAATGTAAAATATTTTTTTAATTAGCATATATTTATTGACTTGCAATTTTTTTTTCTTAGTAATTTTTAACAAGATAATGAGAATATTGCACTGGTCCTGGAAGGGCTGAGTCTGCTGCCACAGAATTTGTTGGTTGGTTAATTTTTATACAGTAGGGGAAAAACAAAGGAAGAAAAAAAAAGAAAGAAAAAAAGAAAAGAAGTAGGGGAAAAAAAGTTTCCCAGATATTTTCTGAGTAATTTTGTTTCTGTATCAGGGCGGTTGTAAAAATGCTGTTGAATGTGGAGATTAATACCAGTCACCAAGCAACTAACGTGGGGAAAAGGGATGAGTGTTAGCAGGAAAACCAGGACATGAGTAAAGCAAAAGCAGAGTTCTGGTTGTTCCAGGAAACAAAAAAAGAAAAAAAGGAAAAAAAAAAACAACACTTCAAAACAAACTCCAAAACAAACAACACTTTTCACTTAGAAAATCCAAAACAACACATCAGCATTCGAGTAATTCCTGCCATTGACTGCTTGCCTCTCACCCAGCACATATTCCAGCAGGAAATATCTGAGCTATACAAATAAAAAGCATCCAAGAATCTTTGTTTTCCTCTGAAATGCAAGGCCAGTAATTTATCTCTTAATAACAAGTTCATGTTTTGTTTTCCTCAAGGTGCCTTTTTAATTTTTTCCTTTTTTTTTTTCCCTGTGTGTGTGTGTGTGTGTGTGTGTGTGTGTGCTCTTGGCAAAATAGTTTGGAACAAAAAGAAAGCAGCTTCCCCTCCCGTTGTTTTGCTGCCTTTGCAGGGAGACAAAGCTGGGTTTCCTCTGTGCTTGTGCCCAAAAGTCCCAACATTCCTGTGAATGGAGGCTGCTCTCTTTGCAAATTGTTATGACAAAAATAGAAAAAAAAAATTAAAAAAATAAAAGGAGGCAGCTTGTCAAATTAGGAATTACATGAGGTCAGCAAATTTGGGAACAAGCGTAATGGGAGGAGGCAGAAGGAGAGAGACCTGATTAGGGCTGGGGGAGGAGGAAGGTGGCCCTGCTGCAAGCCCAGCCTGCTTTTGATCTCCCAGGGGCATCAGGACCAGGCTCCCCTGCTTTTGGTGGCCACCATGGTCCTAAAGAGCCTAAAAGCAGCATCCTGCTGGCCCTGAGCTCCCTGAGCTGGGTTTGCCCCCAAAGCCCCTTCCCCCTTGTGCTTTTGGGGTGTGACACCCCAATGTCCCTGTGCAGCCCTGCCCAGGGAGCTCAGCCCCTCTGGCACTGCTGGCACACAGCACAGGGAGATCAATGCATGCCCTGGGCACAGCACTGCCAAATTCCCACTCAGAACAGGCTTTGGCTGCTGCCAGAGCCTCCTGGAGCTCATCCCTGTGATTCTGGAGCTCAGAGAGAGCCCAGGGCAGTGCAGAGACAGCAGGAGCACAAACTCCTCCAGCTCCTGCCTTCTGCTCTTCCCCCAGTGCCTCCCTTTGCTTTCCTTCTCCGGGGTGATAAATAACCATCCTGCTGACCTGCAGCTCTGCAGGGCTCTCCAAGGTGCAGGGGATGCTCTCCCTCCACCTGTCTGCTTCAAACTGCTTGGCAAATCCCTGGATTATATTTTATTTCCCAATCTCTGTTCATCAGCATTCCACAGTTCAGTATAAAAATTTTATATTCCTTAAACACTTAAAAAAAAAAAAAAAAAAGAAAAAAAGAGGTTTCTGCAGGTGTTGTAGGGACATTAAAATTAAAAGTAAGATTTCTATGCAGAACGAGCTTTCAAACAAATGAATAATTGTATTTTCAAAGAGCATTATGATTCCTGGGCCAGCTGAGGGAGGGGTGGGGGTGAAGAGTGTCCTGCCTTGTGAACACTTGGGAATGGCATTCCCAGTTGTTTGGCCTAATGCAGCACAATAAACCATAAGGCAGGAGCTGGTTGAGCCTCTGCCTGGCTCCCAGGGCTGCACACAGAGCAGGGCTGTTCTTGCTGCTCGCCTTTGCTCACATGCAGATGCAGAATCCAAATCAGCAGCTCCGAGTTAACTATTTATTCCAATCAAATTCAACCAGCTAATTGTTCCCAAGCTCTTGCCCTGCACTATTCATTATTGGGGATGTACAATCGGTCCCCAGGGACCCGGCTCGGGTGACAAGGCTCTTTTTTGGGCTTGGATAATTCGAGTGTGAAAGTATAATAAACAGTAAATACCAAATTTTCCTCACAGACACAGCCACCCTCCTGCCATGTGGAGGGAGAAAAAAGCACTCTGCAAATGTGATAAATCCTTATAAATCCTTCCTTGTGCCCTTCCACATGCAGCACGCAGGGCAGGGAGGGGACAGACCCCAGCACAGAAGCCACCTCCAATAAATGTGGCATCTTTGAGGTGTCACACCTGGAAATGGCACCTGTCCAGCTGCCTTTTTACCTTTTCAATCCTGCAGCTCAAATCTGTCCCAGCTTTGCATTGTCTGACTGGGGAGTTAAAAGTCCAACATTCTGATTTGTTAATTTTTAACCTGGGTATGGAAAAGTTCTGATTTTTTTTTATTTTTTTTAATGGAGATGTAAAATTAGCAAACCCACCCCCCTCCTGGTTTCTACTCTGGAATATAAAACAGCCAGTTGAGCCCCACTAGAGCCATGCAGTAATAACTAAACTCGATAACCTATTTGGGCTCAATCCAGCCTGAACAAAGGCAGCAGTTCAAGTTGAAACTGAAAGCCAATATTTAATATCTGAGCTGGTGAAGGCAGCATTTGGTGGAACTTTAACAGAATCACCAAAGTTTAACAATTGGTGGGGGGGAAGTTGTGCATTTTAACCTTCTGTTCCCTGCAAACAGAAAGGAAACATTTTCAAACAGCAGCTGAGGAAGCTTACAAATGAAATTACATGAACGTGGCTCATCTGGGAAGGAGGAAGTCCTGCTCACATACATATGTTTTATGCAGCAGAACTGTTTACTTTATTTGTAAACCCTTCCAAACACTGTCCAAAGTTCAGCCTTTGTTCAAGGTAAGAATGTAATTGCACTGCCCTGAGATGCAAGAGAAGCAATAAAGTTAGGATTCACCAGAGGAAGACAATTTGGAATTAAGAAAAAGCAATTTAAACAATCTTAATGCCTCTCCTCCCTCCCCTCCTGCTTAATGACTCTCATCCCCTTAAGAGATCTTTGAAGGAAGCCAAAAAGCAGGAGCAGTGTGTTTAAAGGTCGTGTGTGTGCCTCTGTCCTCCCACCAGGACACCCTTGGTTTACATTTTCATCCAAGTTTCATTTTTAGGGAAGACACAGCAATGCCCAGGCTTTATACACGACCTCTGAGATGTGTTTAATTTTGGTAATTAGGCTCTTGTTGGGACTTTCAACAGCAAAGCCTCTCTGTGGAAGTTCAATGGAGATTTATTTTCAAGCACAGAGAGTACTTAGAGAGAAATAAAATTAGGGAAATAGGAAGGCATATTGAATATAGGCACTCCTTCTGCAAAGATAAATGATTTAGTAATGAATAGATTCTTCAGGCCATAAAAAATCCATTTATTTTCTTTTGAATTTCAACCAGAGGTCTTGCACTTTCCCACTCAGTTATAACCAGTTAAAATGAGACTACAGAGAATGAAACCAGTGTACAGGCAGGGAAGGCAACGACCACAGTGTATAATAACAAACAGAAGTTAAATTAACCAACATCTCCAAAGAGGCAGCGTTTGCACAGAAAGGTGCTGGTTTGTCACCATTCCAAGGGGGAGGAAGATGAGCTCTAAAACACACAACATTTACAAATCACCTGCCTCCAACAACAGGCTGCCAGATTTTAGGCAACTCATTAAAATGGAGGATCCACTTGACCCTGTCTGTAGTTGTGGAAATGAAGCAGAAATGTGATTAGTGGGGTAACTCCAGGGGTTGCTCCACACTAAATTTGCCTTACCAGGGAGTCTGGCCTTGCAGCAGATCAGGAGCACTGTGGGAGCGCAGAGCATCCCTCTGGCTGCCCTGGGACCCTGGCAGGGGTCAGGAACCCCCCTGGACAGAGACCCCAGAGACACTGGCTGTGATCTCTGTCCATGGAAAAGAGTTTTCAATCTTACAGGATGAATTACCAGCTCTGAGTGTTTGATATGAGTCATAATTAAGTGTGGCACGGGTGCAAAAGTAAAATTTTAGGATTCTAGATGAGGGGTTCAAAGAGGACAAGATGGAGGAAATTGGGTGTGCCTTGTCCTTTTCCTCCTTCTTCATGCCCTCCATGTTTCACTGTGGTGTTGGCATTTTTCTGTTGGTTTAGGCTGGGGACACACTGTCCAACGTAGGTGACAGATATTGGCACGTTATTGTAAATCCAGCACAGGTAGTTTGTGGTATTTAATGTTTGTACCATCCCACTGAGGGCAGAGCCCCACACGCTGCCCTGCAGGACAGAGCTGCGGCAGGGCAGCAGAACATGTTAGAGATAAACAGAATAAACAACCTTGAAACAGCACAGACCAATTATGGCTTCTTCTTTGGCAACGGGGCTGACAGACAGAGACTTTCTACAATCTCAGAATCATCAATACCTCAGATTCTGACAGAGCACCACTGCTGCCCTGGGTGCTTTATCCTCTGGGCAAGGAGAGGGCTGGCACAGCCCAAGGAGCAGCACAGGACCTCGTGCCACCCTTCATCCCCCATTTCCAGCAGGGATGGCCCCACCAGCAGGGCAGCAGGGGCAGGATGGGCATTTCTGGCCCCACGTGGCTGCTGCATGAAAATCCTTGGGCAGCTCTGTTGGGAAAGTGCTCTGACCTAAAAGCCAAATTCATCCTGGGCGAGCAAAATGGGCTTTTAGGGCTGAACTGACGGGGTGGCTGGGCTGAAAATCCGCTCAGCAGCGCTCAGCTGCTGCTGCAGCAGCATTTCCCCTTCCCCCTTTCACCTCTGTGGTTCTCAGGCTGGGCTGGAACAAGACATCTCTATTTTTTTCTGTTTAAATATAAACTGGAAGCAGATCTGGTGGTGCTACTGTTGAGTCCACAGGGGGCTGTGCTATAGGAAAGGTCCCACCGAGGTCAGCAGGGCCATTTGCATGATTTACTGAAACAGGGCAGATCAGAGAAACACTGAGTTTTCATCTCACCTGCAGCTCCATATTTTGGTGTTATTAATGTGGTGAAATGAGCTGCTGATCCCAGAGCCAGTTCTGCAGCAGCCCCATCCCCAACACTGCTGCTGTTTGCCCTCCCATGAAGAGGTAAAATGCAGCTGTCCCCAGGCCCTGTCTCACCTCAACTCCTCCTGTTCTGCTCCCAGCGCTGGAATTGCATTATTTTCATTATTGGGAGGCTGGGATGGAATTCCCAGAGCAGCTGTGGCTGTTCTGGATCCCTGGAAATGCCCAGGTTGGATGAGGTTTGGAGCAGCCTGGGACAGTGGGAGGTGTCCCTGCCATGGCAGGGGTGGCACTGGGTGGGTTTTAAGGTCCCTTCCAACCCAAACCACTCTGGGATTCTGTGAATTGAAGCAAAAGAATAAAAAATTTTATTTGGGATTTGATCATCCAAGTGTTTTCTAACGTGAAAGTTGTGAACTGTACTGGGATGTTTTGAAATGCTGCGGGATTGAAATGCTGCGGGATTCAGCATTTCTGTCTGAGCAGAACTGGGAACATCTGCACCAACTTCCCTGGAACAAAACCACATCCCACTGCTCTCCCAATAATCCCCACAGTTTAGAGATTAGGACAGAGGCAGAACCAGAAGGGAACAGAAATGAGGCTGGATAAAGGCTCAGTAAAAAACTGAGTCCTGGTTTTATGGCAGTGCTGCTCCCCGTTTCCCTGAGCTGCTCCTGCTCTGCTGGGAAACACAGCCAGCCAAAAGCATCTCCAGGTTTGATCCTTGCTTGTTATTATCTAGCATTTCACCCGTGGAATTTCTGCACATATCCTGAAGCCCAGGAATTTTAATCTGTCAGTTTACATGTTTCAAGGCAAGGGCTTTTTTGGTTACCCACTGGAGCTGCTCAGTCCACGGCTGTAAATGTGAGTGAATTGCTCAGGACTGAAGCTGCAGCAGGCAGCAGGAATGATGCAAACAGAAGGTCCTGTTCTGACTCAGTCACTTACCAACTTGTGCTACATTTTTATTGAGGGTCAAAAGTCGACAGAGTATGCAAATGTAAAGAAAAAAAGTTCTTGTTTTGGAAAAATACACCATTTTAGTATTTATAATTACACACTAAGGGCCTTTTATGCTCAGCCTCATTTATCTTGGATTTTTTGCATAATTTGAACTGTAAGTGGCAATATATGTAGAGCTCATTTATTCAAATTATACAGGGTTAGTGTTTTCCCTCTCCTGAATGTGGTGTGCATTTTGGGAGAAGTGCCAGATTCAAGGAGGCAGGAGGAGGAGCAGAAAAAGAAGACACTGCAAAAAGACCACAGAGGCACTTGTTCCACTTTTAAAACGGCTCCCAAGCCCTCATAGACAAATTAGATGTGTGAGTTAAATCCTCTTGCCTTTGTGAGCCAGATATATCCCCTGCAGATCCCAATAAATCCACCTGACACCTGCAGTATTACTCATGCCATGGAAGTGTACAGAAAATTGCTGTTCTCACCTGTGTCATTTTCAGAAGGGGCTTTTCTGCAGCCTCAGCCACCAAATCTTCCCTTTGCACTTGGATCCTGCCAAGTGACACCTGCCACAGGTGTTGGCCTCAGAGCTGCTCACCTGTGCCAGGTGTCAGGGGTTCCAAGTGAGGGGGGCTAGCTGGGCAGTACATCTGATCCTCCAGCACAAGCCAGGCAAAATATGTCCAGTGTGGCTCTCCAGTAAATGGGTGCTTTGTGTTTAGTCTTGCGCCACGCTCCTGAGCATTTAATAAGTTGCAAATTCAGGATAGGTGTGGGAGCCCAGAGCATCCCTCTGGCTGCCCTGGCAGGGCTGGGACCCTGGCAGGGGTCAGGAACCCCCCTGGACAGAGCCCCCAGAGACACTGGCTGTGATCTCTGTCCATGGAAAAGAGTTTTCAATCTTACAGGGTGAATTACAAGCCCTGAGTGTTTGATATAAGTAATAATTAAGTGTGGCACAGGTGCAAAAGTAAAATTTTAGGATTCTAGATAAGGGGTTCAAAGGGGACAAGATGGAGGAATTGGGTGTGCCTTGTCCTTTTTCTCCTTCTTCATGCCCTCCATGTTTCACTGTGGTGTTGGCATTTTTCTGTTGGTTCAGGCTGGGGACACACTGTCCAACGTAGGTGACAGATATTGGCACGTTATTGTAAATCCAGCACAGGTAGTTTGTGGTATTTAATGTTTGTACCATCCCACGAGGGCAGAGCCCCACACGCTGCCCTGCAGGACAGAGCTGCGGCAGGGCAGCAGAACATGTTAGAGATAAACAGAATAAACAACCTTGAAACAGCACAGACCAATTATGGCTTCTGCTTTGGCAGGGGGCTGACAGACAGAGACTTTCTACAATTTGGGATCATCAATACCTCAGATTCCGACAGATATTAAATTGCTGCTGAACTAAAAATCTCCAATGCAGAACAGGCTGGTGTCAGTCCTTAAAGGGAGGTGGCATGGGTCAGGCTTTAAAATACTTGATTATATTAATTATTACCAATTGTAGCTCGGATTGAAGTTGTTCTGTCCCCTCACATTCCAAATGGGATCTTCCCACTCCTCCTGCAGGTCCCTTGGTGGGGCTTTTTCACAAATATATGTACTGAGCAAACTGAGATGAGAATTTGTGTTTGCCATGAGTGTTTTGGGAGCTCCCAGCTCAGCCTGGAGCAGGCTCCTCGCTCCCAAATGCAAACTGGGCGCAGAACATCTTAATATATTTGGAGACCTTAATGATCCAGCCTTAAAAGTTAATTTCCATATTCTCCACTGGTGCAAATCTTCATTCCCCTATTAGTGCAGCATATTTTTATGGTAATGTGACAATCTCCTTTGACTAAAGGACTTGTGCTTCTGGGGCACAACACAGGTTTCAGAAATTGAGGTTTTTTGAGCCTAAACTTCCCGAACGTGCTTCTGTGAGCAGGGCCAGATGCAGGCCAGATGTGAGCTGGCCCTGTGGGCACTTCCCTCCCTTCCCTGCCCAAATCCCCAGGGCTCAGTGTCCAGGGCTGGCTGCTCCTGGTGCCCTGAGTGGGCCAGAGGTGCCTGTGGGTCCCCAAAGGGCTGCACCAGCCCCAAACCTCTGTGCCAGCACTGCTGCAGCCCCCAAACTCCCTGGATGCTCCTTCCAGAGCCCTGGCCCTGATCTGGATCCTGAGTGGGACCAAAATCCTCCTGCAGACACAAAGCGTGGCTCTCATGGGGTTTTGGACCTGGAAAACCAAAGTGTGGCTGTCACTCCTGTGGGGTTTGGGCACCTGGAAGCACAATGTGTGGCTCTCGTGGGGTTTGGGCACCTGGAAACACAAAGTGTGGCTCTCGTGGGGTTTGGGCATCTGGAAACACAAAGTGTGGCTCCTGTGGGGTTTGGGCACCTGCAAAATCAAAGTGTGGCTTTCATTCCTGTGGGGTTTGTGCACTTGGAAACACAAAGTGTGGCTCTCGTGGGGTTTTGGACCTGGAAAATCAAAGTGTGGCTGTCATTCCTGTGGGGTTTGGGCACCTGGAAACACAAAGTGTGGCTCCTGTGGGGTTTGGGCACCTGGAAACACAAAGTGTGGCTCCTGAGGGGTTTGTGCACCTTGAGACAAAAAGTGTGGCTCCTGTGGTGTTTATGGACCTGGAAAACCAAATGTGGCTGTGGCTCCTGTGGGGTTTGTGCACCTGGAGACACCGAGTGTGGCTGTCACTCCTGTGGGGTTTGTGCAAACCAGCATTTCCCAAGCTCTCAGGTTGTGGTCCCTGTTCCAGCCTGGTGTGCCCATCTCCTCCTGCACTTCCAGGTCGTGAACCAGGCTGGGTCTCAGGCTCATCCTTGGGAAATGGTAATTTAACGTGTCCACAGAAGCCCACTGCCCTGCTCCAGGGAAGGGCTGTGATTAGCAGGATTTATTTTTTTCCTTTCTAATAATGCACTTGTTATGGAAAGAACAGAAGTTGAACTTCCATTCCTGAGGAAACAAAGCTGCAGCGTTCCTTTTGGGAGGAGATGACCGCCAGGAAGGAGGAATAGGGGGGAAAAAGCAAAAAAACAAAGCAGCCATCCACATTTTACGACATCAAACAGTAAATTGTAATTTTTTAACAACTATGCTTATTCCATCTCCACGATGGGCCATGCTGTTTTCCCAAGGAAATCCATGGAAAGCTCCCATTGGAAAGTGGTTGGGAGGTGCCTCCACACACGTGTTGTGTTTGAACCCTTCTCTCCCCGGGTTTCGAGGAGTCACTGCTCCCACATGTCCAGCATGATCCTGTTCCCAAATGCTAATGCACAGCTGTGGGTTGGGATGCTCCAGAGCTGACTCATTCTGCAGCACAGCAGATTCGCAGGGCTGGCTGGAGGAGGGGCACAGCTAAAAAGCTCTTTCAGGAATTAAAAGAACTCCTAACCCCCAAAGTATTACTATTCCATTACAGTATTTCTTTCATTGAAAACTTTGGGTTTTAATGACCCCTAATTGATTTTCTTTTCTTTTTTTTTTTTTTTTGGCTTTGCTTTGTTTCAACATAAAATCTATGTCACTCTGGCACAGCCTGCCAGTCTTTTGTCTGATGTTACAAACAAATCCAGGCAAACATTAAGATTCATAAGGGGGATGGGGCGAAGCACAGCTTCTTAAAGCCACATCAAGTATGTCAGAGACAAAACATTTAATTTAAATGGTAGAAACCTAACACAAAACAGCTTCAAACTTAGTAAGCAGAGTTAGCTAAGTAGAAACACATGTTCTTTTGACATTTGTTTTCATGACAATTAGAAGCAACTAGTTTTCAGCTCGCATTCTTGTTCGTCCCTTTGAGGCTTTGGCTGGGACATTAATTCCGAATTACTGCAGAACAGGTGCCGAGTGGAACATGCAACCTCGGAGTTTGGAAAGCAGAGGAGCCAAGTGTGCTGCAGGCACGTCCCTGGCCGGGGATTCAGCGAGTCAGGCGAAGGAGGAACACAAAACGCTTTCATTTTCCTGCCGCTTTGACCTCGTGTGTGTTTTGTCCCGATGTGTTCTGCATGCTCTGAGCACACGCATGTGTCCCATTCACTGCCCCAGCATTGAGTCTCTTCCCCCGCTGGAAGACAAAGCCCTGGGACAGCTTGCAGAGACAGGAACAGGTTTTTAAGTGTCATTAACCACTTGGGTTTGGTTGCGACAGTTTTAATGTCAGCCCAGAGCCACTGAGAGGATTAAACTGTCAATAGCTTCTCCCTACCTTTTATTATTATTTTTTTTAAATTTTTCTCTTTAGACATGAAGCGAATCCTCATTTTGGTGAAGTCAGTGATTTCAGCAGGCACAAACTGTGGATTTGGGGATGGGCAGAGCTGAGTTTGGGAGGGTCCGAGTGCCCTCTGACAGCAAAGATGTGATGGGGAGCACAGGGAGCCACGGAACCGCCAGGCTTCCATTCTAGGAGAACCCAAAAAAACCCCAAATCGCCCCAAAGCTGCTCACCAGCACAGCACGGGCTGCCCTGGAATTCGCTACTGCAGGAATAAAGGAGCACAGGTTGGTCAAGTCCAGGCTGGGTTGGTCACACAGGAGGGTGGAAATGGGCTGAGCAGAGCAGGGAAGAGTGGCAGGATGGTTGGGCTGGGATTCCTGGGAGCCCAAACCAGGTGGGAATGTGGGTCTCAGATTCAGTCACAGAGAGAGAGTTTCTAGCCAGGAAGAAGCCTGGGAAAGAATTGGAGAAGAATGTAAATAATTCTTTATCTCTCTTGTTCGCATTGATTATAGTTAAGTTCTATCACTGTGCATCAAACACTGTACACCAATGCTCTGGCATGTTTTCACTTCAGAACCAGTGGAGTTGGCCCTCACAGAGCTCTGTATAAAAGAGCAGGGTATTTTGAGTAAACTGGAGTTTTACTCTCACAGCTTCTGAATCAGAGTCTCCTCATTCCTGTCCTGCCTCGACAGCGACATGGGAATGCCTCTGCCAGCAGGAACATCAGCACCCAGATCATTTTCCCTGGGGAATATCCCATTTTTTCCACTGCCTGCAGCAGCTCCGTGCTAGGGTGATCCCGAGCTGGGGCTCCCAGAGAGAGGAGAAGGAGCAGGCTGTGCCCAGCCCTGGGAATATGGACTGGGAATGGGAATATGAATTCAGGAATCCTGTTCACCCCTCTGAATGCAATTTTCAGAAGAGATGCTGCTGCTGCTGCTGCTGCTGCTGCTGTCAAGGGATTTGTCCTGGCAGTGAGGTTTTCAAGAAATCTGAGCAGTCTATTATTGCTGTTAGCCAATTAATAATTATTTTCTTTCTGTTTGTTTAAACTGGTTCACCGTGCCACTGTAAGACAGGAGTCATCTTAAAGGACTCGCTAATGAGTTAGGAAATGCAGAAACGCCACACCCTGCTCCTGCTTTATTTCTGGCATACAATGGGGTGGGATGTGATGAAGAATGCAGATGCTGTCACATGATCCCTGTATGGATCCAGCCTGCGTTAAATGGATATAGTTGTGACCTTGGATTTCAGGAAAAACCAACAAAAAGCTTGGCTTAACAACCTGAAAGCTTAAAAATACAATTTCGGCACCATATATGCCCTTGGAATACAAACAACTGTCTATAGAGGGCTGGGTTTTCTCCCACATAACAGAAATATTATAGAGAAGCCACAGACATGAGTTGATGCCACTGATGGGTAATAAGATGGAAAAAGACTTTTTATAGGAGCATGTAATAACAGGACAAGGAGGAATCGATCCAAACCAGACAGACAGAAGGCTTAAGTTGGATATTAGGAAAACATTCTTCTCTAGCACAGGTGCCCAGAGCAGCTGTGGCTGCCCCTGGATCCCTGGCAGTGCCCAAGGCCAGGTTGGATGGGGCTGGATCCCCCTGGGACAGTGGGAGGTGTCCCTGCCATGGCAGGGTGGCACTGGGTGGGCTTTAAGGGCCCTTTCCACCCAAACTATTCCATGTTGTGCATTCCCAAGTGCACGGAACCAGCGTGTGGCTCTTGGGGACAAAATGTTGTCATTGTCATGGAACATAGAGGTGATCCTACCATTTTTTGCTATAGCAGGGTGTCCATTGCAAAATCAAATGCTTTTACTTTGAGGACCTTTAATTCCAATCACATGTATACGGTTGGACCACAGAAAAATCTCCCTTAATTCCAATTTGCTAAACCTGCAAAATGCTTCATAGCAACGGAGTGGATGTACATGTAAACACTGCCATTATCACGCTGGTAAATTCTCCTTTTATCTGCTGATCCCAAGGAGTTTATCAGCACTGAAAAATGCCCTCACAGCACCCCTGTGCATCTTGTAAATAACTGAGATAATGCAAAAGAATAGAAAGAGCTTTATAATAACCCCATGCTTTTTAAACAAGCTGTAATAAATGGTGCATCACAAGGTGCATAAACCCTACACAAATGCCTCTCCTTTGCCTCTTCCTGGTGCATACGATTTCGATTTAATGTCACTTATTTCTGAAGTCTATTAAACCAATTGTCTTAATCTCACTTATTCTGCAGTGTATTTGCTCCGTGTAGTGGCAGCATTAATAAAAATCCCTCTGTAAACACAGACCAGCTGGAGTGAGCAGCACAGGAACTGAGCAGGGTGCCCCAGATGTGCAGCATTACCCGTGCAGCTCTTTTTTATGAGAGATAAACATTTGGGCTGGTCCCTCTCAGGATCGCCTTCCCCCGTGTCCCGCTGTCCCCAGGGCAGCCAGCAGCTGCAGTAAATCAGGACTTTTCCATCCCACTCCCCAGCCCATGAGGAAGGGGAAATTTCTCCTGCCCTCCCCTTTTCTCTCTGTTCAGCCGGAGGTGATAATCCCCACGGAATGCAGCATTTAGCACTTGTCAGGTATATGGTAATTGCTGCATTCCCAGGGGATTAAATCCGTGGAATCTAATTACAGTGGAGGGAAACCTCCCTATAAGAGAGGAGCTGTGCTGGACAGAAGTGAAAGTCTGAGCTGAGGGCAGGCAGGACCTCTGCCTCTGTCCTGCCCAGCATCAGAGGTGCTGCTCCAGCTCTGTCCATCCTCCTGCAGGTTGGCCCGGGACAGGCTCTGGGCAGCCCTGGATGCAGTTCCTGGACAGGTCTGGACATCCTGGTCAGGGCAGACCCATATCATGGAATGGTTTGGGCTGGGAAGGACCTTAGAGTCCATCCAGGGCCATGGCAGGGACACCTCCCACTGTCCCAGGCTGCTCCAAGACCTGTCCAGCCTGGCCTTGGGCACTGCCAGGGATCCAGGGGCAGCCACAGCTGCTCTGGGAATTCCATCCCAGCCCTGTCCAGCCTGGCCTTGGGCACTGCCAGGGATCCAGAACAGCCACAGCTGCTCTGGGAATTCCATCCCAGCCCTGTCCAGCCTGGCCTTGGGCACTGCCAGGGATCCAGGGGCAACCAGAGATGCTCTGGGCACCTGTACCAGGGCTGCCCACCCTGCCAGGGAACAATTCCTGCCCAATATCCCATCTAACCCTCCTCCCTGTCTGTTTGGAAACATCAGGGTGTGAAAACCCTGTTAGTCAGGGCTTGATCCTGAGGCTGCAGAAATAGGAAGGACACGGTTGGCTTTGCCCTAGATGGGAATCCAGGGCCAGGCTGGCCCCAGGTGGGATGGGGATGGGGATTGGGAATGGGGATGGGATTGGGGATGGGATGGGATTGGGGATGGGATGGGATTGGGGATGGGATTGGGGATGGGATGGGATGGGATGGGATGGGATGGGATGGGATGGGATGGGATGGGATGGGATGGGATGGGATGGGATGGGATGGGATGGGATTGGATTGGGGATGGGATTGGATTGGGGATGGGACTGGGGATTGGATGGGATGGGTGAGCAGCAGCAGAGCCTTGTGACCACTCCTGCATCCTCAGGCACCAGCTGGGGTGAAGCCCCTCACAGATTCTCTCACAAGGGTGTTCCACTGGTCCCCATGGCCCCACATTTCTGTATTTCTCCTGAGCTGTCCCTGTCACACATTCTGACCTCCAGCAGTCCTCACAAGGACTCTGCTTAGGGAAGCTCCTGCCCAGTGGAATGCCCTCCTGGATGCCTTCACCCTCCTTGCACTGGGGGTGGGCAGCAGCTCACAGCTTTTTTTAGCTTTGGCCTCGCTCCTGAGGTGTTTCATAACTCGATTATTATGGATACAACCCCACTGAAAACAACTGGGATTTTATAATTGACTCGTAGGCCTTGATTAATCACAAGTTTGTTAAATCAAATTGCAGAATGCATCCACAAACACAGCCCTATCCACTCACCTACACAGCTCCATAAAAACTGCTGGTATGGATAATCTAAGCCAGCCTCAGCTGCCGCTCCTCTGTCACCTAAAAGATTTTAGTTCATTTTGATGTGGTGTCCGCAGCGCATTTTGCAAAGGGGAACAAGAAAATCCATTGCAGAGGGGAAAAGAAAATCCCTTGCAGAGGGGGGAAAGAAAATTCAAAAGTAGATAATATGAAAATGCTGATGTCTAGATGATACCAGAAGAGAATGGAGGAGGCAGGGACGGGTTTCTTTACAGGAGAAAAGATCTCACACGCACAAAGACGAACGTGTTTTGTCAGGATACTGAGTGAGATTTTTGCTGTTTTATTTAGATCAAAAAAGAACAGATGCACTGCAAGCCTGTCTGCATAAGCTGTTTTGTTCCGTTCAGTTTTCCAGTGAATAATTATATTTGGAGAGTGAAAAAAAAAAAAAAAATAAAAAAAACACCTTGATATGAGAAATCAAAGCCCCCTGTAATTGTGTGTGTGCCTGTGCTGAGGAAAGGGCTGTGCCTTTGATTGCCCACCCTAATCCCTGCAAAGATGGGTTTCAAGGAGAGGAGTTTCTCCTCTGCTCAATCCCCACCTGCAGACGCTGGAGCTGCCAGAACACACGTGGAGAGATTTGAAAATGTTGC
This sequence comes from Taeniopygia guttata, assembly GCF_048771995.1. Taxonomy (NCBI): domain Eukaryota; kingdom Metazoa; phylum Chordata; class Aves; order Passeriformes; family Estrildidae; genus Taeniopygia; species Taeniopygia guttata. The sequence goes on from NC_133045.1 coordinate 13,613,408, forward strand.
TGCCTCTCTGCATTATTTGTGTCACACTACCAGGGCTGTGCTGCCAGACAACAGAGGTAGAAATAGTCACGGGAGTGGGGTTTAAAAATACTGCCTCCACCTTATTTGTTTGGGATTTTGGGGACTTTAGGTATTCTCAGTTCATATTTTCAAGCTTTTGTTTTCATTCAGAAAGACCAAGAGAAATAAAGAATTGACTTCCAGAAAGTACTTGCAGTTCTCATGGAAACACATGAGAACATTTCTGCCTCCCAGAACTGAATCTTTAAAAAACCCCAATATTAAAAGGCTTGGTGAAATTCCTGAAGTTGACACATTGTGCAAAACATCACTTCGGTTGCCTTTGAAATGTTATTTATAAAATAAAAAGATGTACAAACAGTTCTGCAATGAGAATATACAGAAAATATCCCATTCCGCCTGTGCTTTCTGGAGATGTTTCTCTCCTGATTTTGGGAAATGTTGAGTGCCACAGTTAAATATTAGTAGCAAGAAAACGCTCATATGTGAAATGGGCAGATAGAATAATTCTTTATTCACTTATTCATAAATTATTGACCCTGGCACACCTGTCAGCTGAGCAGCACAACTGATTTGACATCACTCCACCTGCTCTTTGCAATTTTCTCTGATTTTTCTGCATTTTGCCTGTGTATATTTAGAACAACATTTTGAGATGCAGCAGTGTCCTTTTGTGGTTTCATTTTAAATAATTTATCTTTTGTATTTTCCTGTGGTTGCCCTTTGTTACAGAGAACACCAATTTTAAGCAAGAGGGTGTGTGGAAAACAAGGATGCTCATTCAAACAGAGGCAGAAAAGCAGGAGTGTGTCACAACCCAATCTCCATTAGCCCACAAGTGACAACTTGCATTGCAGTCACCCAGAGTTTCCTCTGCTATTGCACTGAATGTTTTGCCTGTTATTTATGAGCTGTTGCATTCGACTCCAGGAGCACCTGCACTTCCCACAATGGAAAATTCACTGTACAGTTTTGAAAAGCTCATTTAGTGGGCACCTGTTTATTTATGGTAGATATTTATGGTTATTATATTTATATTTATATTTATATTTATATTTATATTTATATTTATATTTATATTTATATTTATATTTATATTTATATTTATATTTATATTTATATTTATATTTAGGGTTGCAGCCTGGTGCCCTGCCCAGGTCTGTGCTGGGCTCTCCTCAGCTCTTCCCTCTGCCCTTCCTAGCATGGAAGAACAGAGAATTTTGCAAAGGGGAACAAGGAAACCCATTGCAGAGCAGAAAAGAAAATCCTTTGCAGAGGGGAAAAGAAAATCCTTTGCAGAGGGGAAAAGAAAATTCAAAAGTAGATAATGGTTTATGGACCTGCTCCTCTGGCAGCTCCTGAGGTTTCTCACTCTGCTGCCCAGGTCAGACCCTCCCTGTTCTCAGCTCCACACATAAAAATAAAACTTTATTTCATATTCCTCTGCCACCAGAAGCCACAGGTTTCATACACTCATTTTGAGATTTTCCAAATAGAGTGACTCCATCAAGAGCTCCATCCTCTTAAAACTGGCACTGTGTTTAACCTGTGTGCTCTGATCTCTGTGGGGTCACAGCAGAGCAGTGAGAGGTTTCTTGTATTTCTCTGCACAAAGGAAGAGTAACACTGAGTAATTCTGTGGATATCTTCACTCATTTTTCTCTCAGGAGATGCACAGCTATTAAAAATAGTGGAGATTAAAAAAAAAAAAAAAGTAAAAACGCATCCTGAGAAATGATAATTTTTTTTCAGAAAACGTTTGTCCAAGCATTATTTTAAGCATTTTTTTCCCCCTTACTTTTATTGACTACTAAGCTATTGGCTTTGTGTTTGATTGATTTTCTTTTTCATTTCATCTGAGTCATGTAACATTTACCAACAATAGCAGCAGAGCCTACTGGGGAAAAAGAGCTGCATGGGAATCTAACCCAGAGGAATTCTGATTGAAAATCATCACCTATTGATGGAATTGGTCTCTTAATTTAGTGGCTGCAGGAATTTCTGTACCTGGATTGGTGTGGCCAGCTTTGCTAGAGAGAAACTGGAAAACCGGGATTCGACCTTTCCAGAGCTGCTGTTTGCAGGTCAAAGCTGAAAGTGTTCAGTGTTAGGAGGCATTTCCTCCTTGCTCTATTTTTAGAGGAAGAACTTTATTTCTTAGGGTTGAGATGTTTTAATAAGTATCAGATTTTTTTTTTTTTTTTTTTTAGCTTTTCTTCCCAGAGGATGAGTGCTAACTCGAGCAGAAATTTAATATCTGATTACAGATAGCTGGGAAGTGTGACCCAGAATAGTGAGACCAGAGCACTCTGGAGGAGTCCTACCTCAGATGTGCACTTTTTTTATCTTGAGGAAGCACTGGGAATAGGGAATAAATTCCTGATTAATATTGGGAACACAGAGATGAAATTACCAACTGCCTACACACATAACGTGAATTCCCCACTAGGAAATGAGCAGTTGGTGTTGAGCTGGGGGGGCTGTGAATTCAGAAGGTAAAATACAGAAAACCTGGTGTAGTCCAAGCCTCATTTACATGGAAAATATGCAGCCAAATGCCTGTTGGGGAACATCCCAGATTGCAGCAGTTTAGGGCAAATTTGCAATGCAAGCTGTGATTTATCCTGGCAGAGCAGTGGCCATCAGTTTAAACCTCGATTTCCAGCCATGATCCTTCACTGGGCAGCTCCAAAAATACCCAAATCTTCCCTCAGAGAACCCCAGGTGATGGAGCTCTCAGCATACACAGGATTAGCAGGGGAAATAACGTGGATGAGCAAGGAATTATCCCAGGTGCTCCATGAGCTTTGCTGCTGCAGGCTGGGGATATTTTACCAGCCCCAAATTGATGTCACTGTGACACTGCATTTGTGGGGTTTTATGTTCCTTTTCCTGAAGAGTTCACCAACTTCTTCATCTCATCAGGGTGAACTCACAAGCCTTCAGAAAATGAGAACAAAGGAGGCTCTTGGCTATTGCCAAACCATTCCACACTCTTGCCAAACTCTGAGACTTCTATTTTTTTAATGCTTGAAAGCGTATTCAAAAATAGTTTTCAATTTAAACTGAGTGGTGGAAACAAGAAGCAAAAGGGAAGAATTCTTTTCTTTGTCAAATGTAGTGGAAAACAACAGCACATTGCCAGACACTGGTCATCAACCCCATATTTTAGTAGATTCATTTGCAGCCACATCACTATTGTAAGGTTAAAACAATTATTTAATAGATTTGTTTCCCCTAAAAAATCTCATAGCCAGCTACTCTTCCGTTCTTCCTCATCACTCTCTCAGTGTTTTGCAAGGAGTACATTACTCGGTTTGCAGACTGTTTTCTGCTGATAAATCTGCTGAGACCTTGGCTGAGCTCAGAGCACGATGCACGAGGAGCTGGATGATATTTCATGTACTGGTTTATATCTAAATTCAGACAATATGACCCTTATGTTCCTAATATTGAAAATGCTTCACAAATGTTCACAGCATACCTGAAATGAAGCTCATGACAGAAGTAGGAAAAGCCTAAAGCTGAAAACAGAAAGAAAATATTGTGTACATTTAACATTAGGTAGATATTGAGGTTACACTTTTATTTTTTTTTTAAACAACACCTTAATGATATTATAATTTAATATAATAATTTTTTAAAAATCTGTGTTTTTAACCTCTTTATTCAGTTCTGAGTGGCATGAAGCTTTGTGGCAGAGCAGTGAGGATTCACAGCTGGAATTCTGCAGGCGGAGGTGTCCTGAGGCTCCCGCAATCCCGAGCAGGTACAGCATTAATTAGTCCCCCAGTGTGAAGTTTGCAATCAGGTGTCGAAGCAGTTTCAGTTACAGTGTTGTGGTGAATCATTTCCTTCTGATGCTTGTGGTGATCAATCATGTGGGGCCCTCGTCTAGATTTTCACACCAGCTTCAAGACAAAAGACGTTCACAAAGAAAAACAAAATATTATCCATCTGTGGGTGCCCAGCGTGGATCTCGCCTCGCTTTGCTTGTTTTTGAACTGTGGGGTTATCCAAACATTCTTCTTTTTGAAAATTTACATATTACACTGAGTCAGGCTTCAGGAAATGGCCTAAAAAAAATATCAGTCTAAAATACAAATATTACATTTAGTTTTGAAATGGTGGCTTGGGGTTTTTTTTGTTGTTGTTTTTTTATTTTATTTTTTTTAATTGCTGGCTTCTATGAGCATTACATATCCAGCCCATATAACAGTCAGGAAAACATCCAGCTTTTCCAGAGGCAGCTTTGAAACTTCAGAACACATTAAAAAACCCGAAATACTTCCATTTTTGGCCTGAAATAAACGGCAGCACAGGCCTGTGCTTGTATGACCAGGCATTTTCCCCTGCGTGCACAGCAAGCACGGATGAAGAATTTTCACCTGCAGCTATCTGGGAGAGATTGATTTGGATTCAGGAATGCATCCCTGGTGGAGCCCACACTTAGGGAATGCTTCAGGTTGGTCACGCACTCAAATGTGGTCTTGGGGAGAGAAAGTGGCTTCTGAAAGTGGCCTTTGTCATGGGCACCCAAACCCCCTGGTCTGGGTGCTCTAATATCTCAAATAATTGTGAATATATGTAATAAAATCGTGTGCTGATGAAGATCTTCAGCCCTGCCACGGTTCAGTGGGAATTCAGGATGGTTGGAGGTGGAGAAACTAACAGCATTTGCATAAAAATGCACATGGGGAAATTAGAACATCAGCTAGTTCATAATAATATTCCAAACTATTTTCAGTGTGTTCCCTATTTTTTTAGCTGGCTGATATGTTCAGGGTGGGTTTTGCTAGAAATGTAAATGAAAATGTGTTTCCAAAGATATGTTTTTTTCCCCTTTACCTGATGGTAATAGATAATGGGAACAATTTTTAACTTTTCCCCATTGTTCCCTCCATTTCCCAGCCCTGTACCCTGGGGTCTGGGAAGATTATTAACTGTGAGGATTGCTTGCTTGCCATTGCTACTTATAATTATCAAACGGTTAAATGAGTAAAGAATAAGGAACGTGACCTTGTCACCCTGACTCATGAGTGATTGTCAAGTGAGGGATCCCAGCAGGTCAAATGCTGAAGTCTTCATTTATTTGTTTCATTTTGCCATCAGCTACCAAAGGAAATGCTGCTCTCCTAAAGACTTTGGTGCATTCAGACTTCTCAGATTTTTGAAATCTGCCTTAAATCCACGTGTCACAGAGGGAATGTGAAGTCAAGCCCAGTGATTTCAGTGGAGGTTTTCCCATGAGGGGTTGTGGGCTCCTGGGTGACACAAAGGGAATTTAGGCAGTGCTGGGGTGGGCGAGCTCAGCGAGGAAATAATTTGGTTTTAATTTTTTTATTTTACATTATAAAATTATATAAAATATATATAAAAAATAAAAAACAAACAAAAAAAATTATTAAAAAAGTTCCAAACGAGCACTGCTGATGGAACAGGCAAACCAAGAAAATGTGAAGGTTCCTGTTCTGCTCTCCTTTAATTCCTACCAATAATTGCCCAAAGCAGAGGAGGGGGATGGGAACATTTGCATTTTCGGGGTGGGGGATATCACTCCTGTAGGGAGAACACGGAATAGTGATGATGTGGAGACTCTGGGACGTTATTGCCCTGCTACAGGATTTGGGATGGCCGGATCAATACAACATTGGCTGTCCTTGCGAAGCACAACAGGTCAATAAATAAGTTTGTCAGCGTTTTTCTAGCTTGCCATGCTGGGAAATGATACAGGTTACTAAAGAATTGTCACCTTTGATTTATAAAGCTAATTAAGCGTAGGTGCGTTGGAGTCTCTCGAATCATTCAGCAAATTAAAAGATACAGGGGAAGAAAATTCTACAAGTGAGCCCAAGTGAGCCAGAGGAATACAAAGTAAATCTGAATTTTCCTCAGATCCTGGGATGAACCAAATCCACTCAGCCCCTCCTTGGCTGTGAGGAGAAATCTGGGGCTGCTGGATTTCTGTCTGGGATTCCCTGGACAGAAACTCAGGCACACGTGCTGGGGGATGGCCCAGGGAACAAAATCCCCAGTGAACCTGGGGAACCTGCAGGTGTGTAACCAACCCTGCACCCCGTGCTCAAAATACATCCAACATTGCCCAGAAAGTGCCACAAGATCTCGACATCCATTCACAGATCAGGGAATTCGGGGTGCATGGAAATTCACCCAACATTACTGCACAGAAATCCGAATTGTGCTGCTCCTGTGGCCAGAAATCCCAGCTGAGGGGCAAATCCAGCCCTTGGATCTCTCTTGAATGAGGAAAGAAAGGACAAAAAAATTACTTTCTCCATTTTGGTGAATAAAAAGGGAGGTGTGTGCAAACACCCAAGCTTGGAGCAGCAAAACCCTAATCCCAGGGTTTTGCATCTTCCCATTCTCCCTCTCCTTGGGCTAATTAGTGCCAGATCCATGGATTTGGTTCATTGGCTGTCACATGGCCATTGTGTGGTGTTCTTTAAAGGTTTTATTCCCCAGCTTCAGTGGCTGTGTCCCACACTTGTGTCTTGGGGAAAATCCTGTGCCTTTCCAAGCACCTTGTCCCTCTCTGAAATGGGTGTGGTGATGCTTTGCTGTGTTTGGGGAGTGGAGGTGTGAGCACATCAATTCTCTTGTTCCCGTGGCCATCTCTGACTTCTAATGAAATTATGAACTCTGAACTTGTGCTGCCTCTGCAGCCCCGGCCTCTGTAAGACACTCGCTCCTACAAAATGTGGTTTTTAAAAGCTCCACAAACTCACATGGCCTCGGACCCATTCCTGAGTCAGATATGAAAATCAAGGACTTTAGTGCAGTGCTCCACCCTCTCTGAGCCAGCATCAAAAATGGGATTATTCAGAGCTATCTTCATAAAAGTCTTTTTCCTCCCATGAAAAATGGCCAAGTAGAAACAAAGGCTGTTCAGGTGACAAATGTTTCCTACTGAGAGTAATTTAAATCAATGAAAATATTTATAAAATTAAGTATAGGTGAGTTTAGTGAGCCTGCTGACTTTATGTAACTGGTTATTATATTAAATACAAGGTGTGCTGTTACTACAAATCCATTAACGTTCACTGCGTGCCTCCTTGTTCAAAGCAGTTAATGCAGTTATGAACCTGTAAAAAGGATTAATGATTTTATTACCTTAGAAAAGGATTCTTCCCCCTTTATTTTACAAATTTACGATTTTATTTCCGAAGCTGAAACAAAGGGAAGGCTGTGCTCCAGCAAGGAGATGCACTGCTCCAGGCTGACAGCTGGAGCACTGGATATAGGATGGCAGCTCTTGATTTGTCAGCATGTTGCTATGGGATGGGAATCCGGGAGGGGAGGAACATGCTGGGGAGATATTCTGGGATCTCCTGGAGCTCCGGGAAGGGAAGGGAAGGGAAGGGAAGGGAAGGGAAGGGAAGGGAAGGGAAGGGAAGGGAAGGGAAGGGAAGGGAAGGGAAGGGAAGGGAAGGGAAGGGAAGGGAAGGGAAGGGAAGGGAAGGGAAGGGAAGGGAAGGGAAGGGAAGGGAAGGGAAGGGAAGGGAAGGGAAGGGAAGGGAAGGGAAGGGAAGGGAAGGGAAGGGAAGGGAAGGGAAGGGAAGGGAAGGGAAGGGAAGGGAAGGGAAGGGAAGGGAAGGGAAGGGAAGGGAAGGGAAGGGAAGGGAAGGGAAGGGGGCTCAGCATGCTGTCATAGCCCAGGGCACTGAAACTGCAGGATCTCATCCCCTCAGTGGCAGCTCTGTGTAGGATCCAGAGGCAGTTCTATATGGGATCCAGAGGCAGTTCTGTGGGGGATCCAGAGGTAGTTCTAAGAGGGATCCAGAGGCAGTTCTATGAGGGATCCAAAGGCAGTTCTGTGTAGGATCTCATCCTCTCAGTGGCAGTTCTGTGTAGGATCCAGAGGCAGTTCTATGAGGGATCCAGAGGCAGTTCTCTGTGGGATCTCGTTCCCTCAGTGGCAGTTCTGTGGGGGACCCAGAGGCAGTTCTATATGGGATCCAGAGGCAGCTCTGTATAGGAGAGCCAGAGGCAATTCTATGGGGGAGAGGCAGTTCTCTGTGGGATCCAGAGGCAGTTCTATGAGGGATCCAGAGGCAGTTCTATGAGGGATCCAGAGGCAGTTCTCTGTGGGATCTCATCCCCTCAGTGGCAGTTCTATGAGGGATCCAGAGGCAGTTCTCTGTGGGATCTCATCCCCTCAGTGGCAGTTCTGTGGGGGATCCAGAGGCAGTTCTAAGAGGGATCCACAGCAGGAGATAAATCTGCCTGCAATAGAAATACACAGGGCACGTACTCCTAGCAAGCTCTTCCCATCTCTCCTGAGTGTCTACACAGGTAAAAGCAAATTAAAATTTGCTCAATTAGCTGCTTCCATGTACAATTAGATAATTTACATACCCAAATTAGAATAATTACATACCTAAAGCAGCCATCCAGCTCCACACACATTTGCAATACTCCTTGAGTTCCTAATTTCTATTGAAAATCCACCTATTGGACTCTACACCAGCATCATTATGGAGCTTTTCTGTATGAAACAATCACACTCACCATCACCTTCCAATGTCTGCTGGAGGTATTTATCTAAACCTACACACACAACACCAGAGGACACAGCACTAGCAGGTTAGACATTTTCAGGACTCATTAAGGCTTTAATTCACCTCTCAGCCTGACAGAGGTACGAGCCCTGAGCAAAGGGCAGGGCAGCAGCAGGAAGTGTGAGCAGGAAGGGCTTTTTCATGCACAGGGCTTGGAGTGGCACCAGAAGTCCTTGATAAAGCCATGGTTGCATCTGCTGGGCAAGGATTTTGTCAGCACCAAAAGCTGTTGTGGGAGACCTGGGAGGGATGTGACAATCTCACAGCTCCCCACTGCCTGTGTCCATAGTCTGTCCCAAATATTCTGCTTTCCTAACCACAGGAACCAGCTGTCTTTGCCCACATTGTTACAGAAATTTCATTATGATAAAACTAGACTATCCTATCATTCTGGGAGAACACTCTCCTATTTAAAAACCCCATATCAAATTTTTCTCCTATTTAACCTGCAGTGACAACATCTCAGTGGACAAACTGACAGTGGTTTACATTTCATGTTTGATTGTTTAATTTCAACTTTTGCTTGCACAGAACAAATCACCTTCCTCTTTATCTCCTGTCAGTAGTTTAAGTGTAGAGTTGGATGTGTTACTGTCTTGTTTGTAAACATACTTTTCAACTGGACAGAAAATTCATTATGTTAATTTAAAAAGAAATGCTTTCAGAAACTTCATTATGAAGTAAGAGCTAATTTCTTCTGAGGAGAAAAAAAAAAGCCATACAGGAAATAATGTAACAATGGCAAAAAATGAAGCAAAATCTGATTCTTTACTTTGAATAATATCCTGACCCAAGCAGCCCCATACACAATACTTCCATTGTGCAAGGCAGCACTGTCCCATTTTGAATTTCCACGTGTGAGTGGAACTGTGGCTTGCTGAGGGACAGGTTTCAGGGGGCTGCAGTGTCCCTGCAGCACCGTGCCCATCACCCCAGCAGAACAGGGGGTTTCAGAGTCAAAACTCCCCCTAAGCCACTAAAATGCTGGGCTGAAATTCCAGCTGCTGGAAATTATGGTGGCTGCATTAAAGGCAGGAGTGTGATATTGATATGCACTAGCTGAAGCTCTCCTCTAGCGCCAGCCTTCCCCTTCTCATCCTCATCCTCATCCTCATCTTCATCCTCATCCTCATCCTCATCCTCATCCTCATCCTCATCCTCATCCTCATCCTCATCCTCATCCTCCTGCATCCCAGCAGTGCCAGGGCTGGCAGGGAAGGCCCACAGGGGAAGCAGGAGCTCACCTTTCATACAGGAATTAGAACCTGGCTGGCTTTACTGGTGCTTTCTGCCTCTCAGGAGTTGCTCTGTGTGAAGCTGGCATCGTATTGACCAAATTTCCCGGGTGGAATTGTTTGGGAAGTTTTGGCACAAGTGGTACAAAGAGGCTGCACTTTGGGCTCGGTACTGAAAGTTACTTGAAAGTTTCTTAGATCTGGGAACCGTGGGGTTTTTGTTCCCCTCCCAGCCCAGAGATGGCAAATGTTCCTCACCTGTCTGCCCCAGCAGCCTCCTGCAGTTGTAAAACCTTCTTTTTGCAAGAAGAGGGAAGCAGAAAATATAACTCAAACACAAGAAATGCAAAGACAGGGGTTGGGTTACTTGTCAGTGGTGAAAGGGAAAAGGAGAATGTGTTTGGATGTAAATGATATTTTCTTCTGGTGCTGAAGAGTCACTCTCAGTGCCCTGTGAGTGAAAACAGGAGGCAGCTCTGTCTGCATTAAGTGGCACTGGAAAGCAGGGAGCTCTGGCAAACCCCGGCCCTGGTCCACTGTCATGCTAATTCCTGGCTGGAAACAATTCCTGCTCTCTTTTAGCACCTTTCAAATGCACATTTTGTGCCATCCCCGCTCTGCTGCATTCAGAACCCAGAAGCCTCAGGTTTTTCTTCCTGCATTTCTGATACAGGAGGAAGTGCTGCTGCGAGTACAATAGGAAGAAACAAATGATGATAACAAAGGCCCAAACTCGGGGAATTCTTTCTGGAAGCAGATTAGGATGAAGGAAAAAAAAACTGTTGAGGCCCTCCAAGAATGGTAATTCCATGTCAGGATTGATCAATATTAGCTTTCTATTTATAGAACACCTTTCATTCTGAGGCTCTGTGGTGTTTATAAATTAATAAACACATGAACAAGAATCCCACCATCCATTATTAATGTTATCAGCATCTTCAGTTTATGAGAGGTAATTATCATTTTTAACAGTGTGAAAGTAGTGGAAAGAATCACAAAGCCACTTTTTGTATCCTCTTCTCTCTTCTTTATAATTTGGGGAATTAAATGCTGTAGTAGAACTGTAGCCCAGTGAGGACACACTCTGAGGTAAATAATTTTGCAAAAGTATGGCTCAAAAATGGCCACGTTTTTCTGAGGGGTTACACCTGACAGAGTCTGGGCAATCTGACAGTAAAACCTTTACAAAATGAACACTTCCTTAACTCTGAATTAATGTGCAGGGATGCCTCAGCCTCTCTGTTATCTCAAGGCAGATAATTTTGCTTCTTTGCCCATGAAAAGTCCTTAAGGGTCTGCCTCCACATCACAATTACAAGGAGCAGTAACTGCCACCCTGAAAGGCAGTTTTGGTCTCTGAATACACTGGGAATATGCCATAGGAAGGAAAGGAATTAATCTAGAAATGCTTTCCTCAGTTAGGAAACATTTTGTGAGGCTCCATTTCCATTATTAGAATCTACTTCCATTATTTTGATGACAGACCCTGTAACAAATGCTGTTGCTGTGCTTGAAATTTTGATTTAAGATCAAGACAAAGAGGAGAAAAACTTCTATAACTGAAGGCAGAATAGAAAATGGCCCCAAAAAGGAGAAGTGGAAAAAAGGTGACATTTGAATTACACATACAAGTGTCAGAACTGGAAAATGGCTGTAAAATTCTGCTTTATCGACACCAAGAACCCAGCACATTACAGAGTTCACAAGTCTGTAAAACAAAGTTTTTCAACTTATTTTGTAACAGGCTTGCACTGAGCTCTCTAATAGAGTGAGGAAAATTATATTAACAAATAGAGAATTTAAGCATGTCATCCTATCCAAACAATACATTTAGGTTTCCATTTTAGAACCAGTTCAGTGCACACATACCTCTGTATGTGAGTAGTCAGCACAGGGTTGGGCTTTTAATATTAGACTTGTTTTTAATTGAAGAATGGTGTCAGGTGCTAATTAGCATGAATGAATGTGCTTTTATTTTGCCATATCCAAGCCATAGAAAGAAGCAGTTTATAAATTGAGAGTGAGAAGGCTGGACACTCGAAATAATGAAGGAAGGGAGAGGATTAACAGCCAGTCTCTAGATCTAACTCTTGATATTCAGAGTAAAAGCCGTGTGATAATGGGAAGGACAATTTGGAAAGTTACAACAAAAGTTTAAGGCCTGGTGCTGATAACTGAGCCATTCGAGGCAGAGACTTCATCATCCAGGGCTGTTTATCTTCCTGAGCAGCCTTTTTCATAGAGTTTGTGTCTCACCAATGCGTGTCTCTTCCCTCACTGCCCTGCACAGATGCATGTGAAGCTCATTTCTGTTTCCAGCCCTTTCGGAAGAAGGGCAGTGTGCTGAAGAGCTCTTCTCTCTCCTCCAGCCACATCTCAAAAAGATTTTATTTCTCCATGCAAATCTTTATTCTCTGTCACTGAGCAATAATGTTTCTGTTACTGCTGTTGTGATAGAGCCTATCAGACAATAGTCCTGGGCTTGAATAAATACCAAGAGGCTCCCAGAGATCTTTCACCCCACGAGTTACAAGAAAAGAGAACATTCACATGGTGCTGTGCTGTCATTTTGAAAATGATCCATTTGCAGAACAAAGTACAGGAACAGAACTGCAGGTTGAGTAAAAGGAGAAAAAAAAGTGAGATGTTTTCTTTGAAGAAAAGTGTGCTGTTGAAGAAGCTTCTGTTTACTTGTATTTTCCTACTCTAGTACGCTGTGATAAGGAAAAAGAAAAGACGTCATGCTCGAAGTCTGTTAAAGTTCGTATGTGGCGAAAACAAAACAAAATCAAGGTCAAACAGAAAATCTTTCATAGCTGGACTGTCAATGTGCCTGGCAGGATTTGAAATCTATGAGTTTACACAGACAGGATGTATAAACCAGGGACAGAACCCCCCTGCGACTCCTCTATCACTACAAAAACAAACTCTCCTGGTCCAACGCGCTGCTCAGACAAACACATTTTAGCGGGGCATCCAAACACCTCCGAGCAGCCCCAAATTGCGCGGAGGGTGTTCTCAGAGGATGCTGCAGCTCGGGCTGGGGGGCAGAGGCCGGGCTGGGGACAGGCACCGGCGCTCGCTGCGCATCCCCCGTGCCCCGAGCGGTGTGGCAGGACCCGCTTTGGCACCCGGAGGCTGATCCGTGCCCCGGGCAGCCCTGGGGTGGCCAAATCCAGCCGAAGGTGCCCCGCAGCCCCTGCCCGGGCGGTTCCTGTAACACGGGTCTGCGCGCAAATCCCGCTGGAAAAGGCCATTTCTGCACAGAAACGCGGCTACAAACCGAGCCACAAAACGCAGATAAAGCTGCTCATAAGCAGTTCCATTTTCTGGCCCTGCACTCGTCTGAGAGTTGCACAAACAATTTATTTTGTAAGCGAAGGAGCGACGTGATCCTGATTTTGCAAATAGATGTTGTTGTGCAGAAATGGAGGGTGTCGAATTTTATATTCCAGCTCGTGGCCCAACAGCCCAAACAGCTCTAAAAAGGACTTCTCGAGCTATTAGGTCACACTCTGATTGTGGTGGCAAGCTTATCTCCTTAAAAGCCTAAAACACCGTGTATTTACTTTATTAATCTATTCATGCCCGCAAACAGAATTTAATGTAATGACTTCACCGCTAGAGCAGGGGATTAAAAACCCCCCAAAACGGCCAAATTTTGGGAGTCTGGGAGAAGACTTGCCCAAGATCACGCAGGAAAAGTCTGTGGCAGAGCTGGGACTGAGCCCAGCTCCCCTGAATCCCATTTGTGCTTTAATCACACGACAGGCCAGATTTAATAGCTGCCTAAATATGAATGTACAATGAGGGAGTCCCTGTGCAGAAGAATGAAACTTGGCTGATCTGCTGCCAGGGGCAGCCCAGGCGTTTTGCTGCTCAGGTCAGTTGTTTGACACAAACACCCCAGCAACCTTCAAAAGATTTTAAATTTAGGTGAAGGCTTCCTGCTGCCTGCTCAGCTCTGCTTTCATTCTCGCTGACAGCGAGGGTTTCCCTCTGTCTGCTCTGAGAAGAGCAGGACTTGAGCCAGATCACAAAACTTCCAGCCTGGATTTTTGCATAATGTAATTGTACATACTATAATTTAAAAGGACTCAGACATTTAAGTACCTTAGGAGTTTGGGGACTACAATGAAACTTGTCAGCTTTCAGCAGTGTTGTTTTATTTCTTTCTGTTGTTCTGGAGGAGATTATCACAATTTTGGGCATGCTGCCTGGTTCTAAAGTCTAGTTTGGGGCTAGGTTTAATATTGCAAGACTGTGGAGTAACATATAGTGCAGAGCAGTAAACACAGGTCTGTCTGGGCATTTGGGGTAGAAGCTTTTGCCTCAAACATAAAATATCGACTCTCCAGAAAGGCAGCAAATGTCCTCAACACGGGGCAAAACAGAGGGAGAAGAAAATCTAGGCTTTATTTTTCCAACTTGGCCCTTGCCTCATATCAAACAATTCCAGTGCCATGAGCATAAATCACAGAGGTCACCGTGGCTAATCTGTGAAATTAATTGGATGTTTTCATTCCACTCCCGTAATGGGATAGTATATGATGCATTTTGAGCAAAAGAAGAGAAGTTTTAAGATATTCTGAGCCTCTCCTTTTTTCCTGAAGCAGTCTTTTTACTTTTCTTATGTTTTCCACAGAGGTTCCATATCTCAGTGGATAAAAAGCACGCGGCTCCTGTTTTCTCTAAATCATGTTTACAGATATCCAGAGCCCTGGCTCAGGGGAGCAGCCCTTGTGATCAAGGGGGTCAGTAGATTTCACATGGAAAAGTAACATTTAAAAAAAAAATTAAAGACGGAGGGGGCAAATAATGTGTTTTAGTGTGTCATGAGAACAATAAATACACAACACCTGACTCAGGGTGTCTTTCAGGACACTGAGTTAAGAGCAAAAATACAAACTTAATATTTTTATTAGTTCATGTGCCTTGAATTTGTTTTTAACTCTTCAATACAAGGTCTTTCAAAATGCTATCATCAGAGCATAACAAAAAGAACACATTTTTAACAGACTGTTAAGAGTCACTTGGGGTAGCAAAACCTGGTCACTCCCACACCCATTTCCAGCAAAATTCTGCTTTGTTTTCGCCTCGCTGCCATTTGGAGATAATCAATACTGAAAGTGCTGCCGTGCTCCCGATTGGGAGTGTGTGTGGGATCAGGTTTGGTCACATAGTGCAAGTGGTGTGCAGCGAGTTCCGAAGAAATGCAGAGCTCTTGCGAGACAAAGGAATATTTTGCATGCACGGATAAACACCGGTACATCCTCCTGCAGAAAAATTCCATTCAAAACTCGCAGGGATTGTGCAATAATCTCAATAATCTCGCCTCTGTCCAGGGCAGTGGGAAGGCCGGGATCTAACACCTGGAAATCTGTGAAGGAGAACAAGGTAAATCCCTTTTCCCCCATAGTTCACGAAGAGATTTTTAAACTTCAGGAAATTCATGAGCCTCCATCAACCCATATCAGCATTTGAAGGGGCAGGACTTAAACATTAGTATTTTAAAATTTTGGCCATAATTTACCAGGACTTTAACATCTGTATTTTAAAATTTTGGCCATAATTTGGCAGGACTTTAACATCTGTATTTTAAAATTTTGGCCATAATTTACCAGGACTTTAACATCTGTATTTTAAAATTTTGACCTTATCAGGTTTGACCACTTAGTGAAGATAAATCTGCTTCAAGTCAGCATGAGGCAACGTTGAAATTTGCCAATAAAGATATTTCACCTTCCAGAATTACCTGGTAAGTATATTACCTTGTATATATTACACATTCTGTAATGGTTTGTATTTATCTTTATTTGCCACATAAGCGACCTAAATTTTAGCCTCGGTAGAGTTGCTCATTTTAGACTGGGGGAGAGCATTTTGAGAAGAACTTTTAAAAAAACATATATATATATATATATAAAAACCAAAACAAACCAAAATACATGATTTTAGCTGCAATTATTTTAGAAATGCCCTCCATTCAGGCAGGGTGATCTCTGTATTGAAGGAAACAAGCCCCTGGGTGCGATGTAAATGTAGTGATGTAAACTAAAGTAACTTTAGCAGGTCTCGATGTGTCTTTGGGGGAAAAAGCAGAGACCACATGGAAACTCACCTCCTTCTTATCCCATTTACTTGAGGGAGGTGCTAACCTCCGAGTCTAGCGGAGATTAAGCACTTTGCTAACAGCATTACAGATTGCATTTAACTCCTAAAAACCTCCTCACTGCCAAGTGGGACACTCGGAAATGTATTTTACATCTTTGTATGTACTGAATTCTCTGTAGTACCCATCCCTCTGGAGCAGATAGAGCAGGTGGGTGTTGGAAAAAAAAAAGAAGAATAGATGAACCCTTTCGGGCTATTTCGGGGAAATTTCCACAGTAAATCTGTATATTCTGTCCCCGTCCTCCTCGGGCAGCCCTGATCAAAGGGGGATCAAAGGGGGCTCAAGCAACGCGACAAAAAGGGTTGTGCTCATCACGTCCGCGGTGATCCACGCAAGGATGCCCCAGATGGATGCTTATGGGGTGTATTTGCTATAATTACGGTCCTGTGCGGGTGACAGCGGCTCTGTGGCTGGCGTTTGGGGGCAGCCCCTGTGTGTGGGGTCGCGTCCATCGCGCCTCGTCCCGTCTGAGGGGACGGGGCGTGGCCAAGGGGCGTGGCCGGCGTTGATTGACGGGTGGTGTGGGCGTGGCCCGAGGCGGGGGCGTGGCCGCGGCGGGAGGGGCGTGGCCCGGGGCTGCCCGAGCAACAGCTGCCGCGGAGCCGTTTACAAACAGTGCCCCGAGCGCGGCGCGGCCGCTGCCCCGCGGCGCCTCTCTCAGGTGAGGCAGGGCTGGGGGGCACCTGCCGGGGGCTCCGGGCCCCTTCCTCCTTCATCCTCCTCCTCCTCTCACCTTCCCCGCCCCCCCCTCCGCCCTCCGGGGGGCACCTGCGTCGGGAGGCGCAGCCCCGTCCCTCGAGCGGCCTCTGCCGTGAGGGGCCGGTTGTGGGGGGGGCGCTGCCGCCGTGATGTCTGAAGGGCGGTTTGAAGCGCTCGGAGCCTCCCCCCCCATATCCCCGCGCTGTCCCGGCGGCCGCGGGGGACGGGACGAGGAGGAGGAGGAGGAGGAGGAGGAAGGGCAGCGCGGGGCTGAGGCGGGCGGAGGAAGGTCCAGGTGTGCGCGGCCGCAGGTAGCGGCTCCTCCCGCCGCCCCCCGGCCGGCGCGGGGCGGGCGGAGCCCGGCGCCCTTCCCCGGTCCCTCCCGCCCCGGAGTTGGCGCTGGCCCCGCTCTGTCTCCGCCGCCCCCTCCTCCCCGCCGCCCCCGGACGGGGCCGCGCTGCCGCCCCGCACCTGGGGGGTCGCTGGGTCCCCCCCGAGGCGCCGGTCTGGAGCGGGGTGGGGGTGTGCAGCGGCGAGAGGCTATTTCTTTGTGAGTCAAAGATGTTCCTGGAAGAAGGATTTGTAGTAAGTGGCTCATGGGGCGGAGTGCGGGGGGGGGGGGGGGGGTTGTTAATGAAAAGTTTATTGATCCGTTTTGCCAGTTTTTGTTCCATTTACCTTTGTCTTTCAAAGAGCAAAGCCTTCCCGAGCATTTCTTCAGCATCGTGTTTCTTTTTTTTTTTTTTCTCTTTTTTTTTTTTTTTTTTTTAAAGGGGAATAGGAAGTTTAGAAAATAAATAAATAAGCCTCAACTGACTTCTTAAGCAACAAAAGAGGTTGCCAAGCGAGGACAATAAAATTCTAGAACATCCAGAGGTTGGATTTCATTCCTGTTCCGTGATGCCCCCTGGACTTTCTGTTTTGGGGTGTGAGGCTTTTTTTGTTTGTTTGTCTCCCACACAGAAAACCTGCACCCAAAGTAAGGTCTGTATGTTCTCTAATGAGCCATCCCATAAAATGTGCTGTGTGACTCCCAGTAAGTATTTGAATTGAAGTGTAATAGTTTTGAAGTGGTGGGGAACAAAAATCTTTCTGTTGGGTTATTGATCTGCTGATGAAAGGCGTTTGAATGTGAAAAGGGTTTAGTTTAGGAGGGTTGTGTGTTTAAAGGATTTTTTTTTGAGATAGCATTTTTTTTTTTAATTTTTGAAATGACCTTGAGAGCTTTAAAACTACATCAGTTTCTACCAGTGGGTTTGAGGGGGAGGCAGAGAAAGAAGAATCTAGTGAAAATCGAAAATAGAAATAGGAACTGAAGTATAGCTGCAGTGAAATATTTTCTTATAGAAGTATGTGAAAAGGGAAGTTTTTGTAAGAATGTGTGAAAAAGAGGAGAGGGAAATAACGCAGTTTCAGATGCAGGGAGGGGGGGAGAGCAGGGAGCATATCATTCTTCACATTTTATTAGGCCGTGAAATGCAGGAGTGATACGATCTGGAAGACACAGAAATAAAACGCCTAACTACAAGTTGAATAGCAGGCATTGACTTGCTGACCAACGCTTCCATGCTTGGTGGGGGCTGGTTCTGGGGCTGCAAAGGTAGCAGAGCACAGGGCTGTGACAATGGCTTGCAAATGCTTTAACGCCATGTTTTATTGCTCTTAGGAGCTCTTATTAACTGGAGGTTTGGGAATACGACTAACACTTTAATTTGGGATGTCCACACTGAGGTTTCAGCCTTTCCTTGGATAATAGAACAGGACAGTTGCAAATAAGTAGGATAAACTGCATTCTTTTGCAGAGGGGGAGGGAAGAGAGCGAGGGTGGAGGAGGGTTTTTTTTTTCTTCCCCTTTACTAGTTCTGTAACTGAGTCAATATTTTAAGATCTGTAGCAGGAATGTGGCTTTGTGATCACTGATCGTTCTGCAACGTGTTTTTTTTTAATGAGCAATCTCGTCATGCTGAGCAAAATACTTGGATTTTCGATCTCCAGGCTCTTTCCTTAAATCAACATCTGAGTTTTCAAGTTTTGCCTTTTAAGTTTTTCAGGGTGGTGAATATGAAAAACAAATAACTTTAGAACCATGGTTATTACAGTGATTATTGATTGGCTTGGCCTTCAGCCAAGCAACTCTTCTGCATGCACCAGAGTTGCTGATTAAAATTCTGAGGATTCTTTTTCATAAGTTAGCCTTTTTTAATCTTTAAACAGCATATATGGCAGTTGAGGAACTATAGATCAGTTTTTAGTTAAGGTTGTTCAATTATGTCTTCATCGCTTTGGAGTTGGTTGAATGACTTGACATGAGATTAAGCACAACAAAAGAAAAGGCAGGGGAACAACAGCTGCCTTCCAGTACCAGAGCTCCAGATTCTGAGCAGTTCAGCGTTTTACCTTTTACTATTGCTGGTGTCAGGTTTAAATGTGAATATTTCTGTTCGCCTTTGCGAGAAGCTCAGGCTTGCTGATAACACATCAGCCACTCAGAGCCTGGATGTTGGTGTTTTGGGGGTTGTTTGGCAGCCGCATTTTGCAGAAAATGATCTGAGGATCTGATACTGAGCGGTGAATTGATCTCATTAACTTTTAAGACAAAAGTAGCAAACAGTCCCCACTAGTTTGTACTTGTTTAGTTACTGTGTGGTAAGAACTTTAAGGTGTGTCCTTAATGGCAACTGACGATTCTTGCTGCGAAGCCTTGTTTATTTTAGGTAGATGTTTTATACAGAATTTCCAGTGGGACAAATTACTCCACTGACTGCACTTATTCTTTCTGAAGGCTGACTGTGAGCATAAGAGAATAATTTTGCCATGCTGCAATCAGGCTGTATTTAAAAATTGAAGCCATTAAGTTTTGCTGTGTATTTTAAGGCTTTTCCTACTTCCTTTGTTTAAACATTCTCAAACAGTGCATATCATAGATGAGTTTAAAACATTCATATGGCACTGCTGGGGCCGAATTTAAAATTAAAATGAATACCGACGTCCTTGTTGATCAAAATAGAAAAAGCATTTCTTTAAATAAGTGGATGTTTTCTGTTTTTGAGTGTGGTAAGGAGGCTATATTGGTGTCTTGTAAACAAAGTTTCATATTAAGTAGTCTTTAGAGAATGCCTTCCAGGCTTTGCATTAGAGGATTTCTTTCTTTTCCTCTTTAAGTGAATAATGTTTTTTGATTTTGCTTTGTTTTGGTGGAGGGGTGGGAAGAGCAAGGTTTAGGGTAGGGGCTAGAAAAGAGAGGAAGAAAATAAACTTTAGCACCTTTTTATCAGACTGTCTTACACAAAAGGCTGCTTGATTCTGGTTTCCCCTTTCATTAGATCACACTCCAAAAATTCCTTTTTGAGCACTTATTTTAACCTTCAGAAATATCTCCTCTTGCCACTGTATTTTCATTTAGAGCTATCCTGATAGATTAATACCATATTTTATACAAAGTGCTAAGTTATTACTGTAATCAGAGGGAAATTATTTTAAAAGGGAACTGTGGCTTTCACTTAGACTTTCAAACCAGTGATTACAGTAAACTTTTAGTTACAAGAAAATCTGCGAGTTTGCAATTAAGAAGCTCTGGGGAAACGTTAAGTAAATTTTAACTTCCCTTTGTTCTTTGGGACTTTCTGTTGTCACAGCTCTTTCCAACCTGAATCTTGATTTGGAATGCATTATCCTAGGAAAAGATTCCATCTAGTGTATATGTAAATACACTCCCTCTTTCCTGTGTTATGAAATGCTGGCATATGGAAGGAGCAGCCCCCCTTTCCCCAAGGTAAAATGGGCTGAGCTTTCTTTTCTTTGCAAGAAGCTGAAAGAAGAGTTTGACCTTTGAACTCAGCCTCACACTTCCACGCTGCTTTCAGGATGATTAAATAACCAAGGATATTTGCCTGTGTCTTATGCTTATTTATCTCACTTTAAATGTTGTAATACTTCACTGTTGAGGTATTGTCTTTAAATATAGCAGGACGGAGCCTTTGGGTTGCAGCAGGGCTGCCATGTGCCAGCTCAGCTCTCACTGGGGACACTCTGCATTTCCAGCCCCCCTCAGAGCCTTCCCACATCTCATACCGGCATTATTTGCAAATTCTTTTAACTTTCAGCCGACTTTGGGGCATTTCTGATCAGCCCCCCCACCTTTCTAAGGTGACTTTAGGAAAAAAAAAAAGTTTTTCTTCCTGGTGTATGAATGCACTGAGGGGATTCTGCTGACTACTGTATGCGTGCTTTGAGAGAGATGTGACTCATTCCACAAGAGATTTGCAACTGAATACAAAAGTAAGGAAAAGGATATGACCAAACTATGTAAGATTCTCAACACATGTTGTATTTTAGGATTAAAAAAGCCTTTTTTCAACCTAAACTTACCTAGGTTTTTATGTGCTTTCAAACAGAAAGTTTCTTTCTCTAAACAATTTGCTGTTAGAAATCAGCTTTTTTTTTTTTCTTCAGTGAAATTGCCAAATAGTCTCCTTTTGTTGCTGATGAAGCTTGTTTATGCCAAACGTGGGTGTATGTCAATGGGAAAAATATATAAAAACTTCTACTGTTACAATCATATGACTTTGGTCAGAGCATAGTTTATAGCTTATCATAAATCTAGCACTCTTGAATCTTCCTCCTTTTTTTTTTTTCAAGCAGCGTGATAAGAGCAGACTTTGCAGTTTCAAAGTAGAGCAGTGTACATGCTGGGAAAAATGAGTTTGAAATTAAAAATATAGGTGACATACGTGTTTGGAAACACAACAAGATGGAATTGCTTATCAGGCTGCCTTGAGGATTTCAAAAGAAACTACAAGAGGAAATGTGGGTAGGATATGCAGGGAAATCTGTGTAGATCAGGGTGACTTCAAGACTGGAGCTGAAAACCATCCAAGCAGAAGTGAATTATTGACTGGAGGGTGCTTTTCGATGTGCTGCAGATTTTATGTAACTAAAAGTATCAAAGTCTGAGTTTGTTTATGCGCAATAGGTACACTTGCATTTCTCACTGTAATAAAGGGAGTGCAGTTTGCTCTGATTGAGCTGCATCAGGGAAACTGAGGCCTTTGTGTTGTGCCTACACTTTATTGTGAGAGCAGAGAACTGGGTGGTGAAACCCTGGGGCTTCTCTCAGCCTCTCTCCTTTGGTACCCAGGAAATTAGATTTGCTTAGATTTACACCAAGGACTGATGTAGGGAAAATGGATGTAAACCTGGCCCAGAGAAGCCTCAATTTCTGTTCACCTTTCCTGTTTGTTTCTAACTTTTTTTTTCTTCTTATGCTGGTAAAACTGCGGTCTGAAATTGCCTGTTAGCTCTGTTTCTTGCAGGTGTGGTCCCTGCTTCAGAGGCCAGCTTGGCCCTGTGCAGCCCAGGATGTGCTGTTGGGTACATCACCCACAGGTCCCTGCAGCCCACTGCTGAGGTGGTGTAAGGCTGGGCAGTTAAAAAGTCTCCATCAGTCTCTGGGACATCTCCCACCTGCATGGGAGAAAGGAGACAGCTTTGGAAGTGTCTGTTTCTATCACTTTTCTATTTTAGTACCTTCAGATGCTACTCCAGGGGATGACTGAACTCCAAGTAAATGTCTTTTCCCTGGACTCTGTACCTTCTTCCATCTTTCAAGACTACTTTTTGCAAGCTCCTGATTGTGGTTATGTTTGAGAGTGACAACTCTGAAGTGCAGACGACAGGGATCAGATACTGCTCTGTTCCTTCCAAGGGGCAGCAGTTTGAGCTGTGCTGGGTGAGAGTTGGATTCAAACTGGAAGTCAGGTGAGAGCACTAGGGCACACTAATGGTCTTAACAAAGGGAACTCCTTGGAAGTGACCACTTCTCTCAAATTCAGGAGTAGTAAAATAATCTCTTTTCCTGTTATTTCACCTATGCTGCCCAAAGGGATGCAACTTGCATGTAATTGCTACAGAGGAACTCCTGGCTCTTGAGTAATAAGGAATTAAGTCTTCATTTGGTAAACTGAATTTACCACTTCTTTGTAGTTGTGGCTGTTGGAGAGACCTTACATCCCTCTGCCAAGAAGTAAAAAAGTCAAATTTGCTTTTAAGGTCTCTGAAAATACCTTCTTTTAAATGAAAACCAAGACAAAACATACAAGGCAGTCTGTGTAAGGTGAGACTGACTCAACAATAAAAATGTATCACTCATTCCACCGAGAGCCTTTACCTGCTGTGGAGAGAACAATAAACTGTTTTGTAAGGTAAGGGGTCATTGCCAGTTTAAGTGCATGTAACTTCTTGATTTAATGAAGTTGCATCATCCTCCAGCAGTGGTGAAATGTGTCCCAGACTTATTTAAAATAGGGTTATTCTTGTATCTTTCAGCTCTTCTACAACAGGTATTGGCTACTTCTGTTGTCTAAAGGACACTTTGGTTTTGTGGCTCCTGAGAACTTCTCTCCTAATCAGGGAAAAAGGAAAAAAATCTGGCAGTTTGAGCAGTCCTTCTGAACTTTGAAAGTCAATACTTACTTGTAGTGCTTCCTCCTTTAATGCCAAGAATTAGTCTCTTTTATATTTGCTCTGCTCAGTGGAGGAAAAACATGTGCAGAATGCTGCAAGCTTATACGTTGCCTGCTTTAAGAGGCCTAATTACATCTTTTGATAGTAGAGGCATTCAGTTCTCTGAGGAGACACACTCAGCTCATCCATTCTCTGCCAAACCCCTGGTAGACATCTAGCCTTCAAGAAGAAGGGACTGCACAGGAAAAGGTTTTTTAGAGAAAGAGGATATCCTTTGTTTTTATTAGTATAGATGTCTGAGATGGGGGAGGGAGTTTTCCTAATATTGTTCGTTATTAACTACGAGTTATTTTCCACTGGTGATTAAAATCCTGTTTGCGAGGCTTCAGAGGGAAAATGACTCGCATGTGTGTCTGTTTTATCTGACTGCAAAAGGGCTTTCAACACAAAATCTTTCTGAAGTGTGTGTGCAGAAGTGCTTGGATAATAACAGTCTTGAATTCTGTGTATGTCTGGTTGTATGTATTCTGTGTATGTTCTGGTTGTGTTTCTGTGAATTGTTTTAGGATCATCGTGTTGGAAATCCCTGTGGTGGTGTTAGAAGGAACTATAACTGAGCGTCTGTCTTAGAGGGGATAAAAAGGATATGCCATGAAAGAGTTTAAGTTTAGGAATAACTTTGAAATCTTCAAGCCTGGAGGATGAAGACTAACGAGGGGGACTTAAATTTGCAGATGGAGGGAGTGGAAATTCCAGTTTACGGTCATCTTTTATGTTCTCTTTTCAACCTGAACATCTTCGTTTTGATCTTTCCTGCAACTGAAACAAACAACTCTCTTCCTCCCCTTCCTCCCCCTGAATCTCCATTTCCTTTACAAGTGCTCGTGTTAGTTCTTTATCAGGCTGAACTCTTAACAAATATAAAAAACAGTTTTGTGCTTGCTCAGTCGGTATAAAAGGCTCGGTGTGGACGAGAAGCAGCACTGGGATCACTCACGTGCTCCTCCACTAACACAGAATACTCTGGGAAGCTGTGTGAAATGATCTTCTGTTCCATGGGAGTAGCTCTCTCCTTCCCTAGAAAGCAGCAGAATGCCCAGTAATGAGGAATAATTCTTGGCTTCTGTGCTGCTCTGCAAAGTCAGGTTTTATCTGGCCTGACTTAAATAACTTTCTGGTGCTGTCACTGGAGTCGTGGGCAATGGGCACTTGTATTCTTTGAGAAATAAGGTCATGGTCTCTGGAGCAAATACTGCAGCATCTTCCCGAAAATTAGGGACTATCCCTGTGTGAGACTGGGGTAGCAGAGGGATTTGAGCCTGCTGGAGGAAAGCCCCTCCTGCCCCAGTGTGACACACACGGTTCTGCTGAAGTGCATGGAGGAAGTCCTGTGGTGCCACAGACCCCCGTCACCCGCAGGGACAGACCCCTGTTACCTGCAGGGACAGACCCCTGTTACCCGCAGGGACAGACCCCCGTTACCCGCAGGGACAGACCCCTGTTACCTGCAGGGACAGACCCCTGTTACCCGCAGGGACAGACCCCCGTTACCCGCAGGGACAGACCCCTGTTACCTGCAGGGACAGACCCCTGTTACCTGCAGGGACAGACCCCTGCCACCTTGCAGGGACAGACCCCTGCCACCTGCCTGCAGGGACAGACCCCTGCCACCTGCCTGCAGGGACAGACCCGTGTTACCCGCAGGGACAGACCCGTGTTACCCGCAGGGACAGACCCCCGTTACCTGCAGGGACAGACCCGTGTTACCTGCAGGGACAGACCCCCGTTACCCGCAGGGACAGACCCGTGTTACCTGCAGGGACAGACCCGTGTTACCTGCAGGGACAGACCCCCGCCACCCGCAGGGACAGACCCCTGCCGCCTGCAGGGACAGACCCCAGCTTTCACACCGTGGCCTTTGGAAATCTCACTCACCTCTTGGGACAGTTGGTGAGTGAGGAGTTCACCATGACACTTGGCTTCACTTTCCAAGTGTGGGAGCTCAGGGATGCCAGGGTACACCAGAACTGCTCCAGCACAGAGCTGGGCTCACTGGTGGCTTGTGCAGACACCACACTCGGCCAGAACACTAGAGGGGCATCCCAAAACCTGCAGCTCCTAAATACTGTTAGGAACCATTTCAGGGTGCTATTTGTGCTTAACTTTGTAGGTGTGGTGCAGCTGCCTTACATTCAAGCCAGAACACTGGAGAGGCAACCCAAAATCTGGAGCTCCTAAATATTGTTAGGAACTATTTTAGGGTGCTATTTGTACTTAACTTTGTAGGTGTAGTGCAGCTGCCTTAGCTGTATGCCATGCTGTATGTGCATATTAAAAAAACGTCCTAAATAAGTTTAAGTTCAACCTCAGCTCAGGTTTTATTTGAGGATTTGAAGGTGTATTTATTTATGCATGAGCTGCTCTGCCTGTGATCAGTGTTACACCTGAACACAGCTGTGCCCAGATAAAATAGATAACATACATAAGGTAGTTTTTATTTGTGGTCCCACTGAGGTGTTATTAAAAGTGATGTTAACTGGTCTGTTTTATCTGTGGTCCTTGGGTAGGACTGGAACAACTACAGTAAATCTTTGAAATTGGAAATAAAAAAAGGTGTTAAACTTGTAATTTCCAATAAGCAACCAGCAATGTAAAATCTGTTTATCAGCAATCTGTTCTGGGGCATGAACACAACAAGAGGAAAGAACAGTTCATGTAAAATGACTCTTAATATCCTGAAACTTCTTGAAACATGAGGAAAACGGTAGGGTTTTTTTAAGTGGAAATGAGAGTCGCATGTAAGTTTCTGAAGTCCAATAGACCCAGTAAAAATTAAAGTGGTTGATTTGCAGCAGCTGGGAGAAGCTGGTCAGCTAAGCAGTGATAATTTTGCTGCTGGCCTTGAATTTGAGAATCTGGGTTTGTTGAGGTAGTTGTGTCTGAGTTTTTATCTGCCAGAGAAGAAAAGTAACTTCAGTGTCCTGGATTTGGCTGTAACTCTTCAAGTTTTCTCACTTCTCTTTTTCAGAAAGTGTTGCAGCAACTACTTTAACTTCTGTAATTGTTCCAGTTTGCTTTTAACAGTTTAACAATAGTTTTGCAGCACAGAATTAGCAAAGAATAGTTGTTTATCCTGAGACTTGCCATGCAACTTTTATTCCCAGTGCCTCTGTAATGTGTTTAAAATGGGAAATTCAATGGTTACTGTGCTATTCTCTGAAAGGTGTGTCTAGAGTTACATATTCATGGAAATTTTGAAATGCAGGAAGTAGAAATGCAATAAAATTACTCCTGATAGGTCATTTCCCAAAGAAATCTTCAAGACTATGTAATATGTTGTCTTGGGTTGTGTAATTTAATAAAAATAAATTAAATTTCTCTACGGGCACTTAATTAAACTTTTCTCTGTTTTAATAATCCATTTATATGCAGCAGGGTTTTGGTGTGGTTCTTAGGTTGTGTGGCAAGTGCAATGAAAACAAGATGTTCTCATCTGTCCAGTGGAATCTTTATGGGTGTTTTGTGGTGTTTATAAATACAATGGGTATCGCTGTGAACCTGCTGAAATCCTCAGCCAGGGATGACTCACTTGTGAGCTGAAGTGTTCTAAATGCTCAGGCTAAAACTTCTCCAGTAGTTTTGTTCTTTCTGCTCGGCTGCAATATGTTTGTAGCTGCACCAAGTGCAGTAGGTGGCAGCCTGGCACGGAGATGGATTGGTGGCTCCAGGAGAAGTCACAGTTCCTCCTGCCCTGCTCCCCTGGAAGCTGTGGGCCCTGGGCAGGGCAGGAGGGACAGGGGGGCCTTTGCAGATGGGCAGGGAAGTCACAAGTGGCATTTCTTGACTTGCTTTGTGGGGGTGATAAGTGATTTTTTATTTTCAACCTTGAGTTCATCTGTAGCGAGTTTGTAGCTTTTCAGCTGTTGGAAGGAAGGATTTCCTGTATTGTTCTGTTCTTTACTCAGTGTCTCTGATACTGGTGTGTCCTTTTGTCTTCTGAAAGTGAAAGAAAGCACAAGAAATGCAGGTACTGTACTTGATTTGTTGAGCTGCACAGACCCTCAGCTGTAGTCACAGTGTTGCAGGCTGTCCACTTTTCCAAGGAAACAACAGAACTGAGGCAACTCCGGACAGTTTTCCTGCTGCCTACAGGGTTTTGAATGACAGGAATGTAATGTAATCAGCGTTTTTGGTCCTCAAATCCAAGGCATATTATCTTGAGTGGGAAGAAAGGTTTGTTACTAATGGATAAAATCCTGGTGGGGATATTTGGGTTGTAGTTCTGGCATGTGTTGGCTTGTCTGAACAGTGAGAGCATAAAAATCCTGCCTACTTGTAAAAGGCATGGATCTAATCAGAGTGAAGTGTGTAATCACCAGATGCAGAATAAGAATAGAGCTTTCTAACTCACCTAGTACTTGTATTCTGTCTTCTCAGTTTAAATACATTCTTGTCTAGTTGTATCTGCACTTTCCTTCTAAAGTGCTACCTGCAGTTTTTTTCCCAGTCTGTAGCTGCTCTCTCCTGTGGATCCAAGAGCAAGAGCTGCAAAGAGGCATTTCAGATTCCTGAAACAGGAATATCTTGCTCTGGTTGCACTGCAGCCTAGAGGCTGAGCTGTGGCTGCTTCTTCGGGCTGTTCAGAGCCTCCATGAAAAGCAGTGAGAGCAGTGAGCAGCCAGCACAGCTTGGGGAGGGTGCAGAGTGCTCTGATGAAGTCTCCAAAGGGCTTCAAACCTATTGATAGCCACCACAGTGGGCCCCAAGCTCCTGTTGAACTCCTCTCATGACTCCGGTGTTGGTTGTACACTCTGTTTGTGTGGTTGTGAGGACAGGTTTTGTTTGCCAGACAGCTGAGATGGGATTGAAGCAGCCCTGTTTCCAAAGACTTACCAGAGAAAATGTTACTGATTGCTTGAGGTGGATTTTTCACCCACCAGTGACCAGCCTGGGCCATCCCTTAGATGTGATCTTTGCCTGTTGCTTAAATTCTGAAACTTCCTGGAGCTGTGGCTGTGTCAGCGTGTTGGTTTTATCCTGGGCTGGGTTTGGGTAGGCCCAGGTTAGGAGCTCTCTTCTCCCTCACCTCAGCCCACAATGCTACAAAGGGCACTGAGGGTGGATTTTGTTGCTTCTCATCTGTTCCCTTTCTCCAGTGACTTAATTCTTGTTGCTCTATCGTGTATTAATTGTAGTGCCACAGAGTGGGAGCGTAATGAACATTAATTGGCTTTTTCTGTTTGTAGACATGAGCAGGGAAGCAGTGGCTGATGAATCCCAGCAGTTGACTGTGTGGGACTGCAGGCACTGCCCTTTGGATCTGCCTTCGTGCCCCTGCAGTGCCTCTGGCCTCTCTGCAGCAGGACTTTTACACTTCTTCCTGCAGAGCACTTCCCTATGGCTCTGAAAGCAAATGCACTCAACTCAAGTTTGTTCCACTTTTTTAATCTTGCCTGGATTTTTTTTTTTTTTTTTTGAAATTTGAAACTTATTTTCAGGCAGATACTCACTTAGCTTTGCTGTAGCATGTTGGGTAAAAAATACCTTTTAAAACTCCAGTAGAAATAGAGCAAAAAGGCAAGTTGAAACATGAAGCATAAAACATGCTAACCAGCAGCCTTTGATATGTTTTCTCCTGATGTTTTACAAAAGAAAAAAAAGTTTTTTTGAATACTTGAGCTTCAGACTTTGGTTCTGGCTCCTTCACCTGCCTATAGGGAGTGAGGGAAGGTCTGACCTGAGTGGGGAAGGGAGAAAGGCAAAGGCTGCAGTAGAAGAGAAGTGTCACCCCACACTGAAGTGAACCTGCCTGTTACAGGAGATTTTTGATTCATTCTGCAGAGAGGAAGTGTTAATCATGGCAGTGATGAAACTGAAAATGGGGATAAAGGGCGTAGTTAGAAAAGAGACTTTGGCTGCAGAAAATGCAGGTTCTGTTGCCATCAGCAGTGATCTGTTCCCTCTTACACTCCACCTTACTCTGCAAGATCCTGCATTTGTGTTTAACTGGGGATAAGTCTTTGGCCCAGGCCTGAAACAACTTGGGATAAAAAAACCCCTAGAAAATTCTTGATATTAATTGTGCTGGTTGCATCAACTTGGGTTAGAGGACTGGGCAGTGAAGAGCCTTTAAACTTTGGAGAAACATAAAGAAATGAAAAACGAGTAGCTGGCAACAATAATTTTCTCCTGTTACTGGCATTCTGGTGTGGTGCTGTTTTATTTTCTATTTTATTTTCTATTTTTACCCAAGTTCATTAGGCCCCGGGATCTTGTGGTCTGCATGATGGGAAAGGAGGTGCTGAGTTTTCAAATTAAAAGCAAGGAGTGTTCTCAGGGCAAGGCTGCAGGAAGTGGATGAAGGGTTGGAGATGTTGGATCTGTGACTCCTGCCAGTGTATGCTGAGGCTTCCTTCCCCAGCTGCTTCTCTTGCCTGGGCTGATTTCTGCTGAAATAATTTAACATTTAATGGCTCAAGACCACTTTTTCCGTCCAGCCAGCTCTGATCAGAAATAGCTGAGAATCTACTGATAATCATCTTTATCATGGAAAGCTGACAGCCTGAACTATTGCAGGGCTGTGGTTGAATCCTTGTCCTTTCTTTGGGTCAAATAAAACCAAATGCTTCATTTTTTTTCCATAGAAAAGCAAGGCAGAGGTGGAAATTGAGGTGAATTTTAAACCCCACCTGTGTCCATGCTGTTTTCTGCTCTAAGAGTTATAGAGCATAATATTTTTAGGGCATATTAATTCAAGTCATGTGGTCACTGGCCAGCTGGCTCTTAGGAAATAATTTGCCAAAGTTTGAGTCAGATTTTGAGTGAATTCTTTTCATTAGTTATTACTTTATTTGGAAATGTCTCAGAATGATTCTTCTGCAGTTTATATTAGTCTTATATTAATTTGCTAGAATTTTCCTTTACCCAAAAATTTCATCAGCTGGAGTCCTGAACTCCACAAAACTATAATTTGCCAGCCCAAAGCGGTGGCCCATCAGTTGCTGCTAGAAGGCATTGTAACTCAGTAGACTTAGAGATTTAAATTGGAGTTGTGATTAACTATATTATGCCCCTTTTCAATCTTTTGCAATCTTAAACCTTCCTTTGTGAGCATAAGCAATAAATCATTTTTTGTTTTGTGCCACTTTGAATGTAGAAGAATTTGGGTTTTAAAATGTAATAGTTGGCCTCTTGAATGATTTAAATACTGTTCAAGAAACAGTATCATTAGTCCATAAAAAATGTTGAGATGTTCTTACTGTACCAGCCTAAAATTGTCACAGACATTGTAAATGTGTGAGTAATAGGGAAAGCTTTGAGTAGTGGGACTGGTGAATGGATCTTAATACAAAGATTTGTGCTGACACTCCCTGTGTACCAGAACTATAAAAGCTGATGTCAAGCTATCTAGTCTTAAAAAAAAAAAAGCCTTTTGCTTAACAGCCTTTAGAGGACAAACAAGTGAAGTTCTGCTGTGGTTTTACAGGTTCAAGGAAAGGTTACTTGGGCTGCTGCCTTGTTAGGAGTTCAGGAGTGCACTGAAATATGGTTTCAGCAGCTTTATATAACTGGGTAAGTGCAGGTTTAGAAAGGACAGACAGAGTCTTGCAGAGAAATAACACTTGTAAACAGAGGGATGTTCAAGGCCAAACTATTTCAACTGTGGCAGGTAGAAAAGTGACCCAGGTGCCTTCTACCTATCCCTTGTTGGCTCTTAAAAATATGCTTTCTACAAAAACTAGAACTTGATATCAAGGTCTACAGCACTTGATGGTTCTCAGCCCTAATATTTTCATTATTTGGGAGACAATGCTTCTCTTTTGAAAGGTCTGACTAACTCTTTTCTCTCTTTTCCAGGTGCTGGAGTTTTGTTGTGGCACTGAACTTGGCCTTGAGTGTATTTTACCTAATGCAACTATTTGAAAAGTTTGTGCAACAAAACTAAGTGCAACTGACTGTATCTGTAGACTTGAAAAATCTGAAGAAACAATCCAAAAAAAAACCCTCATCCCATCACTGAGCAAATCTTTGGATACTTTTGCTGGGATGTGTGAAAGCACATAAAGCTGAAAAAGAAACAATTTTCTGCTGGTGGAAAAAAAAAAAATTAAAACCCATTTTCCTGGCAGAGGTTTTCCAGCTGAGCAGACTTTTTGAGCACATGTTGGGGAACTCTACAAGTGTCCTTACTGTGATCAGGGAGCAACCCCAGAGAAGTGCAGACTGCCATTAAGAGATGTAAAAGGGAGCAGAAGGGAGGAAAGATGCCCACGCAGCCTCTCCTGGCATACATGGACGGACCCGAGGGAATCGCCAGCGCCGTGGGAGCCCAGATGGAGACCAGCGATGCCTCCATGACCATCAAAGGAACAAACACCATCTCCTACAAAAGCCTGCAGGAGAAGTTCCTGCTGCAGGCCGAGGGCTGCATGCCCCTGGACTGCATGTTCTGTGACGAGACTTTCAAGCACCCCGAGGAGCTGGGGAAGCACGTGTTAACGCAGCACAGGCCCACGCTGTGCGAGCCGGCCGTGCTCAGGGTGGAGGCAGAGTATCTCAGTCCTCTGGATAAGTGTCAGGTAAGAACCAGCTCCCCTTCACCCAGCAACGAGCAGGACAGCGAGGAACTCAGCTGCAAAGTTTGTGGGCAAACGTTTGATAAAGCTTTTGACATTGAGGCGCACATGAAAAAGCATAAAGATTCTTTCACGTATTGGTGTAATGTTTGTGGGCGAAGATTTAAAGAGCCTTGGTTCCTCAAAAATCATATGAGAACGCACACTGGAAAACCTGGTTCTAGAAACAAGCATCAGCAAGGTTCTGAAGGCCCCATAACTATAAATGAGGTGGTGCAGGAGCACGTAACTGAAAATGTAACGTCACCTTACAAAATTTGTATGGTTTGTGGTTTCTTATTTCACAATAAAGAGACTCTAATTGAGCACAGTAAAGTGCATACCAAAGAATCAGTTCCCAATGGTGAAAGCCCCCAAGTGACTGCTGAAGTCAATGCAGAAGAAACATCTCAAAACCAGGAATTTTTCCAATTCTTGAACTTAAGACCAAATTCGGTTCCAGAAAAGGACAAACTGCAGAAGCTTGCGAAGTGGATCGCCGAGCTGGATCCTTTCACCACGTATCAAGCATGGCAGCTGGCTACCAAAGGTAAAATCGCAGTTGGCCACGGGCAGATTAAAGAGCCAGGGCAAGAAGGAAGTACAGACAACGATGAGTCATCTTCAGATAAAGAAGAACTCTGTGAAATTTGGAATGCAAATAAAGGTAGCCAGGCTGAAACTACAGGGAAGTCAAAGGTAAATAAAAACAGCAGTTTCACAGGGAATGGTAACCTAACCCAGGACAAACTGAAACATCCCGCTGGTGAAGTGCCTTCTATGGAGATGGATTCTAAATCATCCCAGAACAAAGAGAAGCCAACCCACTGCTCTGAGTGTGGGAAAGCCTTCAGGACATACCACCAGCTGGTCCTTCACTCCAGAGTGCACAAGAGGGACCGGCGGGGTGATGGAGAGACCTCCACCGCTGCCAGGACCTACTGTGCCGACATCATTGGGAACCTGGAGGAGAACGGGGCAGCAGAGAGGATGGAGGGAGGCTCTGAGGATGGCTCTGAAGATGGGCTTCCAGAAACAATTAATTTAGGTGAGTAGCACTGGGAGCACTTCAGTGTGAAGTGGCCATCACTGAGAGTTGTTTAGGAATTCCTCAGAGCCAAAGAATGCGTTGTGTTCTTCCGTTATCTTTTCAGAGCGTGATAGGAAATGTTAAAAAACTAGACAGGGAATGTTATGGTGGGGGAAAGGGAACAGAAAAATGAGAAGGTAAGGAAGGTTTGGATGCTGCCATTTTGAGGTCTTTGAAGTTGTATTGGGGTTTCTTAACACTGCAGTAATTGAAGTAGATTTCATAGCAATGAGTTTAACCATTGGAAAAAGTCACTGTTTAATCACCCCTTATCTCTGACTTTACTGGATGCTTTGGAGTGTTCCATATCCCTTCCCATCCAGCACATGGTTTATACAAAGACTATTTTATGAGAAATAATTGCAGTTTCACTTTGTTCCCCCCTTTATCTTGTAAGAGCAAAAAATACTCAGTGCTCAGCACCAGCAATTTTTGAGGCTCTTCAGAAGTAAAGAACAATTTAAAACTTTTTTCTGTCCAACTGCAAATTTAGTGTTTGTTTTGAACAGTAACTTTGAAAGCCTAAATGTCAGAACCAGCATGTTTGAATCATTTTGTGCGTTAATATGTGGACCTGCATGTAAGAGGGGTGTATATTTAACTCCTGTGCCTGGAAGGATTGCTGACAGCGTGGATAGACTCCATCTGTACATTACCCAGGATTAATTCTGGATGTCACAGTGTCCTAGAAAAGCAAGTGATAGTGAATGATTCCTTAATTGAAAAAGATTGCATGTCAGGGGACAAAAGGCCTGGCAGAAAGTCTCCAGCTAATCTGCGGTTCTGTGTGTGACATGCTCCCAGCCGGCTTTAAAGAACAGACACTTGCATAATCTCAGGGCAAGACACGGTGTACAGAATGTCCTGGCACCCACACAGGCCTGACTTTGCCATTTCTGGTAATGTGCAGCCCTTTATTTTGCCTGCAGGAACAAAGGAATGACACGATTACCTAATGTGAAGTTGCTTATTTTGTTTCTCAGCGCTTTATCCTAAAGCAGGGCAGATTTTGGTGTGAGCTGCTGAGTCACACCTCTGGAGACACGAGCTGTTTGTTTAACTCACCAGGGCTGAGCCATGCGCAGCATTTCCAGGAGAGAAACCTTCCAGCAGGCAGGAACCTCAAAGAACTCTTTCAAGTCTATTATATATCCGACTTCTTAGTCATGCTGAAGGTGTCCTTCCTCCCAGCCTTGCAGTCAGCCTTGCCCTGGGTGTGAGTGGAGTTGTGTGGATTTTCATGGGAGCTGCAGCGCAGCCGCGGTGGCTGTGCTGGTGAATTCTCTGCCATTCCGCCGTCCCTGCCGCCCTCCTGCGGCACCTCCTGCCTCTGCACTGCAGTGGGACTGCTTCCTCATCCCTGGATTTGTTCCTGGAATACCCGGGGCACTCACTGGGACACCCTGGCGCTTCCTCACTCTGTATTAATACAGTGAAATACTCCTTATCGAATCTTAGGAGTGTCCCTCTACAGACATTCCATTGATTAGCACATAAATAATACCATTGTTAGAGTTAATTTAAAAGAAAAAAAGCGTATTTGCCTTCCTTCCCCACCTCTCTGTGTTTGGCTGTTGTGTACAGAGCATGTTTTTAGTTTGAATCATCCCACTTGCACTAATTCAAACATCCCCTTCAATAAAATAATACACTTAGAACCTGTGTTAGTATTTGAGATGGCCCATTCTCCATCAGGGTTCTGTAGGTCACTTTTTTCTTCTTTGAATCTTGTTTGAACTCTTGTTTGTTCTCTGGGCTCCTTGGTCACTGCCACCAACCACAGTGTTGGGGACAGAAATCTCTTTAACATCTTGTGCTCTTGTTACTCAGGGTGCAGCAAAACACAGCAAAAGTTACTTGCAGAGTGTAAAATTTAACAGCATTTCAGAATTTTGTTTATAATTTAAAAAGTTACTGTTTTGAACAAGACTGCAAACTTGGATTTGCTCTTCATAATATGCCTGTATTTTCTTCCAAAGATAAAAATGAAGACAGTTTGGAAAGAACAAAAGTTAAAACCCTTGGAACCTCCAGAGAATGCAGCTACTGTGGAAAGTATTTTCGCTCCAATTATTACCTCAATATTCATCTCAGAACTCATACAGGTAAATGGGGGCTACACCTTTTGGGGAGGGGAGGGAAATCACCTGAATCCACTTGAAAAGAATGTTTGATTTTACTTTTGAAAAACAGAATCTGCCTTCAAAATTGCTGATGTTAAGAACAAAATTTCCTCTAATTCTAAACAAAATTAAATAATTGCCATTAAAATTTATTTGAATTATTTACATAAGTATGAATGGTTTTGAAGAACGCTAAATGCATTAAGTATTGTTAAAACCATATATTTCCAAGTTTTAATTTCTTCTACCTTTAGAGGTGTAGCAAA
Source organism: Taeniopygia guttata (assembly GCF_048771995.1). Taxonomy (NCBI): domain Eukaryota; kingdom Metazoa; phylum Chordata; class Aves; order Passeriformes; family Estrildidae; genus Taeniopygia; species Taeniopygia guttata. Next base: position 13,648,673 of record NC_133045.1, read on the forward strand.
AGTTTGGGGTTTGGTTTTAATTTAAAAACCAGCCAATTTCTCAAGTGTGAAGTTGGTTGTCTGCCAGCTGCTGCTACCTGGAGGAAAAGCTGAGTCTCTTTTTCAACTCAGCTCCTTGTTTTGCGCAGCCAGACAAACCCTTCCTACTGCTGCCTGTGTGTTCTTGGGAGGCAGCTCTGTTTCCAGCTGAGCTGTCCTGTTTCTGCTGGGAGCAGGACACTTGTGGGGTGAGCAAGGGCTGCAGCTTGCTGGGGCTGACCCAGAGTTCCACTCCTTGCTTATCTCTGCCAAACACGCTGTCAGCTCCCATCTCCATCCATAGCCAGCGTGTGGAATCATCCCAGCACAGCCAGGAGATGGCACTCTAGTGAGGAAAAGAATTAAGACACTGTTGTTTAAATGTTTTACATGAGTTTGGGATTTAGGAGCATGTGGATGGGAAGAGAAAAATCAGTGTTTTAGAGTCCCCAGTGTTGCCTTGCGTTTGTGATCAAAACTTCAAATCTCAGGCTGATTTACTGATAAATCTGTGTTGCAGGTGAAAAGCCGTACAAATGTGAATTCTGTGAGTATGCAGCAGCCCAGAAAACTTCCCTGAGGTATCATTTAGAGAGACACCACAAGGACAGGCACGGTGACAGCGCAGCTGATGGGAAGGGTGACAGCAAAGGTTCCCTGCGGGGTCAGGAGACGGCGCTGTCACTGGCTGCTGATGCTGCTCCAGAAACCAAAAATCTAAAGAGGCTTTTTGATGGTGCCAAAGATGCTGAGAGCTGCCGACCTGCCAAGCAGCAAAAGGAAGTTCTGTCCTTGAGCAATGCAATGGGCAGCACAATCTTTTTAAAAGTAAAGAACAATTCCAGGGAATCAAACAAAGGTTCTGTTTGTAGCAGTTTGAATCAAGTACCTGAGAACATGCCCGTTCCTTACCCAGAGAAACTAAAGGCTGAGAAGGAAACCAAGGAGGCTCAGCCTAAAAGAGAGAGAAAGGCTTCTGTGGCATCAGAGGAAGATGATGTGCAGTATATCTGTGCTTTTATTGGTGGGAAAAATGTGAACAATATGCAAGAATGCACTGAGAACTACAAACGCAGACTTGTCGTGGACTGTCACGAGCAGCCTTTGGATTTATCCAGCAAGACTTCCCAGGAATGTTCAGTGATTGCAAGCAGAGGCCTGCTGGCCCCCAGTACCTGCCCCTTCTGTACCTACAGGACATTTTACCCCGAGGTCCTCATGATGCACCAGAGGCTGATGCACAAGTACAACCCTGACACGGTGAACAAGAACGGCTACAGGAGCAAGGCGCTGGCCAAGGCCCGGCGCACGGGCTGCCCCCCGGCCCTGCTGGGCAAGGACGTGCCTCCTCTGCCCCTCCAGCCCAACAAAAACAAGGCTTCCACAAATCCACAGCAAAAACCACTGCAGACAGGGAAAGCCAAGCAGTGTGCCCCTCCTCAGAACAAAGCCCCTCTCTTCTCTGTCAGCGAGTCGAGCAGTACAGCCCCCAGTAACCTCAAGTTTCATAAACAGCAAAGTAACATTGGAGCTCAGGCAAACAACTACAGACAACCTCAGCAAGAAGAAGTGCACTCCACTTTCAGGATCTCTCCAGTACTGGACAGAGTAAAAAAATCTGAGTATAAAATCAAAGCTCTGGGTGCCCCAGTGACTCAGTCTGGTCTGGTCAGCAGCAGCATGAATGGGATTCTGGAGTCTCACCTCAATGAACCTGGCTGGGCTTGCCAGCGAGGGAGAGACTATCTCTGTAGTAAATCTGGGAGCAATGCAAGTCTGGACTATGGAGAAAGCTCTTCCAAACGGATGAAACCCTCTGTGGTAGCTGTGGAGCATCTGGACTCTCCGCTGGCTAATTACAGGAGATACGAAATGAGCAGATTTCGTGTTGCAAACAGATATGCAAATCTGCTACCTCAGGAATACCCTCGCACCAAACCCACATCTTCTGTTCTGCCAACCAAACAAGGGCTCCTCAGTGCAGATGATGTTGATCCTCCCAATGGATTGACTATCAAACCTTACGAGCCATACAGCTCTGGATCACTTTATGTTTCTGGTGGATCTAGCAATGGCCAAGTCACCAGCTCGACAGGAGAAGGTACAGTCCCTCCTTCCCCCTACACCACTGCACAGGGCTGTAAATGAGTGTGTGCCCACTTTGAAACACTGAAAACATGCCTGTACTTAGCATTTCACCAAATTCAGTCAGTGCTTGGATTTTAAACTTAAAATCCAGGTTCAGCAAATTCCTGGCTTGGGGAATTAGGTGTGGAAGGGCTGAATTTTAAAGAGGAGACTAAGTTCCTCAGGTTCCCCCTTCCCCTCTGCCATGGGTTTCTGATGGCAAACATGTATTGTTTACTCATCAGACTACTCCAGACATGTTGACTAATCCAGGATATGGAATGAGACTTTGTGCTTAATGTGCCAGAAGTCTTGGACCATCTGGAATATTAATAAAACTTTTTAAAAAAGAAAAAAAAAAGCTGCCATGGACAATTGTTCCCTTCAAGAGCAGAAAAGGATGCATTGCAGATCATAAAAGTGATGTAAATTTTAGGCTTCTGCTCTTCAATAGATTTTTTTTTAAATGTTTAATTTCTAGTAGAAACAGAATACTTTGTTAAATCAAGACAACAGATTTCTGCTATTCTAATTATGGTGTAGCAATGCTCTGTGGAAACTGCTGGGCCTAGCAGAGATAAATGATTTGTGATGCATTGGGAGAACTCTGGTACTTCTACAAAATACACGATTTTTATGTTTTGTCCTTGGTCAACATTTTCAAAAAGTCAGCAGGCAGCCAAGATTAAAAGGTGCTGGGTGATATTTAAGCAGTTGTCTGACTATTTGTAGAAGGTGGTATTTATGACTTGAAGCTGAGCTCAGCATGGACTTCGCTACAAATACAGGACTTTGAATTTTGAGACGAAGATCCCATTATAAAAATGAATAGCCTGTGTGGGCTGTGTAGTCTGAAAGTCTGTGAAGTTCCTGAACTCTGAATGCTCCCATTCTCTGGAAGCAGTAAAGCTGCTCCTCTGAAGCAGTCTGGGATGGTAACAAGCAGGGGTGTGTTCCCTCAGGTCAGAGCAAACTGCAAAAACCGAATCCACATTTAGTTACGAGGCAAAAAAAAAGTATTTGCTCGCTCTGTTCTGGTTTTAGTTTGCTTGTTTTAGGGATGTGGGCTTCAAAAATATATCACATGTAAATAATTTATATTTCTATATAAATATGCAGGCTTTCCTAGTGGGTTATAGGGAAAGGAGAGGGAAGGTGTCACAGTTGTGTGCAGGGAGTGGAGAAGGAAAAGCACCACGGCTGAGTCACTGGAGGGGTGAGGAAATGGGTTCATTCCTGTTTCGTGCAGGGCTTTGGCTGTGTGCCCTGAGCTGCTGTCAGAAATTCACAGTGGCACCTGCCCAGGGGTGCCAGGAGCACAGAGTCCTGTCCTGGGGCTGTGAGAGGCTGAGCTGCAGAGGGGCATCAGTGAGTGTGTGCAGGGATGGGGAGGTGGCAGCCAGGGCAGCCTGCTGCAGGAGCAGCTCTGTTTTCAAACAGTGACTTCACTGCAATCCACCTGGTTCTTCCTTTGGAAGCTCCACCTGTGCCAGAGAAGTCTCCGGGCTGGGCTTTGCTTCCTGTTCCCTGGTGCCAGCCCAGAGACACTGCCCTGCAGTCAAGAACTTTGCACTGGGTTTGTTATTTAGAGCTCTCACAACTGTGGCTGCAGCTAATTTGACAGCATTGTTGTCATGGAAATGAGGATTTCATTGTTCATTACCAGCTGCTGGCTCAGGGCGAGAAAAGCAACTTTTTATGGCTGTTATACCTCAGTTGGAAAGAGACTGAAACAAGCTCCCCTCTACTGGGTTATCGTAGCAACTTCCATAAAAGCCCTGGGCTAGAAGATGTAGGTTTGTAAGGTTAATTTCTTGGTTTTTCAACCAATTTGCTTCGAAGTACCCAGCCCACACCTTGATAGTCACTAAGAAGGGTTCAGGGTAACAGCCAAGCAACCTCTCAGTGTCAAAATTTTATTGTGGTTGGAGAGCAGAGGTAAAAGTCTCTTTAAATTCTTTTTCTTTTTCATTAAAAATCTGAAACAACAGTTTCTCTAGACTTCAGCTGTGTGATACCATCTGCAGAGCTGTGCAGGTGCAGACCTGCAGCTTTCTGCCCTCTCTTCCTCTTGAGCCCTGCTGATTTTATAAACCACCATGTCAAAACCTCTTCGGAAGGGCCCGTGTGCCTTGTGGCAACATCCTCGTGGTGCCCCAACGTGTTCTGTCGCATGTTAAATGCTGGATCAAGTTGTCAGGAGAATATGTTCCACTTGGCAAACTTGATTAAAGCATGATGCCTTCCCTTATTGCTTGTAAGCTTTGCCATCCCGTGTTGCCCTGAAGAGACAGAAACATTCTGAAACCACTCAGTTTGTGTTATTCTCAAATTAGTTGCCTTTGCAGTGGCAACATGTTATCAGGGATAACCTGTTGGCTGATTGATTTGGCAGAGCCTGCAAATTAAAGACAATTGCTCGTGACACACTCCAATGGCTCTGTGGATTCTGTTGAAATATTAATTTGGCTGTGCCATTTTAATTTAATTAAAGATCTGGAGGGTTTTTTCAATGCTACACTGGAAGCTTTCATGGAATATGGATGGCAGTTGGGCTTTTTGGGTCCTGTGGGAGTAATGATTCTGGACTTTTTGCCTTAATTTTATGAAGTGTTTTTGACTGCTTGCCTAAGCTAGTAAGGCTTAATATGGAACAGGCATTGATTTCAAATCTAAATGTGAATTAATGGTCTCAGATAAACACAACTACATGTATACTAGGCTGAAAATTGCTTAACAAAGGTCTGCAAGTAAAGGTGTATTAACACTCTTTCCTTTTAAGTGTCACGAGTTCCATGTAATCCTTGATGGTAGCAATGAATTATCCCCAATTTCCCTCTCACATACTCATTGAAAAATTCAGTTTTCAAACAAATACAGGAACTGAATTAGGTTTTAAGGATGCAGCACTTAGACCTCCTTAGGTGTGGCATCTGTTGTGGGGTGAGTTAAGCAAAGACATCTCTTGGATAAAACTAAGCACAAAGTTGTTAAATTATCTTTATTTATCCAGACTTGTATTTAGTCTGGATCCTGAATTTGCTATAATATGAATATCTAGATTTTTGAGGCCTGACTGTGAGATGATTTCTCAAGGTATTTTGGATCCTGCATGCTGAGGTGTACCTGAGGGGAGCAGGAAATAATGCTAACTCCCTTAAATGACTTTTCTTTCCAGGAAAGAGACCAGTGTCATACCAACACTTACCCAGCAACCTGCTGCAGAAGAGAAGTTACGAGCCCTTTGTGGGGAACACACCCTTCAGACCCAGTGACAAGAAGAACTGAATCACCCAAGAACGGTACACCAACCTTCTGAACTAATTGCTGATTAAATGTTGCATGGGGTGCTTCAGTTGATTTCCCTCTTCTATAAGGGGAATTCTTAAGGAATATTTCTGGAATGCTGTAGCACCTGGGCCAGCACACATGATTTTATGAAAAGATGTTGGGAGCAGAGCTATCTGACATTGAGTTGACAGCTTTTAAAACACTTTCATTTATTGGGATTCTTCTAATCTTACTAATCTGCTAAGCACAGATGTGTCTGGTTGTATTGTTAACTTGATTTCATTCCTGAGATTCTTCTTGGGGCAGAAATCTCCCAAAGTAGACTTTATTTGCCAGATAAAAGCTGTCAATCCCAACTTCCATGGCAATATCAATTCTTTAGCAAGGATGTGGAAGGAATTCCCTTTGTTATAAAGACACTCCTTACAACAAGAACTGTGCTGTACCATTTTAGAGCTGTATACCACAAACTTAATATTTATTCCTCTTTTTTCCACCTCCAGGTCTAAGGACACAAGTGCATATTCCATGGAGTTATACCTGCAGTTCATCCCCTGAGGAAGAGAAGATGGTGAAAGCTACTGAACTAAGCTGTGATTGTACTGTATATAGAAACACTACAGTTTTATAATATTGGTTCTTTTAACATTTTGTACCAAATAGCCATACAAAAGTAGTCGAAACAGTTGGGTTATGAAGGTGTGTGGAGAATGTATATCTTGACCTTGACTTTTGAGTATTTTTCATTAGAATTAATTGACCAAATATTAGGTAGGAGTTCTATTTTTACATACTTGAGCGCTGCTGAAGAGTTTCTCTTGGAAAGAATATATATCGTTGCACCTCAGGTAAACTGTAAATACTGAAGTTGAAAATCCTGTTGGCGTAATGCTCCTTTTTCATAAAAGTGAAAGTTTCTCATCTGTTGTTTTTTTTTCCTGTTGAACTATGTTAGTTTTTTAAAAGTTCCAAATAAACTGTCTGAAACTGTCCGGTTTATAAATGTTGTGAACATTAAAGCAACGGTGCTGACATTGATCTGCCTTGGCTGGGTGAGGACCAGGACGTGCTGGAGGGCTCTGCTGCTCTGGGGTTCTTTCCAGCATGCTTTTAAATGCAAGCATGAGGCAATACTTGACATTTTGGATTTCCTGAAATGTGGCTGGATTCTTCTCTTGGCATTGGTTTTGCTGTTCTTCAGAGAAGCCTCTTAAAAACACCTCTGCCACCATCCAAACAGAAAATCCCTGGGACTTGCTTGAGAAACAATAATAATTTCCATGTTTCAAATATTTGATTCTGTACTAAGCTCCACACAGTCACATTTCAAGGAAAAAAAAAACTCCTTTGCACCTTTGTCCAAAGCTGTAAAGTCTCAAATAAGAGCCTTGAAATATGAATTTGGGTTCTGCAGACTTCAAAAGGGATGTGGCTGTGATGGAGCCTACTTGACTGTGCTTGGAAGCTTCTTGATGTCAAGTTTTAGCATCTACTGGGTGTTTAAAATGAACGAGAAATAACCTGTAAATGGGAGAATATCTCCTTTTATTTTTTTGTGAAGACAACAAGAGTTTTTTCTAATGCACATGCAGTTTAATTTTTGTAAAGGGAAGATGGCCAGTTACCAGCCAGTAAAGCAGAACTGTTGCGTATTTTAACTTGCCTTCCTCGTTTCTTCTCATGAAGTTGTAGTTAAGAGTTAATTCCTTCTGTACCTGGCTTTGACTTCCATATATTTTAGTAAAACAAAACAATTAAATATTTTGCACTGTTTGTTTTTCTCTCTTCCCTCTTACAGCAAATGTAAAATAGCAAAAAAAAAAAAACAAAGTAGAAACTCTTGTTTTTTCATTATGCAACTTGAGATGTTCCAGTTGTCTTAGTTCCTGTAAATGGGACTGGTTTTTATGTCTCTGTAAACTGGCAATGGAATGAAGTGCTGTGTATCAGGAAATTGTACACTATTGACCTGTTTTCCTGTTCATAAGCTGAGCCATATGTACATAATCTAGATTTTTGTTTTCCTAGTTTTGCACTTTTATAGCCTATTTTTTGAAGATGAATTCACTTGGAAAAGGGTTAATCTATTTTTGTGTGTGATCTCTCCCTGTCCCGGAGGTGCAGGGCTGGAGCTGCTCTGCCTGTGCCACACGGGGCAGGGCTGCTTTTTAACGTGTTGCAGCAAACAAGACCTAAGGCTTGTTTGTTTTTTAATCTCCCTTCATGCTGGTACAGTTCCCCTCAAAGCTTTTTTTTAGGGTTGGAATGGAAAAACGGACCTGAAGACTCCATTCCATGGCAGCATCACCACACTTTGCCCATCAGTATTAACTATTGGGATACTACTGGTTTTGTATGTTCCTTTGGAAATAACAGTGCATATGTAGAGGTACAAACTGTTGATTTTTTTCCTTTTTTTCTTTTTTAAATGTATTTATTTCATTCCATTTTGTTCTATTTTAATTGTTGGAACCGGAAGTCGGCAAGCAGCAGGCACACATTACTCATTTAATTTATGATGTATTTCACTTTAGTTGAGTATATTATTACATGTGGATGTAAATATAGACTTGGTGTTTTGCAAAACTGGTTTCTGTGTCTTGCTTTTAAGGCTTAAAAGGAGTTGCCTGGAATTTCACGTTCACTTGACCTTTCACCATCCTCGCGTTGGTGGGGGAGAGGGAGAAGCTGCCAATAACCAAATCCAAATTCATGTTCAGTTACATGAAAATAATGAATCACTCTCCAGAAAATCTGTCTTGAAGTAAGGAAGAAACTTTTGCTTTCTTCTCTTGCAGTTATTTTCCTTCAAGAAAGGAAGCTGAGTTGTTTTTTGTGATAATAACATTGAGAGGAGCATTAATTGTGTTTATTGTGAGACTGCATAATTGGTCTTAAATTATTATTAGGTTTTTTAAAACCACGTATGTTCTGCAAAATTTTCTAGGTCTTTTGTGTTCTTGGAACTCTCCTGAGGTGCCAGACCTCATTTGCTTGGTACTTGTGAGTGCCAGGCTTTGCTGCCTCCAAGCAGAATTTGGGGTTTGAAGCACTGTCCAAAATGATGAACAGCTGAACTCCAGCGTGAATGTTCAGAGCAGCATCACCAACACTTGTCTGAGGGCTCTTTCTCCTCTGCTTTTAGCAAATTACTCCTTTAATCCATCTCTGGCTGCTCTGTGTCCTGAAATTTCAAGAAAGCAACTTGTTCTCACTCAGGAGGAAGAGCTAATATTAAACCAGCAAACAGTTTCTTCTCCCCCCTTTGTGAAAGAGGAAAATATGCAAGTGCTTTCCCGAGCAGATTTCTCTGTTCATTTGCACACACTTGAGAAAAGTGCATTTAATTAGGATTAGCAAGTCTCTAAATTGCAGATGGTTCTCAGGGGAAAAAAATAGTTATGAGAGCATTCATGACATTAAAATCAGTACATTTAATTCAATTTCATTTTAATATTAATTCATAACATCTAAAGTAGTAGTTCCTACTGAAGATACTCATGTGATCCAGGATTACTGGGGAAAATGAGATCTGGCAGTTCCGAGCGGGCTCCAGCACGATTACCACGTGTAATTATGCAGATTGGGTAATCACTGCTAATTGCAAGGATGCCCATTTTGAGGGTCAGGTGTGTGATAAGTTTTATTTTGTTCGGAGTTCTTTGTTGTGAGTCCAGGATTGGGTCAGGGGTGAGTGAGGCCAGAGCCGGGAGTGAGGGGAGCAGCTGGAGCAGAATTCCACGGAGGAGGAATGAGCTGCGGGGCGAACGTGGCATTGCAAAACACAAAATATTCCACTTCCACACTTCTCCTTCCTGAAGGATCCGAAGGGGAAGGTGAGGTGTCCTCCCTGACCATCCTCACTGTGGCATCAGTTCTGCCTGGGCTGTCCCAGCAGCTTTTTATTCTCATGTGTGGGTGAAATCAAAGCACCCCAATCCACTCCAGCCCTTTCTGCAGGAAATCTGCATTTTGGGAATAGGATTCCCTCTCCTGAAGTTTTCCCCCTTTGCTTCCCCTCCGTTTATACCTCTCCCCACACTCAGAACTCCACCTGCAGCCTCCAGGAGCTCACCTGGGCTGTTGTGACACCTCCCAAATGTCCCTGAGCCTCCGGAGGATGCGGAGAGGCTCCCGCGCCCCGTGTGTGCCGCATCCCGAGAGAATCCCGGGGGCACCGCTGCTCCAGGGGCGGGAAGGGCTCCGAGAGCAGCATCCCAGTGCCAGGGCTCTGGGAACGGCATTCCCGGTGCCAGGGCAGGGCTTTGGGGCAGCATTCCCTGTGCCAGGGCTCTGGGAACACCATTCCCGGTGCCAGGGCTCTGGGATCACCATTCCCGGTGCCAGGGCAGGGCTTTGGGGCAGCATTCCCGTGTCGGGGCTCTGGGATCACCATTCCCGGTGCCAGGGCTCTGGAGCAGCATTCCCAGTGCCAGGGGAAAAGCACTGGAGCATCATTCCCGGTGCCAGGGCTCTGGGGACACCGTTCCTGATGCCAGGGCAGGGCTCTATTCCCATGCCAGGGCTCTGGGGATATCCTTCCCAGTGCCAATGCTCTGGAGCAGCATTCCTGGTGCCAGGGCTCTGGAACACCGTTCCCGTGCTGGGGCTCTGGAGCAGCATTCCCGGTGCCAGGGGAAAAGCTCTGGAGCATCATTCCCGTGCCAGGGCTCTGGAACACCATTCCCGATGCCAGGGCAGGGCTCTGGAACACTATTCCCGGTGCCAGGGCAGGGCTCTGGAGCATCATTCCCGTGCCAGGGCTCCGGAGCAGCATTCCCGGTGCCAGAGCTCTGGGACACCGTTCCTGGTACCAGGGCAGGGATCTATTCCCATGCCAAGGATCTGGGGATACCCTTCCCGGTGCCAATGCTCTGGAGCATCATTCCCGGTGCCAGGGCTCCGGAGCACCATTCCCGGTGCCAGGGCAGGGCTCTGGAACACCACTCCCGTGCCGGGGCTCCGGTACATCCCTCCGGTGCGGGTCCCGCTGTCCCGGGGCCGTGCCCAGCATTAGGTGGCGGTGTCGGCCAAGCAGCGCCGCCGGAGCCGCGGCGCACCCCGAGCCCCGCTGCCCGAAAATTCCCCGATTAACCCGAAAAAGAGAAAAGCAGCCGAGGAAACCAGCGAGCCCCGCGGGGGAAAGGCGCGGAGCCGATCCGTGAGCGGGAATCGTGAGAACTTCCTCACACAACTTTCTACAAACAACCTATTGTTTTACATTCCTTCATAGAGACAAAGAAATTTAATATACTAGTAATTTATATATATATATGGTATATAACATACCAGTGTTGTTAGAGAGGTAACACATTCACCCTGCAATTCACTATCACCTTTAAAAAAATATAAATGTTAGAATCAGAAATAGAACTTCCTCTTTTTTACCTTTACAATAACAACAACTCACGTCGTGCTTTCACGTGCCATAGAGTAACAGGACACTTCACCAGGACAGAACCTTCTGCGGGAGCAAATTCAGCTGGATAAATAATTGTGGGGCACGCTGGCATTTAAAACTCACTTTGCTCATGTGAAATGTTTTCATTAATCCTCTCTGAAAGTCATGACCTAATTACTGATTTTTTTTTTTTTTTGGTCGAATAATTACAAAGAATTTTGCTGTGATTTCATCCCTTCAGTGGCACAAGTGGGAAAGAGAACAGCAGAGTCTGAGTTACCCACCTAAGCCAAGGAAACCACAGGCTCCTTGGCTTACTGATAATTCTGGAAAATCAGGAAAGAGCTTGCACTTAAAGCAAAAAAAAAAAAAAATCACATTTTGTAATGAAATATTATTTCAGTTTAGGGTAGTTCTGAATTTTTAATATATATATGTATGCTCTCAAAAGTCTAATTAAACATTGCTAAATAAAGTAGATCTGAGCAAACCCAATGAAATTTTAATGTCAAAGTTGAGCATAATTTGGGAAAAGAAGATCAGAACTGAGTGAAATGATAATTAATGCTGAAATACATTTTCACCAAACTTGATTTTTTTTGCCTTCTGTTTCTTTACAGCTCTCTCCCACCAGAAGCTCCTGAAACCTCCCAAATTTCCAGCAGCAGCCCAGGATATTCCCAACCTCTGGGATGGTTCCTGCTCCCACTGGTAACTCTGGATTGTCCAGGGAACATTTCCAGGCTCAGTTTTTGGGGTTTTTCCACCTCTGTGGAACACCTGCCCCGTGTGTTCACGGAGGGGCTGAGGATGAGACTTGGCATTCTTTAATTTCAGTTTCCTTAGGTTCCCTGCAGTGCTGGTTTGGGGCTGGATTTCTGCTCTCCCTCCAGCTGTTCCATCGGGTTCAAAGGTAATTTTTAACTCAGCATTTCTCTCAAAGTGATCTTGTTAAAGTCTCTTTTGGCAGAACCTAAATCTGGGCCTTTGACATTTTGACAGAATCTGTTTTCAGGTTGAAAAATCTCTTTCCTGATAAGATTTTGGGTTGTTTTCCTGTTTGACTCCAAAAGCCTGAGCTGATCATCTTTAAAGCATTAGCACAATTGCTTACAGATGGACTTCTCATATAAAAATGTGATTTCCCCCTTCTCCAACCAGGCATTATTGCTGTTTGCCTGGGCTCAGGGGCTTCTCCTTTTGTTAATTTAACCTCAATATGTTCTGGATGAGTTTAGCCAGAGCTATTGGTGTTTTATTAGCTTGGAAAAAACAAGCAAACAAAATTCTTTAACGCTTGTGACACTGTCCAGCTTTTGTCAGTTAAAGGGGAATATTGAATACACTGGTGCACGAAATGCTTTGGATTTGGTTTTGGATTTTTTTTTTTTTTTAAAGATTTGTTAATGATTTTTGGCACTGGGTTTATAGAGCCCAGTCTCAGGACACCTTAATCTCTCCTTAGCTGCCCCACAGCCCTGGCCTGCACACTCAGAAATCCAGATTCAGTGGATTTGGTTGTGAATGCTTTAAAAGTAGAAATAAGTGATAGTTGGACAGCAAAAAGCACTTTTTTGTGGAAGGCCAAAAAGTGGCCTGGTAAGCAAGGAGCTGGAGCTGTACTTGCATCATTATAAATTCGAGTATTAACGGAAAGCTGGCACCCATTTCTAAGCACAGAAGTGTATTTAAGGTGGATTTCTCTGGGAAATCTGTCTTTCATGTAGTTTAATATTTCTTTGGTGCAGTGCCACCTGAAATGCCCATCCCCAGTGGTGCACCCTGCTCTGCCAGGTCCCTGGCATTTTTCTGTTGGTTCAGGCTGGGGACACACTGTCCAACGTAGGTGACAGATATTGGCACGTTATTGTAAATCCAGCACAGGTAGTTTGTGGTATTTAATGTTTGTACCATCCCACTGAGGGCAGAGCCCCACACGCTGCCCTGCAGGACAGAGCTGCGGCAGGGCAGCAGAACATGTTAGAGATAAACAGAATAAACAGCCTTGAAACAGCACAGACCAATTATGGCTTCTGCTTTGGCAGCGGGGCAGAAAGACAGAGACTTTCTACAATTTGGGATCATCAATAACACAGATTCCAACAGGGACAGGACAGGGACAGGGGCTGTGTGTGCAGGGCCACCAGCGCCAGGGGCCCTTCTGTGCTTGGAGGCTGCAGAGCAAAGTGTGGGTCACACAGCCACGGGGTGGGATCGGGGTGGGATTGGGATGGGGTCAGGATGGGGTCAGGATGGGATTGGGATGGGATCAGGAGGGGATCGGGGTGGGACGGGCTGGGATCGGGGTGGGATCATCACCCACCTGCAGCAGGTGACACAGGAACTCATCCAGGTGGCTTTGGGGTGTCTCCATTCCCTCCCTGGAGCTGTTCCCGAGCTCTGCCCCCCACCACAGAGAGTTTGTCCTGATGTTGAGGTGGAACCTGTTTGGTTTGGTTTCTGTTCCTTGTTCCTCATCCCACTCTGTTCCATCCCTCATCCCCCATCCCCGTTCCTCATGCCCTGGTACCACTGGGAAGAGCCTGGCACCCCTCCTGGCACTGATTGGAGATATTTCCATGGGTGGTGGGCTGCCCTCTGTGCTGTCTCTCCTCCTGTTCCTCCCCTCATGCCCCTGAGCTGTGTGCCCTCCCTGGTGCCAGGCTCTGCCCCATGCCCAGCCTGTCCCCCCGAGCCCTGGTGCTCCTCAGCCCCCTCTGCCAGACCCCTGCAGCTGTAAAACCCTCAGCAAAGGTAGGCAGAATTAAATGTATTCCTCAATGGTTGAATAATGTAATATTCGTGTTGTACACAAAAGAATCACAAACCACCCAGCCTGATTCTCCTATGAAAACATTTAACTTTTATTAAATCAAGACAGTTTTGAGGAGCAGCAAAAAAAAAAAAAAAAAAAAGAAAGAAAAATGAAAGCAAAAAAACCAACTGAACCAGCTTTCAAAGCTGCCCTGTAGCCAAAACATCCATCTGAGGAGCTGAAGGGTTGCTTTTGTTTGTTTGTTTGTTTGTTTGTTTGTTCTTCTGCTGGAGTGAATCACCAATAATTAAAAAAACAACAACAAAAAAGCGAGAGGAGCGAGTTCAAACCCTTGGAATAAATCAGAGCTGTCTCTTCAGGCTGCTGGGAGCTGCCTCCAGCTGCTTTGGCGCCTCCAGGATTTGGGAATGCTGTGCTGGGGGCAGCAGGGCTCTGGCATGGGGGGATGAGGATCCCTGGGGATTTCTGGGGATTTCTGGGGATCTCTGATGATCCCTGGGGATTCCTGCTGATCCCTGGGGACCCCTGTGGAGATGAGTGGATCCCTGTGGATCTCTGCTGACCCCCGTGGATCTCTGCGGATCTCTGTGGCTTCAGTGGATCCTTGTGGATCTCTGCTGATCCCTGTGGATCCCAACCCCAGCCCCACATCCCATGGGGCCATAGGCAGGTGAAACCCCCTCCCAGCCCAGCAAATTTCAGCTCTGTGGGGCACTGAAATCTTTGGGGTCAGAGCTGAGCCTCCCTCCCTGCAGGATCCGATCCCTCCCTATCCAACATTCCCTATCCAACATTCCCTATCCAATCCAACATTCCCAATCCCACATTCCCAATCCCACATTCCCAATCCAACATTCCCAATCCAACATTCCCAGTCCAACATTCCCAATCCAACATTCCCAATCCAACATTCCCAATCCAACATTCCCAATCCCACATTCCCTATCCAACATTCCCTATCCATCAAACATTCCCAATCCGACATTCCCAACCCAACATTCCCTATCCCACATTCCCTGTCCAACATTCCCAATCCAACATTCCCAATCCCACATTCCCAATCCAACATTCCCTGTCCAACATTCCCAATCCCACATTCCCAATCCCACATTCCCAATCCAACATTCCCAATCCAACATTCCCAGTCCAACATTCCCAATCCAACATTCCCAATCCAACATTCCCAATCCAACATTCCCAATCCCACATTCCCTATCCAACATTCCCTATCCATCAAACATTCCCAATCCGACATTCCCAACCCAACATTCCCTATCCCACACTCCCTGTCCAACATTCCCTGTCCAACATTCCCAATCCCACATTCCCTGTCCAACATTCCCGAGCCATTTTTCCCTCCTGGGAAGGGGCAGAGGACCCGGGCTGGAGTTCAGCCAGCGAGGCGAGACAAAGCCCAGGGGAAGGAGCAAACCTGGATTGGCAGACAGCAAGATAAATTGGATGATCTAATAGTCCTTTTCCATCTCCAAGTTTTATGATTAATTTGTTATTTTAGCCATCTATATATATTTTTTATTTTACCCTAGAGGGGTTTCTTGAAATGTGTGCAATATATTCCTTTTTTTTTTTTTTTTTTTTAATCACTTAAGAAAAAACAAAAAGAAGAGGTCGGTGTTGCAGGATCGGAGGACCACAGGATTTATTCAGCATTTAAGGGATGGGTGTGTCCCCCCACCCCATAAATAACCCCACAGCCAGAGAAGGGAGAGGGAAAAATTGGGAGAAACCAACACAGGTTGATCGTGTTGCTTTTCCCCCCTTCTTTTTCTTACTTTAAATTATTATTATGAAAGGGAAAAGAGCTCGTAGAAATCCTGTGTGAGTTTTACTGAAACAGGCACATTCCTGTGGTTTTTTTCACTCCCACAGCCTCTCCAGGTCAGTCTTTTTCTCTCTCTGCAGAGAAAGAAAGGCAAAAAAAAAAAAAAAGAACGAAAGAAAAGAAAAACCCACACAAAAATCAATCCATCAAATGTCATTACAGATTTATTAAGCCTGATGTAGAAAGACTTTTAACAGTAACATCTTCAGAAAGCATAAAAAGAGCACTTCTGTTCAGTCTTGTGCTTTGAAAATCTAAATATATTTTTATCATATAAATAATTCTTTTCATGTTTTAAGTGCATCTGTTTTTTTTTCTTTTTTTTTCTTTTTTTTCTTTTTTTTTTTTCTCTCCCCCTTTTCAAATTTCCATTTTACAATTGGCCAAAAAAACCCCGAAGTCTGCGTGGAGTGCAATGAAGCCATTTGCAAAGCTAATGATGTTGTGAAGGGTGTCTGTGGTGAGCCGTATCAGCCAGATTTCAGAAAGGTGGTTCAATGAGTGCAGCATTAAAATGAGGGACAGCCTCCAGCAAAATCATAATTGAACACACCCAAGTCCTTAATGTCTGCAGTTGGGTTTCCTGATGCAAATTACGATAACATTTCAGATGTGAGCAGTCGCTTTCCAGTAGCTGCAGTGGAAAAGAGACATTTTATGCCACAAAGGGAAGAATTACCATGTTTAAAAATGTAAATAATATATGTATAGAAAGCTTTTTTATGGAAATGAGGCATTCAGGATTATGTGAACAGTTTGGGCTATTTTTTTTTCCCCTTTTAAACACAACAGATAAAGATGTGTGATCTATTATTCAGGGCTTTAATTACAGTTCTAAAACTGCAGTGATTTTATTTAAAAAAAAAAAAATCCCTGGGCATAAAAAGTAATGTTTTCGGTGGGGAAAGTTGAGGGATTTTTTTTTAATACAATGGTGAAAATACAGAACAAAAAAATCACCGTTAATAGATTTCAATGCTACAAAATCATACACAGAAATACATCTTAAATGCTCTGGAATGCAGTCATCTTCCTGTAAATCAGAAAAGGCCTTAGATAAATAGGTTTGACCTGATTTAAATTTAATGAGATACATAGTCCTGATTGTTAATAATTGGTGTGGGGGAACCCAAAACAATAAAAGCAATAATCTCCTCTAGTATAAATTATACAAATTTATTTAGCAATCAGCCGAAGGGAGGGGGGGAAGCCATTAACATTATCAATTTGTTTAGTTGAAGTTAGTTATAATAAGCAAATAATTGGAAGCCAAATTGGCAGGCAGGCTTGGAGAAAACGAATATTGGAGATGCCTGTGTGTGATGAAGCTCTGGGGCCACTAGATGGTATGGTCCTCCCAGCAGAAAGGGCTTTTTCCATGCAAGGACCATTCATAATCATCCAAACCAAGTGAAACATGGTTTTGATTAAAGCAGCCTGTTGGCTCAATAATCTCGGTAATTTTAAAAACATCCTTAATGTGGAAGAAGAACACTGCAATGTCAGAGATGGCCTTGGGGCCCATTATAAACAGCAACAAAATAAATAAGGAGAAGAAATGAGAGGTCATGAAAACAAAATTAAGCTAATGTTTCAAATTTTGACAATTATGAATTGTTCCTCCAAGAAGACATTAAAAAAAATAATTCAGGCACTATTAGATAAAATACAAAGAGAATAATTGTACATGTATGAGTTTCCCATGGGACTAAGCATGCTTTAAAAGCAAAACTTGACTTAGATTTCCCCTCTTCCCCCCGCCCCCCTTTCTAGCCAGCAATTGGGCAGGTCTCATGCAAACACAGACTTGCTTCTCCAGTTCCTCCAAAAACTCCTCTCTAATTCCTTTATGAGCCATTAAAAGATGATGACCAAGAAAACAAACAAACAAAAATTACAAGAGTATTTTCTATGGGAAAAAAAATAAAAATATCCCCCATTATGGACCTTTTTTTTTCTTTTTTTTGTAGGAAACCGAAACAAGCAAATATAACAAAATCTGTGTTCATAACATGGCAATATAGTTAATATATACAAATATGTACAGTATAAAAATGCATCAAAGGCGCAACTTTTCATCCAAACAAGCTGCAGTGCCCGAGGAGGAGCAGCTTGGCCCCTCCTCTCTGAGTTACAGGCAATATGTTCTATACAGCATGCACTGGTTCCAAAATGAGTGCAGGAGCACCGAGACATTCGCCAGGGAAAGTCACCACCAGGCCTCTCACCAGGGAGGCTGCGTTGTTCATATAAAAAATGGGTTTAATCTTGCCTTTTTTTTTTTTTTTGCCATTTGGAGTATATACATTTTTTTTTTTTTTTTAAGAGAAATGAGCTTTTGATTCTTTATTTTCCTTCTTGTTTTTGAAACAGGATCCTAACAGCACGGTCACAGGTGTAACCTGAGGATGCTGCCAACAACAAACAGAGGAAGCAGCAGCGCTGGGGCAGAGCAAACCCATCCAGATTCACCAGTGTGGCCAGCTGTGCCTGAAATGGGGCTGGGTCCCTCCTGGTTCCAGGTAACAAAACCCAAAACAAACACGCAGAGTAAAAGACCAACAAAGGATTAAGAAGACAGGACAAAAGGGCGCATTGTACCAGAGACATAGGACAGAGAAGAACCCTGAGCCAAATGAGAACTGTCGAGCTTGTCAGCTTTTGCAGCCTGTATTGCACATTGCAGCAGCTGCTGTGGGCAGAGCTGAGCTCCTGCCCTGCCCATCCTGCAGTTCCTGCTGCCAGCAGTGCCCAGCTGCCTGCTCCCGAAGGGATGCACAAACACACACAGCCCTGCGTGCCCCTGGCTGCTGGCTGTGTGCACCTGCACGTCCTCCTGGATACACACAGATTTGCCATTCTGAAATGTCACCTGGACCCGCTTCTCAGTGAAAATATTGCCCACGGTTCTGGGCAGGAGATGCGTGATGCCGTGTGGGGATGGGCAAAGCGTTCCCCGCCTTGAACGTGGCTGCACTTTTGCAAGATGTTGTTCTCATTTTCTTCACGAAATACTGATCGTTTTTCCCCTGCTATCTCATCTAAGGAATCTAATGAAAGAATTTGTTGCCTTTACTTAGATCAAAAAAGGAAAGGAAAAAAAAAAAGTTTGCTCAGCTCGATGGTGTGAACTGAAGTGGAGCTGTGCGATCCGCCAGGATTAGTGTTTAATCTGTTGTCTCAAACAGGGCTTTTTACAAAGAACTAAAGACATTTCATGAGCTGAGAGGGATGATGAACTGGAAGTTTATTACTCTGCAGTTAAGTCCAGTGGTACAGTGAGTTCACTTTTAAAATTACTCTCCAAGAAAATACTGTGCAAACATTTTGGTACAAGAAATAAGTGTCGTCTGAAACTTCATCTACTCTTCACATCTCTTCTGGCAGAATGAGAGCAAAAAATCCACCACTAGACTGCAGGATACTGGGATGCAAGTGCTTGCACTGGGATAAAAGTGGTCCAGCAGAGCAAAAGGAGCTGTACCAGTATAAAGTGCTTTATATTGATACAACTTGTGTTATTTTTACAAGCATAGTCACATTGATACCAAAGTTTTGCAATCACCTCCTTGACATAACTAAAAACCTTCTCAAGTGCAGGAGATTTAATTTGCCTGGAGCTAGGGACTGAAGTTTCCTGGGCTTGTTTTCAAAAATGCCAAAATACGTTCAGAACCTGATGTTGGGAGCACGAGGATGGCATTTGGAGCTGGGTAGACAGAGGGTAAATCTGCTGGATTTGAAAGGGGGTCTCTGGATTTGCACAGGAATAAATGCATCCAGAATCTGGCCTCTGCTTTTCAGCCATTGGACTGAAACGGGAGGGAGGGGGTCACAGGGATGTGTGGGGTGCAAAGGTGAGTCAGCTTCCAGTAGCACTGCAAACCCATTATTTTAATTATTTTATTCTTTCACTTTCCTTCAGAAGACAACTGGAGGATAAGAATTGTAAATTCTGTGTGTTTTCCTCTGCAGGAAATAATGAAGGAAAAAAGAAATCCCAGGAAGCATTTCTGGAATGACCACCCAGTGGCTTACTCAGGGCCATCAACCAACAGGCTGATCCTGAGTTCAGCTGCTGACAAATGAAGACATTATTGATTAAATACCATTGAAATCTGCCTTTAGATGCATGTCCTTTATTCATTTGTTATGTTTAGATATATTACACTTGCTGTGGTCCAAACTGACCCAAATGGTCAAAGGATCAGTGATCCTGGAGATCTTTCCCAACCCAATTGATTCTGAGACATAAAAAAGGCTCTGTTTGCACCCACAATGTCCAACTGAAACTTTTCAGCACCATTAGGGAAATGTTCTTAGTTCTAGTGAAATTCAGGAACTTCTTGCTGACCATTTCCAGCTGAGGACAAGAATAGTTGTGACCTGTGGGACAAATTGTGATGGGGAGCAGAAAACCCAGGTGAGGAAAACCCCAGTGTCACTGGCCCTGCTGTGAAACCCAACGAGAAGCTGGTCTGGGGGCTCTGGGGTGGTCAAAATCCAGGAGTTACAGCTCCATAATTCCTAACCAACTTCCTAGGAGCAGAAATGACACGTCAGGCTGTGCTGGGAGAAGATGGGCACATACCAGTAGCACTTGCTGACAGCCTATGGAAGTGGCTCTATCAGTGCTCCTGCCTGGTGACAGATGGCCCTTAAAGCCTGCTGTAATTGCAACGTATTGATCTGGAATCTGTGATCAATACTGTCTTTATAGAGAGAATTTTAAATATAAATTGCATCGTATATCTGTTGGTGAGGACAAAAGCCCTGTGTGATGGAGATCCCCCTCTGCCAGCCTCGGAGTGACGGTGGAATATGGAGAGGGGACGGGGACAGAGCCACATCTTCAATCTCTGCCAAAAATCAGGCTGCTTTCCTCATTCCCTTGTGTCCTTAACAGGTTTGATCCCAAAAGAACATCCCCAGCATGACCCTGAGTGTCTGGGATGAGCCCGGATCAGGCCATGGGGAACCAGCACAGAGCCAGTGTCCCCCCAGCAGCTCCCACCCAAAACCCCAATATTCCTTTTTCCTGGTCACCAGGGCAGCTCGTTTTCCATGCAAATCCTGCACGGGTGCTTCCCAGTGGGAATATCCCCTTCTGGTTTAGGAGCTGAACTGTGGGTTTGAAGAAATCAATAAATATGGCACTTTATCAAAACATGATTAAGGAAAGAAAAAGAAGCCAAAAATTAGGGAAAAAATCCTGCTATTTGAATGCATGAGAGTTGACTCAACAGCCTGTAAAACTGGCTTGGAAGGCTTCACCCCCTATCGTGCTAATATATAATTATTGATTTTTAAAATGACTTTTTATATCCTCCCTGATCTCTAAAAAAGCTAGGGAGGTCAGTCTTGTAAATACTTTTACAAGTAGGTAATAAAACCCATAATAACTTGCATTGACAAGTAATTACTGGGCAGGTTTGTTAGCAGATTCTCAAAGATATTCTTTAAACCCAACAATTATTATTGTACATATGACAGCCATTTTTAAAGTTAAGTGTCCTTCTCCCTCTCAGCTTAAGTAACAAAAACCTGGAAAAAACACCTGAGTCTGATCCACTGAAATTCTTATATATTAGGCCCCAAAGGGATGCTAATTACATCTCCCTGTTTTAAAACAGAACATTATTTTTTTCAGGTGATATGGCTTATTTTGACATGGATGGTGGCAGGAAGGGAGCTGTGGTTTCTGAATAAATCTTTCAAAGTAGTGTGTAAGGGTAACAACTCTTCCTGCTTTATTTCAGTGCAAGAGCATAAACAGCTTGGATATGTGGTGTATCAATATGCCACTTGTTAATAAGCAAGGGCGTGAATCATAAATATTCTGCTGTTTGATCACCAGGCTTTTAATTAATGTTTTGATGATCTCCAATAAGAATAAAAGTCAGAACGATAGATATTGAGTAGCGATGACAGAGAAAAGATGCAATGATTTTTTCGTGCTACCTGATTTATATGACAGAAAAACTATCAACTCATCCAGTTTCATACAGAGAAAAGAGAGATGTACATTTTTTTATATCGTATCGTAAAAAAAAAAACCAACCAAAATCACTTAATTCAAATGTGTACCTAAAACGTTCCCCAAGGACAGCGATGCAGGCAAAATGATCAAGCTTTAGCACCGTGTGATAAAGGTTTGTGGCCAGATTTTTAAACAGAGTAGCTGCTCCCACAAAGTGAAGACTCCTGAGCAAAACCTGACTTCCCTCAGGGGGTTTGGCCTTCCCAAAATCTCCCCAGATTTTTGCAGCTCCGGGGTCCCGGGTGGGGCTGTGAACCCTATGGTCACCCTGGGGGCACCATAAAGGTTTCCTGCCAAAATTGAGCAGCTGCTGCCCCAAACAGCCCAGCTCTGGGTGCTGTGGGCTGGCTGGGAACCCCAGTCCTCCTTTTTGTGGGAAGAAGATCCCAAGAGCTCCCCGTGCAGGAATTCCATGCAGGAATTCCTACAGCTTGGCCTTGCTGCATGGAGAATCCAATTAAAACCCAGCCAAACTCCTGGCCCTGAGAGCACCAGGGCTGGGAGCTTCACCTGTCAGATGCTGAGAGCAGCCCAAGATTTTCTCCCTGCACCCAAAAGCTCGGGGAGAGGAGCCACACGTGCAATTCCTCCCCCGGGTGATTTTCTGCGGTGCTCGTGGCATTCGGGTCGGCACCACAGGCCCCACCTTGTGCAACTTCATAACTCCAGCCTGGGCTGTGCAATTTAACAGCTTCTGAGGAGCTCGATGCTAATGCATTGATTTTGCTTTAATAGAATTTTGTTGTCGATGGCCAGTGCTCAGCACGGTGCAGGCTTCAATCTTAACCCATCTGAAGGCTCTGCTCGTTTCCAGTTGAGCTCCGTTCATTTCCAGTTGAATAGGTTAAGCAAAGACAGACCTCACTGTTCTCAATTCACTTTATGATCCTCCCATCATAAAAAATAATATCAGCACCTTGCTTTTCATGTCAGAACTACATTTGAGCTGCTATTCCCTATGCCCATGAGTAAATCCCATAAAAGCCGCCCCGTTGTACTGTCGCTATTTTTCCTTGTGGATGATTGATTGATGGATGAGTGCTGACACTTCAATGAAGCTATTTCGACTGCCATCTCAATCCGATGATGTGAGGGGTATATTTTCTGTCCATGCCTCATTACTTCAGAATGACATTCCTGGAACTTCATTTACTTTTTCCCTCCTTCCCTCAAGCGCCATATTTTTTCCCATCTAGGTTATGCATGCCATAAAAAAAGCAATTTGCGATTATATGTGGCATAAGGGCAACACTTTCCCTAGGAGGTAAATAAGAAGGGCCTTTTTTTCTCCTCCATGTTGAGTTTAGGGATCATGTCAAAATTTCCCAAGCAGTGCCAAAACAGGCCCTTCTGCACAGGCCACAGGGAATGCAGGGAATGTATTTAGTCTGATTTTGTGACTGCTGCACTTCAATTATATCCTTGAACACCACGAACAAAACAACAGGAAAAGACACTCCAAAGCCCTTTCTGATTTGAGAAAGAGCCTCTTCTCCACTTGTGCCTCGCATACTTTGAATATTTCATTTGCCACGGAATAGCGATTTACAACTTGATCCAGACTTATTTTTCCTTGGAGACTAGGGGAAGTTCATCGTTAAATGCAGAGATGGATTTGTCTACTGGAGGTTGTTTTCTCTGAGCGAGAGCAAGCAGGGCTGCGCCTGGATTTCCAAGCAGTGCACTAGGAACAGTGGGACTCGTGACATTGGCATATCCTGGAAGATTCTGGGAGTTGACTTGGGACCCGATTTTAATCTGTGTAATACAGTATTCCCGTTAATAATAATGTATAATTAAGACATCCGTTAAAAATCCATAACGTTAATTTAATGGAGAAAATCTAATACAGTTCTATTGGAATTTTTACGTTAAATTAACTTTAACGGGCTTTTAATGGATGTCTTAATTAGATCTCATTATTAACGTGAATATTCCACAAATTAAAATTGGGCCCTCGAAGTTTTAATGAAAAAAGTTACAAGCACAAATTTGAAATTGCCATTTTTGTAGCCCCCTTCTCCCAGGTCGGGGTGGGTTTGAAGGCTTGGCCAGCGGTGCTGGTCAGGCCAGACAATGCTCAGACACCAGATTCTGATCCCAGTTTTGGTGGCACAAATCCAAAGCCACTCTGTTGACTACACCAGAGTTTCAGCTTTACACTCACCTAACTGAGAAAGGAATTCTACTTTTATTCTTTTATATCTATATATAGATATTTATATAGTGATATTTATATATAGATATATCTATATTTATATAATGTTCAATAATCTAACAATAGTACTTTTGTTTAAAAATCCCTCCATCCCATATGTCTAGTCATAAACCGTAATGGAGATTTAAATATATATATATATCTGAGGAATAAAACAAACTGAAAATAATCCATTTCAAACAAATCTTTGGCAGCAACATGGTTAAGCATAACTATTTGAACAACTTGCACAGAAGATTAACATTGTTCAGAGGTTTTTTGGCTCAGAATCTGTTTTAACTTAATAATTCTTGTACTTACTGTGATGTATTGATCCCTAGTGCAATGACTGGATTGGGCAACCCAGGTGCAACAGTAATAGCTGCACAGAATAGAAACATTTCCTTTAGACAAACTATCCCAAAGGGGTTATAAATAGGAAATGGACATTACCATGAAAAGTAAAGCTTCCAATGTGACTGCATCTTGTGTAGCACGCTTGGACATTAAACTATGAAGAATTTTTTTTTCCTGTCAAGTGTTACAAATTGACGAAATAAGTACATCAATGTTCTCAGTCATTATCTTACTTCAGTGGCACTTTGTTTTAGTGACAGCAAAAAGGGACAGTGGAGACCAGACAGCCCCAGTGCAGTTTATCAATGAAAATCTAATATCGTCCATAAGCAGGGGAGTGGAAATCAATACTTCATTACCAAATTGTTAGTGAGGATGAAGAAGAATAGCAGGAGTTTTTTGGCAGCCTCCTCGGTCCGGGTTGCTGTGAGTTCAATGTCAGGGCCGCGGTGGCGAGCGGGGCGGGCGCGGAGCTGGGCGGGCGAGCTGGACTAAGGCATTGGTCCTGCAAGCACAACAACAACAACACAGCCACGGTTACACGGTCTGCCCACGGCACCGCAGGCCCTGCCAGCCACGAAATCCTGCAGATGAGCTCTGCTCTGACCTGAGCACCCACAGGCTCACAGCCAGCCAGGGCACACGAGGGTGGCTGGCAGCCCGGTGCCACAGCCATGCAGGGATCGGTGGGTGAGCTCCAGCCTGGTCACTGAGCCCCTTCCTCTGCTTCTCCCCCTGTTACAGCGTGCTCAGGCTATGCTTTCCCCATTCCCAGGGACCCCTGTGACCGGCATCAGGTAAGTGTGGGTCCCTCCTTCCTGCTCTGAAGGGGTTGGCAGAGAAAGCCCTCCCTGTCCAGAGCCTAGATAAGGCCATGACCCTTCCTGCTCTCTCTCTCTTTTCCCCCTCATCTCATGGATTAAACAAGCTCGGAGAACCACATTGGGAAATTGGAGCCTCTTTTGTATCTTTGCCCATCTCCTGATTCGCCTTCCCTCAAGGCCTTGTAGATCTGGGCTAGCCTGGTAATTTGGGGGGCTGAGAGGGGAGGTGCATCATCCCCCGCGTTCCTTAAACTTGGATTTCCTTCCTGCAGCCAGCCAAGGACATGCTCTAAAATCCTCATGGAGAGCTGGACATCTCGGTACCCACAGAGTGTCTATTACCCCATATTCCTGTGTTATTCCTATTTCTTGTGGCACCTCCCCACCATTAAAAGCCATCTTCCAGTGGACCTCTTCCCTCCTGCAGCTGCTAAAAGTGCTAAGTGACTCAAGTTGTGAAGCTACTGCTACACTGAGACAGAAGGGGCTTGTTTTATTTAATTTCAAGATGTGGGTTTAAAAGTTCAGCCCGAAGTTGGGTTCTGCTTTGCTTATAACCTGGGAGAAAGATACTGAGGAAAGCAGTAGGAAAAAACCAACTGGAAAAATAGGGTGAGAAATGAGGCAGACAATAAGTAGAGTGAAAGTCAATCTGGAGAGAGCACAGAGGAAAAAAAGAACTGCAGTGGGCAGAGAAATATGTTACTGAAAAATATATTATCTGTTCAAGGCCATGGATATTTCAGCAAACACAACTCAAATCCTGCAGTGTGTTCTCTGTATTCTGGCTAAATCAACTGGAAATTCAGTAGCAGCTTTATTTAAAGTAAAATAAACTCAGCTTTTCAAAAAATTCCACATGAAAACAAAAAAGTCCATTGACTTCATGCTAGTTAGTTTATAATTTGGTTTGGTTTACAATATCTTCACCTTTTCAGTTTTCACAGTGATGCTGAGTTTTGCATTGGAAACCCAGACCTGCTGTGGAGAAACTGTTGGAAGGGAACAGGAGGTTTTGGCAGCTGAATGTAGAGACTTTTGGCAAGTGAGGATGCATGGAAGTCAGTTTGAAATTGTGGTGAATACCTTGGATCATTATTGCCACTTAGAAGATATTAAAAGCAATCCATGTTGACACTTTAAGATGTTGCCTTTAGATTTCAGAGGTAACGCTCCAGAGCAATTCTCACTTTGCAAAGCTATTATTTTTCACTGCAAAAGGGCAGAGCTGTGCCAGTTTGTACCCTGCTCAAATCTTAAAGAAATCCAGAAGCATTGCTATTACAGGGCCTGGAGCTGGCACACAGCAAACGCTGCAGCCAAACTCTCACCTCTGCAAATGATCCAGGGGAGACTGGGCTTGGAGGAGGCACTGGGCTTTACCCTTCCAAGAGGTTTCCAGGAGGGAAAACTCCCTGTGACATCCCAGCTGAGTCCTGCCTTGGATCATACCAGGCCCTGCAGCATCTGCCTCCCTCACCGAGGTGGGACAAGGCACCATGGCTGTGGTGAGGGGCAGTGGTGACCCAGCTGAGAGCAGGAGAGGTGACTCTTCACTAGCTCAACCCTGCCTGCAGAACATCATCAGGATAATTAAGCCAAATTAGCGTCACTGAAAGTGCTAAATGTGGGAAGGAATTTTGGAATTACTGCAGAGCACTGGTTCCCTTCCAGTGGGAAATATTTATAAAAGCTTGGATTGGAAAAATGAAAAGCCAGAATCCTGCCTCTTTTTCTTTTTGTGCCATTGTGAGGAAGGCCCTGAGACTTTTGAACCAGCATAGCAATATCCCTGGTCACTTCCCCATGACAGAACAGCATTGAGATCACTGTTAGCCCTGGGCAGACACTTCAGAGGCACGTTGGTCACAGGGAAGGTCCATGAGAAACTCTTCTGGCAACAAATAAACTTTTGAGGCTCAGTGTCCACGTACTTGACTAATGGTAACATCTATGCACAAGTGAAATCAATTGGGACTTGGCATTGATTTCCATGGGATAAGTACTTCACCCCTAAGGTCCTTTGGCCAACTGAAGTCTCCATCCTTGTGGGTTTCGTTGAGTTTTTTTTTTTTTTAATTGATACCACTGCAGGCTGGGACAGGACTTTGGGAAATTAATTAGTGTGAGCCCTGATCAATAAGGGTCAGAGTTTATGTATTTCATTATCAAGTCTGTAAGAGATTCAGGGAGTTTGTGGAGAGCTTGTCACCTGCAGTCAGGGCAGAGCAGCCTGCACATTCCAACAGCACGTGACGGGCAGAGTCTGGTGCTTCCCGGGCATTTGCTGAAATGTAGCTCACCCCGTGCCATAAAGAAAACTCCATCATTTCAATCATGTTCTGAAAACGTGGCTGAGGGTGTTCATTATACCGGTGTCTTGTACAGCATATGTGAAATATCAGTTGCAGATACTGAAGCTTTGCTTTTATTTAACACTAATTATCGAGCCATCAACAGATGTAAAAAGCCATATCTATTTTAACGCGGATGTGTCAGGCTTCAGCATTCCTCCTCACAGCCTCCTTCCCTCTCCTTGTCCACGGCACAGCTTCCCTCTCCTCATCGCAGCGCTGCCAGGAAAACACAGCTGTGAAAGCTGGGAAAGGGGAGCTCTCAAACACGTCTGCACCCCAGACAACTGTCAAGTGTGTGCCAGCAGCTCGTGGCACGCCAGGCCCGGCGGTGACAGCGGCGCTGGGCTGGCTCCTGCAGCCCCCAGAGCTCCTCTGCTCTCTCCAGTGTCCCCTTCTCCCCACGCCCACGGGGTGACACAGCCTCTGGCGTGCCCATCATGGGACGGCTCTCAAGTCATGGAATCCCAGGATGGTTTGGTGTGGGTCTCAGATTCAGTCAAAGAAAGAATCAGAGAGTTTCTAGCCAGGCAAAACGCCTGGGAAAGAGCTGGAGGAGAATGTAAATAATTCTTTATCTCTCTTGTTGTTCACATTGTTTGTAGTTAAGTTCTATCACTGTGCATCAAGCGCTTTGCACCAATGCTGTGGCTGGTTTTCACTTCAGAACCAACAGAGTTAGTCCTCACGAAGCTCTGTATAAAAGAGCGGTGTATTTTTAATAAATTGGTGTTTTACTCTCACAGCCTTCTGAGTCAGAGTCTTCTCATTCCTGTCCTGCCTCGACAGCGACAGTTTGGCTCGGAGGGACCTTAAATCTCAGCTTGTTCCACCCTTCCATGGACTCAGGGAGTGCAAACCCCATCCATCCTGGCCTTGGGCACTGCCAGGGATCCAGAACAGCCTCAGCTGCTCTGGGCACCTGTGCCAGGGCCTCACCTCCCTCACAGGGAGGGATTTTTTCCTGACATGTCACCTAAATGTCCCCCCTTTCAGTTTGAAGCCGTTCTCCCTTGTCCTGGCACTCCAGTTCCTGCTGAAGAGCCCTTCCAGCCACCCTGTAGGGCCCCTCAGATCCTGGAAGTGCTGTGAGGTCCTTCCAGAATCTGAAGTCCTTTTCTTGGGGATTGCTATCACCATTTCATTTCTGGGTTCCGCCACCTCTTCAGTGGCCCAGACTGAGGTGGGATGAGACTCCAGAGCCAGGCAGATGACAGCAGCTTCATGCATTTTTAATGTTGTCTCTTGTACTTCCAGATCTTTGCTAATATCATTTTACCAGCTCCTATTTATCCGATGGGATAACAAAAATGACAATATTCCTCTGTGATCCCCCCACCACAGTCCATGGGAGCCTATGGATCAGAACTTTTCCAGGCTGCAGCTGTACCTATCACAATAAATTGCAGGACTCTTTAAAGGCCACATAGAAAGACACAGACAGGCCCTTTGTGGTTACCAAACATGTTATCTCTAGATGTCATTTTTGACCTACTTTTGCTAGATTTTTGCAGCAGCACAAAATCTGTTCCTTAAAGAACCATGCCACGTGCACAGTACCTAGAAAGGGGGAAACAGCAAATCTGGATATATTTTATTTCATTTAGGACTCCTCTCACCATGAATTACAATGTTACAGGCTCTAAACGCCTTCTCGTTACCCATAATTATAACTAAAATTATATCAATCTAAACACTAACTACTGGAATGATTCATCCTGATTGGGAGGAGCATGCTCCCTGGAGTTCTGCCTGCCCATCCATTTTAAAGCCTCGTGGCAGGAATAGCTTTCCAGAAGGTCATTTAACAGCACATTAAATAAATAAACAGAACATATTTGCTTCAGCAAACACACTCTAATGGGATGGGAAAACATTTTGGGAGAGGTAGGAATAACCCTCAAGAAAACCAAATCTTTCAGTTCTCACCTTGCTGGGGGTGCAGCACCCACCCAAAGGCAGGCAGAGGCTCCATGTGATGCCAGCAGGGACAGTCCCTCATGTCCTGCACACTGAAGGGTCCCACAGACCACCAATGTCACCAGCAGGTCCCTGAGCCACTCATGTCCCTGCAGAAGCCACTAATCTTTGTATATTCATCCTCAGCCAGACGGAGAGGGAAGTGTGGAAAACATTTCTGATCTGAGCTTGGGAGAGTGGGGGGCAAGAGGAAGGAAATGTGGGCTCTGACTCAGCTGTTTCTGGGCTGTGTCTGCCTGAACAGAGAATTAAGTGCTCTAACACCAGCTGGAAGAACATACAGACCTTGCCTGGGATGATGCTTTTGTCCCCTTTGTTTGGGGCTTTGCAGGGAGCGGAGGCAGCAATGGTGCAGGAGGGACGAGGAGCTCAGCACTGAAGGGAGCCAAACAGAAAGATGGGAAGAGACAATTTCCAAAGGTCTGGAGTGGCAGGACAATGGGGAATGGCTTCCAACTGAGAGAGAGGAGGTTTAGATTGGATATTAGGAAAATATTCTTCCCTGTGAGGGTGAGGAGGTGCTGCCACAGGTGGCCCAGAGAAGCTGTGGGTGTCAGACACAAAACAGACACAAAAAGCTCCCCGTGGCTCCAGAGAGACCCAATGGGCTGCTGGAAACAGCAGGATTTGTGCCAGTTGTGTGGAGAGAGGCCAGGATCTCACCCCTGAGCCCACTATGAGCCTCGAGGTGACACAGAGCACAAAGGGCTGACATCCACCTGGTCCCCCCCCTTGCTCCTGCACCCCAGCACAGGGGTGTCTGGAAGAATCACAGACTTGGAAAGAGAAAAAAAAAATACAGGGAACATTTAACTTCTATTTCTTCCTATAAATAAAGTATAGCCATCAAATCACAATGTATTTGGGAGCACATGTTATTGACAGCCTATTCTTGGAGGGGGGAAAAAAAAAGTGGATTTTTTGGCAAAGTTTCCTAAAGATTAAATTGTTCATTGTACAGGGCACCATCTGCCCTTGGAGAGAGATTTAGTTGATGGCAGCTGCAACCAAAGTGTGGAAGATAAAGCTGAATTTCTGGTTTCTTTTCAACTAGCAACTGTCATTACAGGTCACATGCAAACTGTGCCATTTTCTGTGACAAGCAGGTTCTGTAGGATTGGGTGCTTGCTACATTTTAAAGTGCCACCTGTAAGGATCCCAGCCGAGAAACAGCTTTTGGAACACACCTTGCAAAACGTGAATTTACAGCACAGAAGAAAAAGCAATTATGGACCAACCATCTGGACAAGGGCTGTGTGTTCCAGACCCAGTGCACTGGGATGGAGGTCAGGAGGAACTCGTGGGTCTCTCAAAGGTGCATCCTTCAATTCATTTGGGTGCTTAAAAAGGCTGAATTATCTGCAAGAGTTCACTCAACTGTTGCATAATGCACAATTGCCTCCCTGTTCTCCTTGGAGTGTAATTCCTCCTGAGATTAAAACCCACATTTTTTAAACCCCGAAGAGAATTTCTAGATCACCATACCAGAGGCTGCCGTGGGTGGGTTTTTCCTCAACCCCACCTCTGAGCTACGACACTGAAATATCTCAATTCACTGTGAGGCAGCAAAGGCCACTTGACAGTGGGGAGATGCTGATTTGTCTCTGCACTCTGAGTTACTTAAATATCACACAAACCTCGTCCTGGCTACAGCAAACCCCTCCAGCAGGGAATTTTTTACCTCCTCCCTCTCTCCAGAACACTTTCACAGGAGAGTGATGTTCCCTTTCTCCTCGGAACAAAACGGGAGGGGAGAAGTTAAGAGCACACTGGTAGATTTTTATTAGGACTAAGAAACAAAGCAAAACAAAAAAGCAAACCCAAAGCTCTTCCCTTTCATCCCTGCCTTGCCATGAAAATGCCTTCATATTTGCAGCTTGCTGACAATATTTCAGGATGGTACATCACACACCGTCTCGTCTGGAACAGCAGACATTGTCAGTGCTGGGAGACAACCACTCTCTGGTTTGTACTTCACAAAGATTCTCTATAAAGCATTTCTATAGAGGAAAAAAAAAAGATTTTTGAAATTTGTGAGTCTCTCAGCCTTTCAGACAAGGATGAGTTCTGGTTAATTTTTTTCTGATGATTTCCACGTTTTCTGCAAGGAAAAACAACAGCTACCATTGCCTTAAGACAGACTGAACTAGTTGTAACATGCCTAGATAAGAGATTCTTTTTTTTTCACGTGAAAGAATTTGCAGGACATAAATTCCTTGTGCTTAAGTTTATCCTGTTCAGTTTAACTTGTTGGTCTTTCCCATTTTATCACAGTAGAGGGGATCATGTTTTGAAATAGAAAATGCTACCATTGGTAGCTTTTTGACCAATCTGCTGTGATTAAATCCGTGCTTTTGGGTAATAAGATTATTTAAAAAAAATTTTAAATATTTTTATAAGAATATAAAAAATAGATAAATATTTTATAAGAAATATTATTTAAATATTATTTTAAAATATTGTTTAAATAAAGGCTTTGTCTTTCCAACAAAATATTGGTCATTATTTCAGGTGTCAGTGTCTCTGATGGCTCTGTGTTGTGCCCAGACCGTCCAAGCAAAACCTCCTTGGGAAGGCTCCCACTTCCACGTTTGCTGCTGCAGAACAGAACCACACTCACCCCTGCTTTTCCCTGGGGAAATAAATACACCTTCCTCCATCCACACCTGACTGAGCCAGGGCTGGGGCCTTTAAAGAGACATCCAGAAATATATTTAATTTTTACGACTCTGCCTGTTTGGGTTCCTTTTTGCAGAGAGCATTAGTGTGTCGGAGTGGAGGCTGCTGCTGTGAATGAGTGTGGGACCTGCTGTTTTCTCCTTTCTTTGTGAGGAAGCTCTTCAAGCACAAATTCCCACCTTAAACCGCGAACGGGCGCGAGCTGCGAGTAAATCACGGGCTCGGCGGTGCCAGAGCTGCACATGCTCTTCTGCTGCTGATTTGTCTACAAAATATATCACATGCCAGTTACTTGAATTAGGATCATGGGGAGAAGGGAATCATTAGAGAGTAGAAGAAACTCTAAGACATAAAGAAAACTTATCCGTTTGTCTCCTCAGCGCCGCCTGTTTTATTTCCTCTTCAGGCGCTGACAGCACTGATGAGGCAAAGGATGCTGTAATCCTGAGCGATTGCTTTTGGGGGGAGCATCATTAGGGCTGGAAGTGTTTGATACAGCGAGAGCCCTGCATTTCCAGGCCCTTTTCCCGGGGTCACTCGGCGGTGTTTGGCGGTGTGGAAGGTGCAGGCACAGCCTGGATCAGGTATTTCCCTCCTGGAGCCATTTCCTTTGCTCTCAGAAAGGAAATTTCCTGCCTTGGAAAGCCAGGTAAATTAGACTTGGAGAAAGGGACACTGCATCTTTGAGTAATGAGGCTGGGAAACAGGGAACACATTTTCCACTAGCTCATGTCTCACTGTATGGCATTCTGATTTCCTGACACTTCATAATAAATCATTGCTTATCACTCACATGGGAACATAACATGGTTCAAGTTAAGATTCGTTAGTGATTGTAAAGAAGAAACATGAATTGCTCTCTATCAGGGCTTTTGGATCATCTTTCCGTCCACTGCAGGTGTTTTTTTAATCAGAATATTTACAGGAGCCATTGTCTAAGGCATAAATAAAAAGGAGAAGAAAGAGCAGAAAATATGAATAATGAAAATGAATTTATTTGTCTTATTTATGTGTTTATGTAAACACTTGGCAATTGCTTTGCACAGCAGCTTGTATTCAGTGTCATGGGCTGCTGCACCAACATAAGTTTGCAAAGCTGGGGTTTTAAATATATATACGTGAGTGTGTGTCTATAAAAAACCTAAATGCCAATACATTCATTTTCTGGAGAAGAAGGTTCTAGCAAACACATCCAGAGCCTGTTTGCCCTTAGGATGGCTCCTACAGGGAAAAGAGAGGCAGATCCTGGTGCTGCTGGCCCTCCTTGGACCAGTGGGAGTGGAAACCTGGTGACCTCAGAGGCTGAGTGGCTCTAATGGGATGAGACTGGGATGCTCCCTGCAGCCAGGGGTCCATCAGATCTGTGGGAAACAGGGATTCAATTCAAAAAAAGGGATATCTGGGAGCTGGGACAACGTTCCTACAGCCCCTGTGCCCACAGTGAGCTCGGATGGGTCAGGAATTGGGGAAGGGACAAGGGGAAAAGGCCTCAAGTGGTGCCAGGGGAGGTTTGGGTTGGATAATAGGAAAAATTTCCTCCCCACAGGGTTTCTCAGCTGTGGCAGGGCTGCAGTCCACATCCCTGCAGGGATTTAACAACCACGTGTTTGTGGCATTTGGGGACGTGGAGGCCTTGGACTCCAAGCTCCGAGGGGGCTTTTCCAACCAAACTGATTCCAGGATTCCATGAATTCAGCTCTGTGTCCAGGCAGTTCTCTGCCTTCTCTGACCTTCACTGGATGGAATTTTTTCTGTAGTCACAACTTTTTCCTCAGCAGTTTAGGGAGAGGGCCGAAAAGCTGATGGGTTTATGGATGGTGTCAGTAGTGCTTTAGGAGAACAGGGAGTTTTGTACAAAAAGACCTAAAAACTGAAAAAAATGGGAAGTTACTTAAAGGACTATAACAAATATGCAGAATTTTTTCACAAAAAGAAAAAAACTCCTTCTATTTCTTCCCTTGTTTTACAAATAGTTCTCCTTTAATTTCTTTCTTTATCTTTTGGGTCTGATTGTGGGAAGTACCTAAAACTTTGGGCTAACCTGAGAGAAATCAGATAAGGGAACTATTTGCTGCAACTATGGCTTTGATTATTCCCCCTTCAGTAATTTGCCTTTTACTACATTAATCAACGATATAATGTGTCATTTCTACTGCTCCCTGGCTGAATAATTTCCAAAACTACAAACAGCTTTCAAGATAGTTGCCAGACAGGCGCAAATTAATACTTTCAGAAATTATTCCTAGAAATATTCCCATGAACAGAAGCTTTCACACCCTCTATTTGTGTAAAGAGTTGGCTCAAAAAAAAAAAAAAAAAAAAGCCAAATGATTATTTTAGGCAAATTCTTGCATATATTTTTTCTGGTTTTATATATATTTCTATCTAATATTTATAAAATAAATGCAGTTTAGAATAAGCAGCCTTGGGAGACAAGATGGCAATGGAAGTCCATATGGAGTTAACTCTTTGTAGGATTAATTTAGTAGTTACAAAAAAGAGGGATCTGATTGCTTTCATTGAAGCAAATAATCCCCTTGGTTTGTGGGACAACCTGAGTAAAATGGCACATGACCCAGGCACTGTAAATTCATCTGCCTGATCCAGCTCTTCCTCACAAATTCCAATATTTGTGGCTACTCCAGCCTCTGCCCCTGATCCCCAGCCTGCTCTCCGAAACTCAGATTTCCTCCTCATGTTCGTGGCCCCAGGAAGTGCCTGTAAGACTTTGCCTTGTGCTCAGAAAACCCCAAGCCCTCTACAAGAAATGTGTTATGCACAAAAATGTGAAATCCCCGTAGTATCAAATTTTTAGAAGAAAAAAAAAAAATCCTTCTGGCAAAGCGCAGCATTGGATGTATTTATTATATGTTACTTTTCACCTACTACCAACCAAGAGATGATTAGAGACATGAATTAAACCCCTCAACTCTTGACCAAGGAAAAACCATGTTTTTTCTAATAGATCTGAGCCAGGCCTGAATCTGCACTCACTTGAAGTGGTGTAGTGAATGGGAATATTCTCCATTTATTTTGGCTTACACTAAACTGGAATTTTTACCCCATAAGCTTCCTGTAATTTTTATAAGTGGAACTGCCTTTGTCAGCATTCCTAATATTTCCCCATGGAAATGGTATTAAAAATCAGCACATTTGCCCTACAATCTCACATTTTATCCTTAAGAAATGAGGACTTTTGGTAGATTTTGTTGTTGTTGTTCTCTCTTTCTGCAAGAAAATGGCTTCATAAAAATCTCAACCAGAGGCTGGAAGGAGACGCTCTATCTTCAAAATGTTAATTCTCTCTCCAACCATGCCTGGGTTAAAAACAGATATTGAAACAGGGGAATAAATATTTGACAATGCTGTTAAGGCAACTTTGCTAACGATTTTTGAACAACCTCCAACTGAGGTCTAAATGTCTGCAATATCCATAAACAACTCTATACTGTCCAATTAGGGAGACAAAGACATAGAGTCCTGTCAGGAAGATTTGCATGGCTAAGTGTCTGAGATCACGGAGCCGATGAGGGATCGCTGCCGCTGCCGGGGGATGCACACAACGGATGACTATCATTAGGATATTACAGAGGCTTACACCTTCCCAATTACTGGCAGGATTCATTAGTTACTGCTGCATTTCCCTAATAGAATCCTCTCTCTTGGCTTATCGCTACCTTCCCTCTGTCTACATAAACCCACAACTCAGCAGTCGATCACCTATGAAAAATTAGACGCCGGAGCTTCCAGTGGCCTATTTAAAATGAAAAGGGAGTTGAAGAAGAAATAAAGAATAAAAAAAATAAAAGGAAAAAAAAAGAAGAAGGGCTGGAATGCAGATATGTGGCATCAGATGGGTTTGGAATTCTCTTGCTATTGAACTGTTTGAGGGAAAAAATAATCAGTGGCAGCTGCAGAGAGCAGCATCGTGGTGGGTTTAAAAGCACAATGAAGTGTTTTACACAGCCCTACGTACACACACGAACTGGAGGCAGATTGCAAAGTGACAATTACTTAAGGCCTGCTAGGCTGAAGTTTCCCAAGTAAGATTGGTGAGGATTCCAGGGGCTCGGTGCTGCTGCAGTGGCACAGCCCCATTAAAGATAATGGTGTGAGCATTTCCGTGCTGTCATCGTGTTGCTATCAACAGCATTATCAGTATCAACTGCTTCTACAATTATGCACAATGCACAATTATGCTCTTCCTGCACAAAGACTTAGCAACCACCAAACTCGTTTTCTTTTTAAATACACTGAAAAGAGTGTAGATTTCAATCCTTCATCTGCTCACAGACGAAATAACATTTCCAAATCATCACTGATAGCATTTTTTTCCTCCCATTCTAAGGATGGCCAACTGTTCTCAGCGATTTCTATTACATTTCCTACCTATTATTTCATGTAATGGCATTCCTTAAATTTTAAATTAGCTTTGAAGAATAAAAATAATTGAATTCCTGCTGTTTTGTGTACATAGAGGGTGACAGGAGCTAATGTGATAATTTAAACTGTAAATGAGTCTTCACTTTGTGTTCATTAATTACAGCTAATTACTGAATTACAAACCTTCTTGGTTAGGCACTGTTATGTATTCATGTAGCATGTTGGATTTCCAGCTGGTAGAAAACTGTTTTATAGACTTACAAGCTGACACACCAAGCTAGCGCCGGAACAATTCCGTGGGAGAAATAAAGGGAGGGCGGGGGGCACGCCGCTGCTCCTGCTCTTTGAATCCAGGCAGGGAGCAGAAACAGGGCTGCAAACCTGAGCCTCAGGTGAGCCAGGAGCCCGTGTGGTAATTAGGAAATGTTTGCTGTGTTTGGGAGGCAGCAATGTGAGTTTGAGCTCACGTTTGGGGGAAGAGCCTGCCGTGCTCGCTCCTGTTTTACCCCAGAGTTAATTCCCAGCTTTAAGCAGAGTTCCTCCTTCTCAGGGCACAGTAGTGAGGCAGAAATGCTCCTGGAAATGGGGCCAGTGCTCCCAGCACTGGATGGGAATAGCAAAGGGAGCATCCCAGGCAATGTGCATTGTGCTCCATCCCTGAGTGCTCATTGTTCCTCACTGGAGGAGCTCCTCCAACGCTGTAGGGCTGTCTGGAGCATTTACTCAACAGTCTCTGCACTGAGTGGCTCTGTCCAAACCTCTCCTCTGGATCCCTTTTGTCTGCTGATGGTTTTCATGGGAGCTGAAGTCTGTCTGTCTGCAGGACGAGCAGGAGGAGCAGCACAGTGACAGACCAGCCATGGCCAGGCTGTGCCAGCCACGGAGCTCAGTGCCCAGAGAGACGGCTGTGGCAAGTGGCAAAACAAAGAAACCCAAACCTCACCTGCATTGCTGTAAATACACAGACAGAAGATACAGAGATTTCCCTCTCACTGGCATTTATTTGCCAGTATTTCATGTGTTTTGTTCTCTTTTAACAATACAGACCAGCAGCCCGTCCAGATCCCTGAGCCCACACCTGCCCTGCCACAGGTAACCCAGCAGAGACTGCAAAAACTACTGAGTCAAATCATTACCTGAAAACTGTTTAATTAAATTAATCTGTCACCCACTTGGTCTTCCAGGCTGGGGACTGAGGAGACACAGAGCAAGGGTTCAGTGCTGGGCCTGTAGGGCAGATCCTTCTCGGAAGGTTTGGCCTGTATGAAGGAGTTCAGCTGAATAATTATCAACAGCCAGAAATTAAGAGCCAGATCCTCAGCTGATGTAAAACTGTGCAGCACCATTAATTTCAGAAGAGATCTGCAGATTCCCAGCAACTGAGGAACAGCTCAATAGGTCTGTAATAATAAAGACTGCTGAAAAGCCCCTTAAAGCAGCAACACTAATGTGTGACTGCTCACATAAACACCAGTTCAATGACAAGGCTTTTCTGCCTAAGAACTAGTCTGTGTCTTCAGGTTTCATGATAAGTACTAGGCTTTTGTCCTTAAATAATAATTTTCATCTGGAGAATGGCACAGTGACTTGTTCTAACACCAACAGAGATTCAGCAGTAGGCTTCTCAATGGGATTTGTGTCATGTCCTATTCCCTCATCACCTTCCCATGCTGCCTCTTCTCTTTCAGGGTATGAAAAGAGATGGGGGAACCAGGGCAGAAAAGATGTGCAGGCAGAAATTCCTTTTATTCTGTGGGTAGTAACTCTCTGCTATCATATAAAGATAATGACTTTCATTAATCTTCTGTAAGTTTTTAATCAAAGGGTTTTCTCACTCCATGCAGAGACACTACTTAAATGCTGCTAAATGTTAAGTAAAAATGAGAATTCTTGATAGCAGATACACAAAAATGGTGTGAGAGATAGCACAGTGCAGCACAGTGCCCACGGAGGCTCAACACTAGAGGTGGGTCTGCTGTTCAGGAAGTTACCAGCCACCATTTCCAGGCAGTCTTTGACCCAACTTGTTTTCATGTCTCACTCCTTTTCAATCTCGCAGTCTCTGGCATGCAAATCTGCACTGAAACTGAGCCTTCCAAACGTGCCAGAGGGAAGCAGGGGCCTCACACCTATTGGCAGATCAGTGCACCTAACGCCCTTTGGCTTTTTTCCTCTCTTTTTTAACAGAAAGGCTGATTACTCCATTAGCTGAACAACTTGGAAGAAATGACAAGGAACTAACAAGAGGGTAACACTGTATTTTCTATTTGTTTTCCTCCCTTGCAGTGGTGCTAATTAGAGTTCTTGATACAGAGCTCAGGGAATGCTGATGAGAAGCACACAAAAGGCTGGAGTGCCTCTTCTGCAGAGCATTGGATGCTCAAACCCAGCACCCCCTGGATGTCACTGCCCTGCTCCCCCACACTGCCTCATCTCTGGGACATCATGGCACTTGATTTTAGAGGTGGGACAGACCAGCCTTTCTGATACCTGAATCCTCACCTAGGGGCGAGTAATTTCACCTTAACTCCCAGCTTATCACAACAAAATACATTTTCAAGCAGAAATACCAAACCTGCATGGCAGAGGTGGGAAGGGAGGTGGGGATGTGTCTCCAGAGGGGACCTGGGCTCGGTGCTGCTCACAGGGCAGGGCTGCACTGGCTGGGAGTCATTGCTCACCATCCTTCCTGCAGAGCCTCCCTCCCTGCAGCTGCTGCTGCTGCAGCTCTTTGGGCAGGCCAGCCTCGCAGCTTGGGAGGAAGGGACACACTGCCCTCACTTCCCAAATGCCACCAACAACAGCTTCTCCTTCAAAGCTTCCCACCCTCCCCTGGACTCGGGAAGGGGTCGTGGGGATGGAGCTGGGAGGGTAGGACAGCACCTCTTTCCCATTCACCAAGGTTTGATTCCCTTTATGAGCACGATCCGCCAATCCGTAATCAAGGGTTAATTTCACAGCTCACTGCTTCATCTAGCATAATATCCATTCAGACTAATTAAATCTGTCTAATAATGTGAGTGTCTTTGTCTTTGTTCTTTCCATTCTTTGTTTTACACCCTTCACATCTCATCTCCAGAACTACACGCCATCACACTCTGCTTGACAAGCAGAATCCATCCCTAAAATTAAAACATTCCTGACCTATCTGCGATGACAAGGCAAGCAAGCTTCACAGCGCTGCGGCCCATGAAGGGAGCTGACACATTTGTTTTTAATTTCAAAAGAGTAGAAAGTGAAGATCTGACCCTGTCAATCAGGCCCTGTGACAAGTTTAATCATTGCTGCCCCACAAAAATCACGGCTAAATAGGAATGCAAATAATGTATCACAGGGCTCTTATAAATGCTAATCAAGGAGAAGTAATCAACTGACAATTTCACTGATCTCCTTTCTGAAGAAGTCAGTCAACGCACTGTCTCTGGACCACAAAGAGAAGAAAAGACAAAAGGCATAGATGCCGTTTCCCAAAAAAACCTATCCTTTTTCAGGGCTTTCTTTTTCTTTTTTATAGAGAAAAACAGAGAATTCACTCTTTTTGATCCTCCACCGAACTTTAAAGCAAAGCTGTTTCTCAGGAACTTGAACAGTTATATGTCAAGTGTACTTTATTAACAGTACCCTCCCAACCCAGAGACAGCACTTGGAAACTTCTGCTAAAATAAAAATCTTCATTTGTCTTTGTCATTCATCCATCTTCAAAATTCTTCTCCATCTTAACAACTTCTGTCCTCTATGGGCAATATATTAAGTGATATATGAAGTTTTACAAGTGGAAAGCTAATAGTTGAGCTCACATTTTTTTCTAGCAGCTCCTCTCCTCCCAGACTGAAAAAAGAAATATCATGCTTGGGATTTATTTCAGTGCAGAGGCTTTCTTCAGCAGCAGGATTTTTAAACTGGCTCTCCTTTTATGACCTTTTTAATGTGGTAAAGAAGAGACAGCTCAGGTATCATTCCAGTCCTTCACTCACAAATTCTGCATGGCAAGAAATTGTGACTTCACCTAGGTGGGGAACAGAGAAGGGCTCAGGACAGCAGATGCACAAGGCCTGTAATTCAATTTACTGT
This sequence comes from Taeniopygia guttata, assembly GCF_048771995.1. Classification (NCBI taxonomy): domain Eukaryota; kingdom Metazoa; phylum Chordata; class Aves; order Passeriformes; family Estrildidae; genus Taeniopygia; species Taeniopygia guttata. The sequence continues at coordinate 13,689,014 of NC_133045.1, forward strand.
TCTCCTCTCACTGGTTTGCTGGGTCCTGGCAGGGCCCATCAAACCTGAGAGTCACTGCACTGGCACAGAACAAAAGGAGATGGTTTGGCCAAGGTTACTCAAGGCAGGGAGATGTAAGCAGCATAAAAATTGCTCTAAGAGGTAAAGTTCAAAGAATTGGCTTGTTTGAAGTTTGGCTGGGGATTTTTGTTGTTATTAAACTATTTCCCTACATGGAGCCAGTAGATGAAATAACCTGAGGAGGGCTTCAGCAATGGAGTCATGGGCTACCAGAAGGGTTTGGAAACAGAAATCTTCCTCTACAGCACAAGCTGGTGCTTGCCAGCCCATGGCAGTGACCCACAGCAGGGCAAAGCAGCAGAGCTGTACCAGGGTCACAGCTTTGTCCTGGGCTGTGCTTTGTGTGACACAGCTCAGAAGGGCTGACAGCAGCTGCCACACAGGATGGGCAAGGTGCCACCAAACCCCTTCCAGACTGCGCTCTCAATCACCCAGATTTACACATCAGCACATTAAAGTGGGAATAATCTATGTCCAAACCCAAGTTTCCAACTTGCAGAAGCACTGGGGCAGCAGCAGAAGCTTCGGTAGCACTTCAGAGAGAAGTGAGAGCTGGAGCTTTGTCACGCAGCGCTCGCTGCCAGACAGGGATGTTCCAGCAGCAAACTCTCCGTGCAGGATGAGCCTGGAGGGTGGGAGTGCACACAGAAAGAGGAACTGAAAAGCACTTTGCAGTTGTCATGTCACTTAGCAACAACCTTTCCCAGTGCACATCACCATGGGTGTAGCAGAGAGCCTGCACAAAGGCTGGGCCAGTGTAGGAGGGCCAGGGGAGCTCAGCAGCACCTGGTCACACACAGCTGTCCCTCAGCACTGGAGACACGGCCACATCGGCCACATGGCTGTCCTCGGGCTTGAATGGACCCCTGGATAAAAAATAAACCCCTGAATAAACCCTGGATCCAGCCAGCACTGAGCCTGTGCTGAATGAGCCCTGGATCCAGCCAGCCCTGACCCTGTGCTAATGCAGAGTAAATGACACAAGGAAGAGGAAACCAAAGTTCAGCTCCTTGTTTCCCAAAGGAACTCCACTGACAGTGTCACTCTTCTGTCTGCAGATCACTCTCAGATAAACTTCTTTTTATTTTCTTAAGTGTTTCAATTTTCCAACTTCTTCTCACTCTCCTCTCTACATGCTGGATTTTCATAAAAAGGTCCAGACCTGCAAGTCCTCAACCCCTAACACTTCTTCCACAAGTTAATGCTGTGGATCCTATCAGCTTTTTCTGTCAAGTGGAAAATGTGCCTGAGCCCTGATAAACAGAGGAGTAGGTCCCTTCATGAAATTAAAAACTCTGGCACAAAAAGAGAGACCTGTGCAGGCCATTTGGCAACTTCTAAGGAGGATGAAAAGTCAGGCACCTCTCTGCTTTAATTATATCACTTGTCCTCATTTGTTTAGGTTCAAAGAGTTAGGATTTCATTATTAGCTGTCCCCATACTTGCAGGGACCAGCTGAAGGGCTGATTGTGGAGACAGAATAAGGAAACCTGTGGTTCAGGAGCTCCTTGAGCTACTGTTCTACTGTTCAGGAAGAAATGAAGTGGCAGGAGCAGACCTGAGGGTCTGTTATTTGTATGGTTGCTCTCTGGATATAAAGCTCAACAAAATGTATGAAATATTACATAAATAGAGCAATAGTATGTGCCAAATTAATAACATGCATTATCCAGCAGCCATGCAGTGATGCTTATTGTACAATCCTAAATCATCCTAATGGGGAGGAAAAAAAAAAAATCAGAATCCATCTCTTTGTGGCTGAGTTCCTCTCCTCACAATTACCAAAAGTGACTCTTGCACACAGAATTGTTTGAGATGCATGATGGAAAGCTGGGCAGTGCCAAGTGACCGGAGCTCAGCGCTCCCAGCCAGGGCTCAGCTCCTGCTCTGTGCTCAAAGCCCGTGCAGCACGGTGCCAGTGAGCCTTGTTTTGGGGTGGGGGCACAGCCTGAGTGCCAGCACCCTGTCAGACACAGGCATCACCTTCCCTTCACCAGGCACCCAGCCCTGGGCAGCTGTGGAGGAAACTGCCCACACCACACCCTGCCCACAGCCTGCTGCTGCCCTGCTGGACACACACACCCTCCAAATCCAAATGTCAGCGTTCAGGAACACTCATCATCACAGATATGATTATCTGCAGGTGCTTTTATTGAGAGCTCTGGGAGTCAGGGGTACAGACCCAAATCTGACTCTGACATGGCTTTCGAGCTGAACATATTTTATATTCTATCATTATATAACGTACATATTAATTATTAAACTTATATTGTTCAATTGTATACATTGACATGAGTTTCTCGTGATCTTTCTTAGGCCCCTGACCGCAGTTTCTCATGATTATTCTTATGATTAAACAGTAATTATATTTAATGACTAAACAATCATCACATCTAACAATTATATCATTTATCATCTACTAGCTACACAGGTGCAGTTCTAGCAAGGTACAAGGTCTTCATGTATCTAGGGTATTTTTTTTTTTTCAAGGCCTACTAAGCTTAATTTTCCTGTTCTTCCTCCTTCTTCCTTACCTTCATGTTCTTGGTGATGTTGGCACTTATGAATTGGTTTAGAGTAGAAAGGCACCATTTAATATAGGTAATAGGTATTGGGGAAAAACTGTAACATGTAACACGTAATGTACCATATAAAAGATAGAAAAGCACCATTTAATATAGGTAATGGGCATTGGGGAAAACTGTACCCATGTAACACGTAATGTCCCATATAAAAGACAGCAGCAGCCCTGGGCAGAGGGGGAGAGAAGAAGCAGTCGGAGTCAGAGAGGATGTCAGGGTGTGTGTGTGCCTCTGCCTGAGCTGTGAGCAAACCACAGCAGCCCAAGGAGAAAATCTTTTAGATAACTTGCAATAAACTGCCCTGAGACCGGACAGCAGAGACTGCTGAGCCTTTCTTTGGAAGCTCGGGGTGGAGGAGAGACTTTTCCAGCACACGAGACCCCCAAACCAAGCCCAGGGTTCTCACAACACACCACCAAAATCAGCGAAGGCAAAGGAGCAGATCCAGCTGGGACTGATCTCTGAGCAGAGTCAGCGCTGTGGGAGGAAGGCTCAGCTCTGCCCTGGTGTGAGCAGAGCTCCCATGGGTTGGCCTTTGGGACTCCTGGACCCAAAAGATGATCCCAAAGAGAAGGGGCTTGCTGTTTTGTTGTCTTATAGGGGCCCTGCAAAGATTATTTGTGCCTTAGAACCTTCTGGACACAGATGTGCCAATGACACCGAAACCAAAACCTCCTCTGAGCAGAGCAGAATGGATTGGCACAACTCAGGCAGTGCAGACTGGCATTGCCTGTTAAATCAAAGACTTTCTTGCCTGACCTGAAAGGGGAAATTCTGCAGTAAAAATCCAAGTGTAGAGAGGAGCACAAGCTACAAACTCCAGCAAATGAATGCTATTATCTTACACGGAGAATGCATTAATATAGATGACCGTTACATAACACACATTAACATAGAGTAATAATATATTTACTCAATATAGGCATGTTTTGACACAGTGCAAGCTGTGTGCAGTTGCTTAGAGAATTGGGGATTGTATATTTTTACCAATATACCGAAAAACTTAATTTCAAAAAAAAAAAAAAAGAAACAAAGAAAAAAAAAAAGAGATGGTCTTGGGGCTACTTTGGTGCAATTCTGACAACTTGAGGTAAAATTCAGAGGAGCTTTGGCTCCCGTGCCTGGAATAATTGAGCTATCAAATGTGTGTCTGTCAGATGTCAGTCATGTAACTGCACCTCAGCTGCACGTGATGGATTGCACTACGAGCCAAAGGCTATCAGCTCAAATCTGGGTGTGCTTCAGCTGGGAAATCCATGCTGGAGCAGGGATGGATCCTGCAAAGAGCTGCAGGGGCCAGGCCCTGCTTCTGGTCACTAAAGCACAGCTGTTCTTCTGTGTCATTTGGGGACTTGAGCTCCTTAGCTGTGATCTTTTTGTTCCAAATCAAAAGGAAGAACAAAAGAATCACAGAAAAATTAAGACTCTCCTATGTTGTCCTGTGGGAAACTCATTTGTTGTACAAATCTGCCGGTAGAACAAAAGTTTGGTTGTAGCCATATGAGAATTAAAGTGAAAGTTAAATGGAAGAATGTTACGTGATTAAAGGAACAAAAACAAGCAACAAAACCAAAAAAAAAAAAAAAAAAAAAAAAAGGCAAAATCAGTGGAAAAATAACCTCTGCATTCCATAAATCCAGCCATGTTCATTCTGGCTTTCCTATCACACCAAACTTTACACTGCAAATTTCTCTTCAAAGCCTGGAGAGCCTCTCCATGAGGTGCCAGGCTCTGCACTGCACAGCGCTGCTGGCCAGGACTGCAAGGATCCTGCTTTTCAAGAAATAACAGGTTTCTCCTCAAATCCCAGCTCAAGTGCCCAGTCTGATCTCTGCAGTTTGAAACCGTGGGCAGCCCAGAATATTGGTGTGCCTTGAACGACTGCTCCTTTACCAAAACAATACACCAAAAGCAATCTTGGCCTTTTTTCCCTTTTACTTTAAGCTGATTAGAAAGTTGGTTCTGTAGTTGATTAAGTTCTGCAGAAACTGGGCTTGTGATGAATCATTAAACAAAGACATTTTTTGTACAGCAATAAAGTCTCAAATGATTAATTAAGGGCACAATGCCAAAACAAGTGTCTTTGTTTAAAACGCAGTGGACAAGACAGGCTTGGGAAAGTTGATGTCTTAAGTAGACGCCACAACATGTTTTTAATTATGTTCAGGAAGAAGAACAAGAATGGGAATTGCCAACTGTTTGGAAAGATAATTTTTTTTTTTTAGAAGAAAGATTAGAATAAAAAATAACAAACAGAGCATTATTGATTTAACACAAATGCCATTTGTTGGGCCTTTTGTAATTTCCTTATTAGTGTCATCATTCTGGAGTTCATATGCTCCCTTCTGTTATAGCATTTGGCACACATTCAGCTCCCAGCAATATGATACAGTAAACATTCAGTGACTGCTCATATTAAAATGTTTTATTTGTTATAGGAGCAGCAGTGATCAGGCAGTGCAGGTCCTGAAGCAGCCGGGCTCTGTGGGGTGTGGGAGCTGCTGGAGCCCCCAGCCCAACCTGTGCAGCAGCTCCTCAGTGCCCTGCCAGCCCAGGCACTGCTCAGGGACAGCTCCAGCAGTGCCTGCCCACCTCTCCCTCCCCCTGGGCCACTCGGTGTCTGTAGGTGATATAGCTGTCTGTGGGGACTCCCCAAGTATTGTTTGCAGTCTCAGTTTTAGAGGATTTTGCGAGTTTTATTCTAAAGGTTATTTTAAACCTATTTTAACGATCACATAAATGATCAGTCTTGTGTTTTTAGGTAGGGCAAACTATTTTGGATGCTTCAGTAGAGAGGAATCACACAATCATTTAGGATGGAAAATGATTTCCATCCTAAATCCCAGCCCATCGAGTCCAACCTGTTCCCCATGCCCACCCTGTCCCCAGCCCAGAGCTCTGAGTGCCACCTCCAGCCCTTCCTGGGACACCTCCAGGGATGGGCACTCCAAACCTGCCTGGGCAGCCCCTGCCAATGCCTGACCACCCTTTCCATGGGGAAATTCCTCCTGATGTCCACCTGAGCCTTCCTGGCACAGCTTGAGGCCATTCCCTCTCATGCCATTCCCTGGAAGAAGAAGACAAACCCTACTTTTCTACAAGTCCAGGAGAAAGAAGTAATTAAAAACATAATTTGGCCTTTCCCATGCCTCTGGGGTGGGCGTGGGACATCCTCAACCTCCTCATTTGTCCTGCCAGAGATGGTACACTACAGGTATGGAACCAGGCTGGAATTCTGCAGCCTGCTCCTCAGCCTTGCTAGGACCAGATTTACATATTAACACCTCCCATTAACACCTCCCAGCCTTAATGAGACAGAGCCAGGAGCATCTTCAACCTGAGAAAAGAGGAGAACAGCCGTCTCAATTTTCTTTTCAGTCCTCCTGCTTATGTGGAGATCCAGAAGAAAAATTAATGCATAATTCTTTCTGGTGAACACACCATTAATTTACCTGTGGGTCTGTGACAGAGGGAAAGTTTTTTGATGTGGATTTCTTTTGAAAGCAGAGCCAGGGGCACTGCTGGGGAAGAAGCCCAGGAAAGGCTGGGCTGGGCTGTCGCTCCTTACTAGGATGGGCTGAGGAGAGCAGTGGCTGTGGGATGATTTAGGACAGCAGCCAAAAGCCAAATCTGCCACCAAATCTCCCTCTGAGGCCTGGGCCTGTCCTGGGTGTCCATTCAGAGCTCAGGGCATCGAGTAAACACAATAATTAATCAGATGCAGCAGGTTGTCAAACCTATAGGGGTGCTATAAAACTTGCAAGGACCCCCTTAGGCAATAATGAGAGCTGGGGGTGTAAATTCTGCACACAGCAAAGCAGAGAGGTCCTAATGGGCCTCGGGAGAGGAAAGAAAACATCAGTGGCATTTACAGCAACAGAAAGATGTGCACAAAGCCCCCACAAAATAGGAGTTAAATAGCATTAGAAAAGGTTTCTCTCATGACCTTGGAAAACGGGACTAAGCTAATCTTGGGACAGCTCTTTTACCATACACAAGGAAACATGGGACACCAAACTTTGGTTCCTGTTGTTTGTGGAAGAGACAAAAGGGTCTCAGCCAGGAATCCTCAGCAGGTTTTCCCATGGAGCTCATCCCAGGATGGGGAAGCACCAGTGACAGCAAAGCTGAGGAAATCAGGGATGAATCCCAGAGGAGTACAGGGATCATTTAATGCCATGGGAACATGGAGAAAGGATCCCCACTGCTCCTGCCAAAGGTGCTCCACATCTGATAACGTGTCCTCCTGAAAGCCAAATATCTTTAACAGCAGTTTTTTTTTTTCATGAGTTCATATATTTAGCCATCAAACACCTCTTTTAAATGGAGGGATATTTGTTAAATCTCCCCACACCAGCCCTCAAGAATGGCCAGAAAAGAGAGCTGAGAGGGGTTTGGAGCAGCTGGAGGCCTTTCAGGGTGACCCTGGCAGGGAATTGTCCAGGAGCTATTCCTGTACCTCTGAGCAAGTCCTGTGCACTGCTTTGTGCAGCTCTTAAAAGCAGGAAGATTTCCACGTTGCCCTTTCCAGAGTCACTGAGCATCTTGGTTTACTGTGGCCTTATGTGATCCCCTGCAATGGAACCACAACAAACTCTGTTCATGACAGAGAATTTGCCTTTTCCAAGGGAATTCTGGAAGGCAGCAAGCAGCAGGTTGGGAGGCTCAGTCATCTGAAGGTATTTACAGTGGCTGCTTCCTTTGAAGGCACAAATGTCCCATCAGAGACCAAAATAGCTGAGGGGACCTGTGGCTCACAGAAAGGTGTTTTCCCCTCATGGGAACAGAATCATTAACTTTAAATAAGTCGTCCTTAATCTTCTGAGCTGTGCAAACAAACAAACAGACAGAAAAAACCAACGGAATGTTTTCCCTCTGCCTTTCAAAAGCACAAACAAAGGCTCGTTTGCCAGATGGACGCTTTCAGAGCTGCAGAGGGTTGGGGAAGGCTGATCACTCAGCAGTGTTTCCTGACGGGCTATGGGGGAGTTTGCTCAGAAGCTTCGTGGTGCTTGAAGATATTCCAGGATGCAGGAGCACAGCGCCTGCCTTGCAGCCCTCTCCGAGTGGGGGTTTGCAGCTTTGGCAATAAACTGCACTATTCGTTCAGGATGCTGCAGTGCCAGGCGTGGGAGTGGGAAGGCAAAAGTCCATAAAAAAAGACAAAAAAGAGCAAAATTCCTAGCACTTATAGCTGTGAAACATATAAGTGAGATCACAGAATCATACAACCACTGAGATTGGAAAAGAGCTCCAGGATCATCCAGTCCAAGCTGTTCCTGATCCCCATCTTGTCCCCAGCCCAGAGCACTGAGTGCCACCTCCAGGAATGCCTTGGGCACCTCCAGGGATGGGGATCCAACCCTCCCTGGGCAGTTCCAATTCCTGACCCCCTTTCCATGGGGAAATTCCTGCTGGTTCCACCCTGAGCTCCCCTGGCCCAGCCTGAGCTGCTCCCTCTCCTCCTGTCCCTGTTTCCTGGGAGCAGAGCCCAACTCCCACCTTGCTACAACCTCTCCTGTATTTTAGATCCAAAATACAATTTTTTTACAACCTCTTTGGATCTGTTTGCATGAAGTATGGTCAAGACCCCACCACGCTGACCCGGAATGTTGAGCTGGGTCGCTGTTGGTGCGGGGGTGCACTATCAACACAGAGAACTTTTAATAACATTTTTGCAAGGCTACGTGGCAGCCCTGGGTTCTCACCTAACAATGCAGATGCAAATTGGCATTCATAATTTACAGAAGTCCTTTTTGTGCACCCCAGCAGCACAAGCCGGATGCAGAAGAGAACGGAAGACTTTCTCCGGATACAGAGAGGATCAAGCAGAATCTCATTAAGGACCACTTCAAAGATCAGTTCTTCATTTCCATACAAACAAGTTTAAATTATCTTGTGTGAATCTGCTGTTAGCTGTTGCACTGTTCCATTATGCATGATTCTTGACTGCTTGTATCGTGCAAATCTGCACAGGGCTCCATTAGTGATTTTCAGTGTTATGCTAAAGCTTGCAAGTGGTCATGTTATTAGGTTAAAGTACTATATTTTGCATATTTATTCTGCCTTACCACATTTATTACTTCTGATACTGCCCAAGCAGAATCGTGCATGCATTTGACCACCTACTTTGCATGGCTTGTGTGTGACTGCCACTACAACTGGGGACAGCTGGAGTAAGGACAGGTTCTCTGCTCCCACTTCCACTGTGGTTTTGATCCACTTCTGGAAAAAAAACACAACTCCTGCAGAGAGGCACTGTGGATCTATCAGCCTGCATCTACAGTATTAATCCTTTTAAATAACTCAAAATAAACTATGTGACAAATTTCATTACGGCATAAATTATTGCTTTTATTACAAGGGATTTGTTTGTGCATTTTGGTAATTTAAAGAGGCTTTTCCTGGGATTTTTCATCTATAAAAATAAAAGTGCTATCATTTGGTTTGTAGGTCTTTATATTTGTCTTACTTCTGGGAAGCACCATATTATTAACTTCCATGGAATACATTCCATTCTCAAATTACTGAAATCATCTCTCTCGCTTAGGGGATATTTGTATTAGGAAAGAGACTTGTTACAAAAATCAGGAGCAGAGCTGGTGTGTTACAAAGACAAATACATCATTCATTATCCTCATGAAAATAATTCACCTGTTACATATTGGTTATTTTGCAAATCTTTGAGTCATGGATGAGCGCTCAGGGATGCAGAGGGACAATATGAGCAGCAGAACTCAGAGGTGCCAAAAACCTTCCTAGCAAGATTGGACAGCTATTTTGGGTAGTTTCTGATTTGTTTTTTTAATTGATTGTATAAAAGACAACAGCAGAATTTCCTTCTGCCCAGACTGGGCATTCCTTTAAAAAATAGTGTTGGATTGGCCATTCAGCTGAGTAGGAGAGCATCTGGTGAGACCACGACTGAAAGGAAGAGTTCATCTTTTCCAGCAGATCCTCTGGTTTGCAGCTGTGGTGAAACCTGCTGGGAGCTTCCCCAGCAGCTCCTGAGGGTCACTCCCACCCTGCTGTGTGCTGAGCCAGGCAGAGGGCTGGCAGGTTTGGAATGCTGTGGCCACTTTTGGGTTCCTCAACACAAGAGAGACCTGGAGCTCCTGGAGCAGTGACAAAGATGCTGAAGGGCTGGAGCATCTCCCTGCCCAGGAAAGGCTGAGGCAGATGGGGCTGTTCAGCCTCCAGAGGAGCCACCTGGACACAGTCCTCATCCATGAGGGTACAGGTGATGCAGGACAGCACCAACAGATCAGCAATTACATCCAGTGTCTGAGCAGACACTTCTGAAAGGATTATTATGCTGAGATGCAGCTGAACCAAAATACTTTTTCCAAACAGTTGTGAAGATGCCAAGTGATTGACATCTGAAACTAAATCAAGAGGCATGGTTTGAAAGAAATCCCTATTTGTTTTTTTTTTCAAGAGGGGCCAAATGAAATCCCTGAATATCAGCTTACCAATCCATCTACTGCCTCTGTTTGGGGCTATTCAAATCTATATCCAAAATTTTAGGCTTCATCTGATGTCTGATAATAGATTGTCAACTCTGATGTTTTATCCTCATAAATTGCAGGCTGACACACGTTCCTTCCCAGGTAGTTCATTCATCTTACAGCATCTTGTGCTTCTAATTTGTCATTTCTCTTCCTGCATCCCCACTGACCACAAATTACAGATGGTGTCTCATCATGGGGCTCCATAGCAACAAAAAAAGCCTCAACAAAATAGTCAGGATCTGACCCTGAGTGATGCTGAATGCCTTCAGTTTTCATGGATGCACCTGGGAGCTGAGACCACCCAACATCTCACAGGCAGCACCTCACAGGGTGCCAGGGGGTCCCTGCTGTGGGCCCAGGGGCTCTTTTGTCCATGAGGATTAATCAATGTTCTCATCACCTGTGTCCCTCCACCTTGGAGCTCCAGGCCATGGGGAAGGGGTCCCCATGCTGGCTACAATGCAGGGGTGGCTTCAGTGCCAAAAGAATGAACTATAAAAGTATAAAACAGGGGACCACAAAGGGATAGGACAAGAAAACACCAAATCGGTGAAATGACACACACTGCAGAAAAGGTTGAGGTCTCAGCAAGGAGGAATTTAACCATTTCCAGGCTGAATTAACTGTTTTCATATTTTTCTTTTTGCTTTCTACTTAGCTGCAACTTTAAGAAATTATTTAATTTCCTGCAGCACTCTGCTTTTTTCCTCTGCCAGCCAGGCTTTCAGATAACCCTGCTGCAGTTAAAGATGGGGTTAATAAAAGTGATCCAAGTCTAGAGATATTGGCAATTTGCATGGCAGACTGGGTGTGGATAACAAAGTTTATCTTATCTGTGAGCTGACATGGAGAGGAAGGAGGTTCAAACTGTCCACACACCTTTGTGCACTGTTCTCCAAAGCATCAAAGGATTTTGTTCTAGAAAAGATAACAAATTCCTGGCAGGATTTTGTACCTGCAGCTACTGCAGAGCCAACACCATCCCATGTGCAGATGCAATTAATTAGCTCCATTTACAATCCCTGCAGCTGTGTGTGTACAGTCACAACAGGAGAGCAGCAGCTTCTTCCTACGTGTTGCCTCCCCATTTTTGAGTGTCTGCAGACACCTGTCCCTCCACCCTCACCTTTTGTGACATTCCAATGTGCAGCAGCTGAAATATTAAAGTAAAAACTGTCTGTGTTACGTTTTTAAGGCATTGAGCTCCTTTTCTTTCGTCGCTCAACAGATTTTAACATTAATCAAGAGCATAAGCGCTACTAAAAAAATCTTTCCCTGGCACGAAATGTGTGACAGGTGATGAGGGGCTGGTCAGAGAGGCCACCCACAAACCCTCATCCACCTCCTTCCCTCCAAAACCCCAGCGCTCCCAAGGAGTTAAATCCGCAAGCTCCCTCCACTACACAGAAGAAAATAGATGTGATTTTCTTTACAAAAGAGCATTTCATTTAGGGAGAGAAAGAAAAAGGAAAGGCAGAGTTAACATAGCCATTATTCTCCATCTCAGGGAAAGCAAATCCTATTTTGCCTGTCATTACAGTAGGTAGAAAAATCCTTTCATCCAGTCATTAGTTGTAAACATTCCCGCACCGCCTGGGACCAGGCCTCTGTTTCCCATCCCGTGCCGAAGCCATTTTCTAATACTAATGTTTTATACACACATCTCAGATACATTGCGAGCTCCCCCAACCCCAAAGGCAACGGGGCATTCGTTTATACTAAATCAGAAGTGTCACCCTTGGCAACCTGCAGCACTGAAACATTTATTCGGCTTCACATTGCTGGCACTTAGAATTATTTCTTTCATGCCTGATAGCCGAATTACAATATGGCAGGTTTCCCCGGAGCCACTGGATCATTAGTGCCAGCTCACAACATACTTTCAACTGATCTGGCATTTCATGTACAGCTGCCAATCAAGAGCTGGGGGATGCAAATGAGGGTGGGCCATTGGTGTTCAATTACTGTACAGCGAGCGCGCCGCGGCTCTCCTAATGACTGGCAGTTGTTTTCCTGAGTGGAGGAAGAGCAGAGAACAGAGGCAGGAATTCCCTCCGGGAAGCCGGTTGTGAGCGCAAGAAGTTTTTACATTTGATTTCCATATTTATTCTTTTCTTTTTTTTCCCCCCGCCCCTTCCTCCTTCTTGCCCCCCTCCGCGTGTTTCTAAACACGAGGCCGAAAAAATACTTAGCGCAGCTTGTTTTACAAATACACAGCCTTGTCAGTTCCCTCGATTGCCAAGGCCACATCAGCAGAAGGTTAGGCTTTTTTTTTTATTATTTCCTTCCCCCTTTCTCTTCAAAATATATGCCTCTCTTCAGAAAGGCCCAAGACGTTTCAGCCTTGAGGGAGTTGGAAGCTCTATGGAATCAGTTATTATCGTCCATTTCGGTGATTTTTGCTGTCCTTTTCGCACACAAGAAATATGATGCCAAGCTTTCCATGACACGCATCTCACACCATTTGTGAGCTCTTTCTGTCATGAAATACCTCTAGGAGGCCCAGACCTGCAGGGGTCAGTGGCAGGGAAGGATGAAAAACAACAGCAATCCTCCAAAATCAGGAATTCTGCCTCATGTGTGGATATGTAACCGTGGGCACCACGGCTGGCGGCGTCCGGCCCCGCGGGGATGCGTCACCCAAACAAAGTGTGACACAAGGGCAGGGAGTGCATCCCCCCTCCCTGATGGCCAAGTTCAAGGAACACAACGATACTCAGCAATTTCAAATGGGTTTCACTCCGTGTTTGAGCATCAGTCACGGCGAAATCATCAAGTGAAACTTGTGATTCATGAGAACAAAAAACCCCACGCAAGCCGCGCTCGTGTGACACCAAATAAACGTGGTTTGCTGTCAGCAGCTGCTGCTGCAGGTTTGTGTGTGGCTGAGCCCCACAGACACACTCTGCATGGGGGGTTTGCTAACAAAAATGATGTCTAAATGGCAAATTCCTCGCTCTGTGGCAAATGGTCACTGCTCAGGTCACTCTGCAGTGACACAGAGGCACAGAGGGCAGCAAGGGACGTGTCTGCAGCCCACCCACAGGGAGCTGTACCCTCGAGGGTTTGCTGTTCCCTGTCCTCTGAAACCTCCTGGTCTCTGCCCACCAGGCCCTTCTTCCATCCCAGCTCCTGCTCGTGTCCCACCGGGCTCCTTGGAGCTGGGCATGGATTTCCTGCCTTTAACAGCTTTTCAAAATATGGTCACCAGAGACAGGAACAACCCAGGGCATCATCATCTTTTCTTTCCTCCCCATGAATGGCAAAGCAGAGAGATATCAGTTTGATTTTAGTGTCGTTCTGTTTTGATGACTGCACTCCATAGATTGGGGATATATTGCAATAGTTATTGCAATATATTGATTTAGTGCAATATTATGGATCCATGCCTGGCCTGCCAGAGCAGCTCTAGGAAGGAACACGAGGGTGATCAAGCCATGGGAGTGGAAATTTCATCATGGCACTTTGCTGGAAATGAAGGACCTCTTATAAATGTCAAGAACATTGAATCTATACCTGTTAAAATATAATTAAAAAATGAAGTAGTTCTTATGTCTGCACAGTAGCTACTTTTTAATGTTAATCACTGAGTTGCATTTAAAATCCTTTAAAAACAGGAAATTATGTGAATGACTAAATGCCTTTGTTGTTCTTTAGTTATTAAAGCACAGCAGAAGCCAATTAAACTTGTTTTTCTCAATGCTAAGTAATAAAGTGGAATGCTCCTTTTTTTTTTTTTTTTTTTCTGTAAGCAGACTGCAATCCTCCACACGGCATGAGAGAAAACCATCCCAGAAATCCCTGAGATGGGGTGCCTGATGCTACATCCTGGAAGATTTTGTGTGTGATTGTACATAGGGAGCAATCTGTTGGATTTGAGAACCGAATCACAGGAAGAAAAAGACATTTATGCTTGGCCCTGGCATTATATTCTTAACTTTAGGGATTATTGGGGAAGTAATATTCCATGATGCTGTCCACTCCTAAATGACTTATCTGACATGAACTGATTTCTCTGCCCATGGAGAAATAAATGTTTTTCCCTTAAGGAAGGAGGTGAGAGAATTTTGCTGTTGCTTCTGCTCTGTGTAAGATGGCAATCGATGCCTCAATCCTCACACAATAATTCCAAAAGACAAACTTGGTCATACCTTACTGATAAGAAGAAAGGTACTTTAGTGAATACACTGGGGTGTGAAAAAACAACCTGACACAGAAAATAAATAGCAAAAGCACCCTGATGGTTTAATTTGGGGAGCCAACGCAGCTGTCTGGACTCTGGGTTGAAGCTGGAGGTTGGTGTAGGGCCCAAAAACCTCGGTGAGTTCAGCACCCAGTGCTGATGACACATTACACGATGGAATTCCTGCACACCCAAGGGCTCAAAGCTGGAATTTCCCCATGGGCCAGCTACAGAAACAGATCTGACACCAACACCTCAAATTTTCTTGTCTAAGCTAAAATTTAGGTCCCTGAACTAGTCTGATCCATCCAATGCATAATTTTACAAAGCACAGCAAATAATATTTTTAACTTTATACTCATGTAGCAGTTCTTGCTCGGTGGGCTCAGGATATCTCACAGGCTGTTTTATTGACAATGCTTCCCTCAGGTATTTGTTACCAACATAACAAGCCTTTCTCTGAACTGCAGCGTCTTCATTTCTGACATCCAGCGCTGCCCACTACAATTGTGCTTCTCCAAAAGAAAGCCTGGCTGCTGGAAATGTGTCCATTGCTCCTCGAGGACATTGCCAGTGCAATTTGCAATTTTCAGGTCAGACAAAAGCACAGCCCAGAGACCACAAGTGAGCTGATTACAGAGTGTGCTAAACCCACAACAGCCTGAGGTTCAGCTCCCTGCTGAAACCACAGGATAAAAGTGCTGGGATGACCCTCCCAAATGTCACTATTGGCCATTTTACCTTTTCTTGGCATTCTGTGCCCCGCTATAATTTATTTCACAGCTTCCCACACTGATGAGAAAAAAAATTATGAATGTGCAAAATCCCAGAGTTTTCCAGAAAATGGAAGTGTTGTTTCCTGGCCAGTCCTGCTGTGGTTTAACATGCTCTGTGCAGTCCAGCCTTTTCCTTCAGCACAGCAAAAATTCAAGGCTCAACAGCACCTGACACTCATTTGAAACTCATTTAACCAGACAAGGTTGGGCATCTAGAATTGGAATTTAAAATGTACTAAGAAGAACTTCACAATGAAGTTTATCAGCTTTAATTCCTGTCAGGAAGTTCTCATTTGAACCAACCACTTGAATATGATGAAGGTGAAGTCTCTAATGCCCTTCAGATCTGTTTGCTCTAAGAAGGGCAAAAAGATGGCCAAGATAAAAACAATAACAAAAAAATTTCCAAGATTGAAAAAGAAGCCTAAAAATATAATAAAAAATATTTGAAAAGAAACCACGTATGATGAAATATCATTCTACTTTTTTAGGTCAGAATTTCATGCCTGCAGTATCATGAAATGAATGTGTTGGAAGGAATTTATCACCCTCAGATCTTGGGGCTATTGGTAATGTGTTCAATACATTGATCAGTTTTATCCAGCTCATATCAGCAGTTAGGCAATTGCAACCCTTAAAACTTCAGAAAATGATCTGTTCAATTATTCTCCCGCCCCCCAGCATCTCCCTTTTTGTTAGAAGATCAAATTTTCAGCAACACACGCAGGCAGAAAAACTCCAAGCGTGGCAAAAGAGAGCTGGGAACACTCTCCCTGTTAGTGGGTGTGCAAAAGTGCAGAATTAATGCCTGAAAGCAATGGGCACTGTGTGGTCACTTCACTGCTCCTTTTCTGCCTTTGTGCCTCTTGCAGCCTGGAAGCTGCACAAACAACTCAGGTGTGCAAACGAGGTTGTAGGCAGGAAGATTTGGGGGTTTTTCTCAGTTACTTTAGACTTTAATTTTTTTATGAGTCTCTTGTGTCTAGTTTTGTTTATAATGCCTTGTGGCAGATCCTATTTGTGACTTATCATTTTAAAGCAGTTTTTGTATTTCATCTCTGCAGAATTCCCTCTGGAGGATGCTACTAAGGAGGCTAATCATGCCAACAAAGCCTTGTAGGAGAGGAACTCGGGAAAAGAAGCAGATTATATTATTGCACATCTGCAGGAATGTCAAATTCACCTGGGCTGCCACAATACATGTCCCTCTTTTTATCTTTTTTTTCTTTTTCCTTTTCATAATTGTGGAAATGATTCACAGTCACTCATGCTGCACCTCACTACTTCTCCTGACATGTAGGATGAGAGAATCAGTGAGAAGACTTGGAACAGGGAACTAAAACTGTGGTTTATGCACTTTTTGTCACAGAATCCTCCTCAGAATCTGTAGAACTGTCCAGCAGGCTGACAGTGCCCATCATGAGGCATCACACCCCAAATCTGTCAACTGATCAAAAAACTGCCTGAACACTGCAGAACACCTACCAGGATTCTAATATTATTGTATTAAAGGATATGAGAGATTTTCTTGTAATATGACAAAAAAAGTTATCATTTACTGCATGCAAGCACCGATCTGGAGCAGGACTACAAACCCTGCTTTGTCATTTGGATCCAATTTACCAACAGTCACGGGACAAAAATTAAACCTGCCTCTGGTGTGCTTGATCAACTGAAATGAAATTGTAGTTGCAGTCCCACAACAACCTCCAAAACAGCTGCCAAGGAAACCCTGGGCTCTGGGAGGGAGTGCCCACCCACAGCAGCAGATCCAGGGGCTGCTCCTCATCCTCATCCCACCCAAATCCCCATCCCTGCCTGTCGGACTCTGTGCTATTGATGATCCCAAATTGTAGAAAGTCTCTGTCTGTCAGCCCCGCTGCCAAAGCAGAAGCCATAATTCATCTGTGCTGGTTTCAGGGTTGTTTATTCTGTTTATCTCTAACATGTTCTGCTGCCCTGCCGCAGCTCTGTCCTGCAGGGCAGCGTGTGGGGCTCTGCCCTCAGTGGGATGGTACAAACATTAAATACCACAAACTACCTGTGCTGGATTTACAATAATGTGCCAATATCTGTCACCTACGTTGGACAGTGTGTCCCCAGCCTGAACCAACAGAAAAATGCCAACACCACAGTGAAACATGGAGGGCATGAAGAAGGAGAAAAAGGACAAGGCACACCCAATTCCTCCATCTTGTCCCCTTTGGACCCCTCATCTAGAATCCTAAAATTTTACTTTTGCACCCGTGCCACACTTAATTATTACTGATATCAAACACTCAGAGCTGGTAATTGATCCTGTAAGATTGAGAACTCTTTTCCATGGCCAGAGATCACAGCCAGTGTCTCTGGGGGCTCTGTCCAGGGGGGTTCCTGACCCCTGCCAGGGTCCCAGCCCTGCCAGGGCAGCCAGAGGGATGCTCTGGGTTCCCACACCTGAGCTCTGCCCACTCCCTGCCCCAGCCCCCAGGGCTCTGTGTGCTGTCAGAAGCTCTCTGGAAGGTGACTGTGGCACCAGCAGCAGCGTTGGTTGGGCTCAGCAGTGTTTGCAGAGCGCTTGGAGCGCATGAATGAGAAATATTAAAGTGTGACCGAGGATTAGCAGCAAGTAGGAGGTGATGCTATGAGAAGACTTGGGGATCCTTAACGAGTGCAGAATTCCAAACCTCCCATAGCTCTCTTTGCACCACCACGCTGAGGAAAAGTCAGTGGAGAGCATCGTTTCCCCTGAAGGACAGCCTACTGCAAAAGTGTCATTTGCTCCTGACCCAGCCTGGAAAGTCAGGCTGCCTGGCAAAATGGGAGAGAGTTAGCATATCATCGTGGGGTGTGCAGCAGTGCAGAAGGATTTGACAGCCTCCTGGATGAGTTCTCTATTTACCAACTCCTCGATGCTGACAGTGTTATGAAAGGGCCAGTAAACACAGCAGTGCTCGAGTTCTGGGGCACTGTTCTTGGCAAGAAGCAGGCACTGGGGCTGAGCTTTTTGTTTAGTTCGACTCGTGTCGATTCCTCTGTGCTTGCCTAACTCGGGGAGGCAGAGCCTGAAAGACTTTCTGCAAAAATGTGAAAGACCAACTTATAATAGTGTCTAAAGAGCCAGGCCTGCCAAAAATATGTGTGTTCAAGGAGATTCTGAGCTGGTTAAATTGGAAAAGCTTTATGCTGGCTTATAGCAGAGAGGAGCTGGTCTATTAACTTTTCTTCACTGCAGAAGTATGATATTGTGTTATCAATTAGGTTATGCCTTAGAGCAGGCAAACAGAGTTAAAAAAAATTCATATCTTGGCTTGGCTTGATTCAGCCAGGAATTTGATTTAAAAGACAAACAAACAGCTCAATCTGAGTATGTTCATGCATCTTTTTTACAGGACAAGAACCTAAACTTGAGCAGTTATTGGATTCCTGCAACTCTTATCATCAGAGAAAACAAGATGCAAAATAATAAATGATTCCCAGATAAAATATTTTCTATTATTGATATTAGTGCCATTCTACAAAATAACTCTCCAGGTTCTCAGCTCTTAATTACAATTTTTCTATAAGCTGAAGTACCAGTGTTGTTCCAATGAATTTAACAGCTCAGGCTTGCCCTGAGGAGGAAAGCTCTGAATACCCCACTGAAGGTTTATCTGCTCTCCTGTTGCAGACAGAGCCTGGCCTCACACTAAAGCACCTGGATGAAGTTCTTGGAGGTTAAAGGCACAAATGACCCATCTCATTTCAGCCTCACACCTCATGGCATGGAGAGGAGAAGATCCTCCTGAGGAGCTGGAGGGTGAATGTCTGTGGGCTTTAGGCTCCCCAGGAATGCAGGGCTCTGCCAGCCTGAGCTCTGTGTTTGCAAGTTACTTCAGCCTAGAAGGAGGAGGAGTAACATACCAGCATTTTATTATTTAACTTACTACTGCAAACTCTCCAATCTAATAACTCATGGCATAATAATTCAGGATCTAGCCAGTCTAGAATGAGATAAAAAAACATCAAAGGCATATGGAGCATAGCTTTTAATTGCTCCAAGACTCCCCCCATCTTTTAGCTCTGAGAAATGTCTATTAATAAGTGGCCAGAAAGCAGACAGAGAGATTGTATTTAAAGACATTTCTAACAATGTTTAGACCTCAGCATGGTGACTATCTTAAATTTGCCAAATGAAGCCTCTAAATAAAATATTTCTCGGTCAGAAGCTTCACAAATATGCAGATGTTTGTGAAGACGAGGACGGGTTTGCTCCTGACATACTATCAATTTGTCAGCCTATCCTTTTGCACTTTGCAGCAGCAAATATGGCTTTGTGTAGCAACAGAAGGACCATCTTTCATTTCAGCTGAAGGCCACATTCTGCAGCTCAGTCAAATGTTTTAGACAAATGCTCTTCATAAAATAAGGCAAATGTGTCTTTTTTTGGTTTATAGGAGGTCAGCTGCTATTCTCTGTCAATGGATTATTATCAAAGATAAAACCTTAACAAGCATTCTCTTTTTCTACTCATTTTTGGGGTCATATTACGATCCATTGAAGTTTTGTGAATCTGAAGAAAAAAATCAGCGACAGGACTCACCATCTGTTGCATAATGAAAGAGACATGTGAATAATAGAACGTCAGTTGAAAGGGTTGCAAGTGATCAAATGTTGTTCAGCACCTCAATAATATTTCCTCAGAAAAAAGGCTTGCTGCAGATATTTCTGCACTGCAAGTTTTTGGTTGTTTGTGTCGTTGTTGATTCTGTAGCTGGGAGTGGAACTGAGTGTATGTTATGTTATATATCTGTAAATATACGTGTATGGTTGTGGGTTTCTCAAAAGTGGCACTTCTTGGGGATGGTGACACGATGGTGGAGCCAGACAGCTGCTCCCTTTGCTTTTGAAGTCCAGGGGCTGTGCAGAATGTACATTTACAGCTCGTTTTTATAGATGTGGGGTCGAATTCTTAATTCAAGCCCCTGTATGCTGCTCACACAATCCTGTCTTACTGGGGTTCATTCTTTGCCATGAATAAAGAGCTGTGAGTTAATCCTTCAAAACAGCCCCAAATAAAGGACAGACCTGAGCAGATTCAAGGCCAGACTGGTTTTCCCAAAAGCTTTTCCAGGTTTGGAAGAAAGAAGAATGCAAAGTGTGTTAATATTTGATGAGCCCATCACCTGATGGAGCCACAAACTCTGCTTTACCAGAGATCCCTCAAGGCTACTGGGGAAATATTTCCTATGATGTTCTCTTAGAAGAAGAATCGAGGTTATGTGAGTCATAACTATCATTCCTGAGGTGTCAGAGAGCTGATCAGAAAATAGACAATACCAAAGATTCCTGCAAACAGCACCACAGCAAAGAGTCCCTCACAAACCATGGCACGGTTCTGTTTCTATTTTAGCCAGTATTTTATCCAGCTCCCAGGATGTCTTTCCACACTTGTTCTCTCACAAACCATATTGTGCAAAGCCTACGTGCTAAATAACCTTTCCACAGATATAAATCCTGGCTTTTATAGCTCCATCAGAGGCGAACCTGAACAATGGAGATTCAGGAATACAGATGCAGTTACAACAAGGATGACTCACTGCACCTATCTATATCTATAGCTGAAATTTTCCCTTTCTGTGCTCCAAACGTTCCTGTCCTCAGCCATTTTGCAAGAAGATGCACCCATCTGCAAAGCATTGAGTGCTAAAACCTTCCCTTCATGCAGCACTCAGGTTCTATTTATATTAACCACATTTTACTAATTCTCACTTTCCTTCTGTGGAAACCTTGATAAGGAGAAACCTTCTCCTTGAATATTCAATCATTCAAATTAATGGGCATTTTCTGGGAATGTTGTTGTTTTTTTCCCCTGTGAGTGCTGGCAGATCAAAAGTTCACCCAAGTATTCTGGTGCAATTTGTAGATGAAGTGCACAGAACAGGGGGCCTCGCTCCATTCCTAATGGCTCACGATTGAAATGCTACATTTTCATTTTCCACTGACAATGAAAAACACCAAGTAATATTCTAAGGCCAAAAATTATTGCTGGAACTTATGAGCAAGTCATTTCCTAACAGCTTTGTTCCTTGAATACTGTCTTATCAAACGTGCCCAGGATTTTATTGAAGTGAACTGTTCTAATGAAAAAGAGCATTTGATGAACAGGCATGGCTGCAAACTCAATTCCACTCCCTTCTTTCCAACTGGGTTCAGCAGGAAAATAACCAGAAGCATCCAGGTGACCACAGATGAAAGTATCTGGGTAAAAGTTCTTCAGGATTCTTTTTTTTTTTTTTTTTAATTGTTCTTAAATTAGTTTCCTAAATATGGATGAAGGCATCTGATTTCTTTTCAGAAATACTGAGCCTAGAGCAGAATGCACACAAGTCTTGTATGTCCTCAAACTATCTGTTCCAATTTTTTAAAGTTCTTCAGAAATAACATTTTAATACCAAATTCTGATGTTCCATATGTTGGAAGCGAGCTTACCAATTATTACTGTTTTATTAGATTTAGTTTCCTCTTTGATCTCCTGCAACACTGTGCACTCAATATCTCTTTCTCTGATCCAGATGCTCAGTTTCACCCCACTGATATAGTTGTACTCCTATTACTTGGAATTTCTGTACTTTTGATCTCCCTGGTAGAGACAGAGACATAATTACAGGAACAGATCAGGCTGCCTGCCAGTATCAATGGTAAATAACACTGAATGACTCATAGTTTCACAGTTATAACGTGGTTTACACATTTTGGGATGCAGCTGCCCAACAGACTTAGCCAGAATGGATACACAAGTGCCTTTTTTTTTTTTTTTTTGGTTTTTTTTTGAGAAGAGAGAGCAAGCAGGGGATCTGTGAATTAATCAGTATTGGCCTGTCCTCTGGCAAAGAGCTGAAATCAGACAGGAAGGACTCTGTTGCAAAATGAGTTTTTTTTCCCCCAAAATTAAAAAATCACCCACATGAAAAACCCAAAAAAAACCCAAACCAAACATCCACTTGAGAACCAAAGTGGGGCCCGGCGTGGCTGGGTGGGATGGTGGCATCCATCAATCCAGGTCCAGGTTGGGCAGGTTTAAGCTTCAGTTTGCCCATCAGAGGGGTGGGGACCCTTGGCTCTGCCCTGCTTGTGGAGGTGGGGCTGCAGGGTGGGAGAGAGGCACCCAGGGGTCCTGGGGGTTTAACCCCTGCTCTGCTGGGCTTTCCTTTGTGCTGGGCACGTGGGCTGGGAGCCCCTCTTGAAGCAGCTCCCTGGACTCACTGAGTGCAAGGCCAGGAACAGGTCCCAGCCCCAGTGGGAGAATCCCTCTGCTCTGTGGGCTGCCTTTGCCCTTCTCCTCAAGCATCTATCTACTCTTTGCTCAGTGTAGCTAAACACTGATAAGAAAATCTGGGACTTACATCAAGAAGTCATTTTTAAAACTAAACTATTCCATCAACTCCTCAAGAAAGTGAACATGTGTGTCTTAACTTCTTAAATCTGTAGCAAGATGAAACATAAATTCTTAATTTTCCTTTTTTTGTTTTAATGTCACTGGTGTTTATAAAATTCATCTCAACAATGCTGTCAATTAGATATTATTATGCTCTCTAAAGTGAGATGCTATCTCTGCTTTTCCCAAAACAACAAAAACGTGCTGAGGCAGTGCAAGGAACGCAGAGTTTGTGACCAGCAGCAGCTGCAGGGGAACAGGCAAAGTTAAATCTGGTGCTTCAGGGCATGGAAGAGATCCCTGGGAGGGTCAGGAAGGACCTTTTTTGGGATACAGGTCCCTGGATAGTAAGGCAGGTACACTATGAGGGGAGCAAAAAGCTGTCACAATACAAAGCAATATGTACAGATTCCGTATAATTAGGTATATATTCTATATAAATAATTCCATAATAATAGGTATTCATATAATTCTGTATAAATAGGTATCTATTCCATATAACATTCCAAGTTTCCATATAATCAGAAAATGCTTTGGCTTGGGAGAGGCCTTAAAGCCCACCCAGTGCCACCCTGCCATGGGCAGGGACACCTTCCACTATCCAGGGTGCTCCAAGCTCTGTCCAGCGTGGCCTTGGACATTTCCAGGGATGGGCACCCTGTGCCAGGGCCTCCCCACCTTCACAGGGAAGAATTTCTTCCTAAATTTCCTCTCTTGTGGAGCAATCAAAAAATTTGTTATTTCCCCCCGAGATTTCCTCAGAGCAGCGTGTTCCCATAGGCTGGGAGATAAAGTTAATATATTTCACAACACTGGGAGGATTATTAAACCTCCTCTCCCATGTTTGAATGAGGGTGTAATCATATATATACACAAGCCATAAATTATGTATCTATAGCTGCACAGATCATGTTATAACTGCACATGGATGTGAAACACACACAGCCACCAGGAAGCATCGGACAAAGTTGGGTGAAGGAACCTCCAAAAAGTGGGTTACACCCTGGACACCTCCTACAGGCCCATTTCTCTGCACTTTTCATTTTGCTGATGGCCAGCAATGCCCAGGTGTGGGAACCCAGAGCATCCCTCTGGCTGCCCTGGCAGGGCTGGGACCCTGGCAGGGGTCAGGAACCCCCCTGGACAGAGCCCCCAGAGACACTGGCTGTGATCTCTGGCCATGGAAAAGAGTTTTCAATCTTACAGGATGAATTACCAGCTCTGAGTGTTTGATATGAGTAATAATTAAGTGTGGCACGGGTGCAAAAGTAAAATTTTAGGTTTCTAGATGAGGGGTCCAAAGGGGACAAGATGGAGGAAATTGGGTGTGCCTTGTCCTTTTTCTCCTTCTTCATGCCCTCCATGTTTCACTGTGGTGTTGGCATTTTTCTGTTGGTTCAGGCTGGGGACACACTGTCCAACGTAGGTGACAGATATTGGCACGTTATTGTAAATCCAGCACAGGTAGTTTGTGGTATTTAATGTTTGTACCATCCCACTGAGGGCAGAGCCCCACACGCTGCCCTGCAGGACAGAGCTGCGGCAGGGCAGCAGAACATGTTAGAGATAAACAGAATAAACAGCCTTGAAACAGCACAGACCAATTATGGCTTCTGCTTTGGCAGTGGGGCTGAAAGACAGAGACTTTCTACAATTTTGGAATCATCAATACCTCAGATTCCAACAGCCAGGTTGATGAAATGGCCCAGAACTCTGCCCTGGTGGGCAGTGCCCTCCTCCAGCACCAGCAGAGCAGGAGAGGAGAAGTTTCCCTGCAGGAGACTCGGGCACAGTGAGATATTTACTGCGCTTCTCAGCGAGAGCAACCCCGCACGCAGATGTCACATTTCTCGAATTCCATCAGAAGAGGAGACAGGCAGCTCTGGAAGGAGGCCACTGGAGCTGGGGAGTTCAGGGTGTGCAGGCGTTGGAGGCCATTCCCACCCGGCTCTGCCGTGCTCCCTCAGCCTTTGTTGTCTCCGCAATGCTGATAAATCAATCCATCAAAAAATTTCCTCAGTGAAACTCAATCAAGAAAGGTCATGTCAGCGGGAGAGGAACAGATTAAATTAGCATCAAATTAGACATGGAAAGTGAGTTCTGTCAAAATCATCACAGCGCTCAGCACAATTAGAATATGTTAATTATGCATTTCATTAAGGTAGTGCTCTTTGAATGCGAGATGAAATGTCAGTGGTGTAGGCATCCGAAAAAAGGAAGATTGCCAGGCACAACTTTCTCTAGACAATGTGTGACACCTTCATTAACATCAAGAATCACAAGTCTGTCTTGACTTTTTTGTAAAGTATTAAAGCGTTAACTGTTTGCTGGCACTGCGGGAGGGAGCGCCGGCGGCAGCCCCTCTCCTGGGCTCCAGCCCCGTGCCCACCCTGCCAGCAGCCCTGGGCACCTCGGGGTGTCCTGTGGGCACTGCCAGGGGGGCTGGCATTAAATAAATCCTGGCTGGAAGTGCCCTGCAGGCACCGCTCAGGTGGGGCTGAGCCACGGAGCGAGGAGGGGCGAGATAAGGAAAGGCACCGGCAGGGATGGAAGGAGGGGAAAGGGTGGAAGAATTTTATTTTGTCTCTAGTTCCAAGACATAATCAGCCTAAAGGGGAGAGCAAGGGAGAGAAAGGAAAGGATGAAAAAAAAAAATAAGCAGAGATTTGCAAACCTACATTTGACAAACCCTAATTTGGGAAATTATTTTGTATATCAAACATCTTTGATTCCTAATGATGAGCTGTTTTTCAAAGAGAAGAATGATCCCTGGTGAGCTTAGGAGGGAAGTGGAGCTTCATGAAACACTACTTATGGGCTTTATTAGATGTCCTATCAGATGTCAGGTTCATGGAGAATTAAAAGAAATTACACACTTGCTAAAACATGAGAAAACAACCAACTTTCTGGTGGCTTGTTGGATCCTCCTGGGGCCCATGGCTGGGGGAGAGTTACAGCCAGCCAAGATTTCTAAAGATCCCCTCACCTGGGTTTCCTTGGCTGAGTTTAGAAAACAGATTTGCAGCTTGCCCTGGAAGGAAGGAGCAGTGCCTTGCAGAGCCCTCCAGCACACGGGCAGCTTTTTAAACCCAGAAGTTTCTGTCCTTGGGCTCCCTTCATCTCCACAACCACAGACCTTTTGCTGTCTTACTGCCACGGGTGACAACAGGGACAAACAGGGGCTGCCCAGCATGAAAGAACCAAACAAACCATGCCTCATCCCCAAGAACTTGGTTTTAAGCCCTTTAGAAATGACAAAATCCCCTCATTTCAAAAGTACAAATTGACTTTATGGCACCTGCACCTTTCCTTTTGTTGCTCCCAAGGATGTGGTGGAAATCACCCTGTCATGATGTTTGTACTTAGAGCAACACCCTCAGCCTGCCACGATGTGCAGCCCAAAAAATTGTTCCAAAATGAGTTGTGAGAAACAAATTGTATCCGTACAGAGGTTCTGTGCCCACGGAATGTGGCACATGTGGCACAGGGATGTGCAGACCCTCCCATTTATTGGTACAGAAGTAGAACAGGCACCTGGGTGCCCACCTGAGTTTTTGTACAGAAATCTCCCACTGTCCATGAACATCTTCATGTCTGACCCCTCTGTTTCTGTCCCTGCCTACAAACTCCAGCTCTGTGCTGGCATTTGAAACACCAGAGGACTGAGAAAAGGGTTAGTGGGACTTGGAAAAAAAAAAAAATCAGCATGTTTTTAATGAGCTTTTCTTTGGTTTATTGCAGCTTTTGTAAATCCTCCCTGAGAATTGGAAGTTGCCAAATCTCCTCCCCAAAGATGCACACTGGAGCTTCCCGTGCCCCCAGGACTGATTTGAATCCAACAGGTTCCAGTGGAGTCAGAAAATGCCAGTGAGTGAGCAGGAGCCAGAGTCTCCTTCAGCACACTTGGCTGGCCTCGCAGCTCTCTGAATCTCTGTTGTCACTGGAGCTGGAAAAAAGAGATTTTTATCACTTGAAAGCACAGCTCTGGGCCCGGAGCGAGCGGGCTCTGGGATGCTGCTCGTGCTGCTCTGCAGCTCAGAGCCAGGACTGAGCATGGCCTGCACGGGTCACACGTGTGGGACAGCCCTGCTCAGCCTCCTGAAATCTCCTTTTTCTCTGGAAAAAAGCTTTCCTGGAGCAATCCCTCCAGCTCTGAGGTTGTGGTGTGCCGAAGACCACCCTAGGTAAGGGGTGGCTCCGTGTGCTGGAAAAGTCTCTCCTCCACCCCGAGCTGCCAAAGAAAGGCTCAGCAGTCTCTGCTGTCCGGTCTCAAGGCAGTTTATTGCAAGTTATCTAAAAGATTTTCTCCTGGGGCTGCTGTGGTTTGCTCACAGCTCAGGCAGAGGCACACACACACCCTGACATCCTCTCTGACTCCCGACTGCTTCTTCTCTCCCCCTCTGCCCAGGGCTGCTGCTGTCTTTTATATGGTACATTACGTGTTACATGGGTACAGTTTTTCCCCAATGCCCATTACCTATATTAAATGGTGCTTTTCTATCTTTTATATGGTACATTACGTGTTACATGGGTACAGTTTTTCCCCAATGTCTATTACCTATATTAAATGGTGCTTTTCTATCTTTTATATGGTACATTACGTGTTACATGGGTACAGTTTTTCCCCATGACTATTACCTATATTAAATGGTGCTTTTCTACTCTAAACCAATCTGTGAGTGCCAACATCACCAAGAACATGGAGGTAAGGAAGGAGAAAGAGGGAGGACAGGACAGGCCCAAATCCCTCCATCTTAAACCCTCTGACCCCCATGTACAAAACCAAAACCCCCCTGTACAGCACTCAAAAATTCTTCCCTCTACTTTGTGACTACTTCTACTATAATATCTAAACTTTTGTGAGTTCTTGTTCTTCCTGCAAGGTTGGTAAATCGTTCCATGGTTCAAACCCAAAATCACAGCTGTTTCCAGCTGCCTGCCAGGGTCTCAAATGCTTCTGACCTGGGCCTGGAACCTCCAAAAATGTCTGAGGGACATTTTGAGTTCTGACAATGGTGGGGATGACGGGCAGGTGCTGAGTCTGTGCCAGGGCAGTGGCCCAGGGCAGGGCAGGGGCACTCTGCACAGCTCCCAAACTCTGAGATGGTTTTGGCTGCTCTCCCTTGATCCCAGCACTTCTCGCCCTCCTCCAAAAATCCGCTCTCAGGCTTCTCAAGAACCCCAAGAAAATTCAAAGCACAGAAGAAAATGGGCTCTGCCCTAATGCAGCCCCCTGGTTCCAGCATCTCTCATCTTCCTGTGTGTGACCACCTCAGCTTTTATAATCCCAGCAGAGCTCTGGGCATGGCACGGCTTTGGTCAACACAGGAACAGGAGTTCTGGGATAAATGGGATCTGAGTATAGCTGTGGACATTCCATTCAGTGTCCTAGTTATTAGCACTAT
Organism: Taeniopygia guttata; assembly: GCF_048771995.1. Classification (NCBI taxonomy): domain Eukaryota; kingdom Metazoa; phylum Chordata; class Aves; order Passeriformes; family Estrildidae; genus Taeniopygia; species Taeniopygia guttata. The sequence goes on from NC_133045.1 coordinate 13,716,927, forward strand.
CATCTGGCTCAAAAATAAAAAATAAAGTTCTTGAAAATGAAAAAGAAACAGTAATTGTCCTGTTTGTCCCAAAATTAAATGAATAGATTTACCTTACATTGGGATTGTCTTGTTGGCAGTTTTTTTAAACACCTAAAAACCTTTTCTTCAAGATGTGAATTCAGAGTCAAAACCAGAAATCATCATTAAGTACCTTGACAGAGCAATTTTTGGGGTCTGTGGGCAAACTGCATTTCCCATCTGGACACTCCTGGGCTCCAAAATCTTTGCTCACCCTTGGCTTAACACTTCTTTTGTAGTACCAGGGATCTGATCATATGCTCTGCTTCATCATTTATATGTCAGCATGACTGCTGGGGTTGGAGGGCTGTAAATTAACATAATTGAATGCTGAATCCAGCTAATTTATTTCAACTTTCCATCACCATGGGAGGAAAAATAAAAAGCTAAAATAAGTTTCAACCAGGAACCCTCAAGAATTAGTTTTCCACCTTTAATGCATATTGGAATCACAGTTCCTTGCTGTTGAAAATATAAAATTAAACCAAAGCTGCCACCTGTCCTGGTGAAGGATGGATATTAATGGATTAGTTTTGGAAAGAGGAGTTGGGTCATTTTGTCCATCTAATGATTCCCATAAAAGGCAAAATATTAAATATAAATATGCCCACAGGGGCCTCACTTGCAGGTTTAACCAGGCAGCAGCAAACTTTGCCACAGCATTTGCCTCGTACACTTTAATTTACTCCAGTCCCAAGCTGGGAAAATCAGTTTAAAAGCCAGGCAAAATGGAAAATACTTTTTATTCTGAAAAGAGAGAAGTGAAAGGTATGGAAAGGTATGAGTCCTTTTAGGAGCTCTTTTGTTACATGAACAATTTACTGCTGTACATTTACAAATGTTCATATCTCTTCTAGGTAATTTAGGAATTAACCTGGAATATTTAATTGTTGTCATTAGATTTTTTCCTTTATTTTTTTCAAAATATGAAAAAACTATCAATGAAAACTTGTTTTGGTCATTTAGAAGTGTACAGGAAATGTCATGAATTTAATGTTTTGTTTAACATTACAGGTTTTTATTTCATTAGGATGTTGACAACTGGAAGTTTTGTCCTCCAAAGCTACACGGAACCCATAATGCCAAACAGCAACTGAGCACCAGAAATTTCCAGGAATATCATTATATGATAATATTTGTTTGGACTGGTTCTAAACAGAACCTTAATTTTCTACCTTAAACCTGATTTTCTACCTTAATTTCATATAACACCAAATGGATTGCCTGAAATTAAACAGATTGCCTCAAATGTAGTTTCTATTGGAGAGAAACCTCTTGGATTTGTTGTGCCCTGGCACAAAAACATCCTCGTGTCCTCAGCCTTGCAGCCACCCCGTGGATTAAGGAAAAGGAAGGGAGACGTGGCCTCTGCTCCTGGGATTTTCCCATCTGGCTCCATGTGACAAGAGAGATGCCACTGCAGGAGCTGGAGGCAGAGCTGGGAAGGGTTTCCGAGATCCAGGCAGAGATTTACATCTATAAATAATTATTTTAAGAAAACATCTCATTCATTTACACAACTGTGGCAGTCCTCTTTAAATTCAGTAAACTGCTCTGCCCTGTGGTGAGGGAGATGACAGAAGAATTCAAATCAGGACAAACATAATTGGTTAATCAGAGTTTAAGGAAAATCCTCTGCTTCCTAATAAGAGCTGGGATGCTGATTGCCAGAGCCCCTGCACGGGATGCACCTGCAGCTGCTGCTGTGCTCGGCACCAAAACACACCAGCAATTCCAGCTGGAGCTCAGGGAGAGTCCTGGAGCTGATTCCTGTCCCATAGATCCCAAAATGATCCCAAATGTCAGAATCTGAGGTATTGATGATTCTGAGATGTAGAAAGTCTCTGTCTGTCAGCCCCGCTGCCAAAGCAGAAGCCATAATTGGTCTGTGCTGGTTTCAAGGTTGTTTATTCTGTTTATCTCTAACATGTTCTGCTGCCCTGCCGCAGCTCTGTCCTGCAGGGCAGCGTGTGGGGCTCTGCCCTCAGTGGGATGGTACAAACATTAAATACCACAAACTACCTGTGCTGGATTTACAATAACGTGCCAATATCTGTCACCTACGTTGGACAGTGTGTCTCCAGCCTGAACCAACAGAAAAATGCCAACACCACAGTGAAACATGGAGGGCATGAAGAAGGAGAAAAAGGACAAGGCACACCCAATTTCCTCCATCTTGTCCCCTTTGGACCCCTCATCTAGAATCCTAAAATTTTACTTTTGCATCTGTGCCACACTTAATTATTACTGATATCAAACACTCAGAGCTGGTAATTCATCCTGTAAGATTGAAAACTCTTTTCCATGGACAGAGATCACAGCCAGTGTCTCTGGGGGCTCTGTCCAGGGGGGTTCCTGACCCCTGCCAGGGTCCCAGCCCTGCCAGGGCAGCCAGAGGGATGCCCTGGATTCCCACACCAAAGAGATCCCAAAGAGATCCCAAAGAGATCCCAAAGAGATCCCAAAACTCAGTACAGAGACACTCCACAAAAGAATTTTGTGGTCAGACACTGAGGGGGCAGCAGGAGCAGGGAGGGGATGGAGACAGAGGTGATTTTGGGTGAGGATCAGAGCTGCCACAGGTCCTGGAAGTGCTGTGGCCACGCCAAACCAGGGAAACTTGGGGAATTCCCTGACACAAAAGCAAGCAAGCTGCTCCCCTGCTCACAGAAGCCTCCCCACAAGAATTGCTGATACCTTGCACAATCCTCTCCCTCACAGTGCCCTGGGCTGGGGATGAGGATGAGGATGAGGATGAGGATGAGGATGAGGATGAGGATGAGGATGAGGATGAGGATGAGGATGTTCTCCCCAGCCAAGGGCAGCTTCCCTCAAAGGCACTCCACAAACAGTTCAGAGCTGCCCTGGACTGTCCTTTGAGTCGTATTTGTGCTTAAAGGAGCCTTTAAGTTCCTCCTGCAGCCATTCAATGCTTTCCATCAGGAGAACATTCCTGCTAATTAATTATTTTATCAAGCCCTTCTCTTTCACTGGGGTTCACACTGATGCAGGACACCTGACCTGTCTGATTTTTTTTTTCCTCTTTTGAAAACTTTTTTTCCACCTTTCCAGTGGAAATTAGATTTTTAACCGAGGTCACCATTCAGTAGAAATGTGTCTCCCTGCTAGAGAAGCTGTTTTTACTTTTCACCCAAAGGCCCCAAATATTCAAATCTCAGAAGTGTCATGTTGAGGGGGGAAAAAAGTGTGCAAGTAATAAGTTTGCATTGGAAATTCTTTTGCTTGGTAAAAAATAGCCACATAAATTAAAACCATGTTCAAATACCCCTCCTGACATGCACACATGTGAAGCACACACAATATGCCAGTCCTAAAGTGTCTTTGCAATAAAATTTCCCTCTAATCCAGCTCGATTTTATATATCTGCTTCCAAAGGGCTCTTCAATCTGGGCTCTGTGAATTTTAATCCTGCTCTGAAGAACAAAAAACACTCAGGAGTGCACTTGAGAAGCTGTTGGGAGCTTCCATCACCTTCACAGCCAGGAGCTGTGTCTCATTTTAATAGAATGCTATTCTTCTACTGCTAAATTTGGTCAGCACCAATTCCCAGCTGGAGATGCCTTCTCAGCAGGGCTGGCTCTCATGGAAGTCCCACACAGCATCACTCGGGGCTCCTGAGAAGCTGAACACGTCAGGTTCCTTCAGCTCCGTGGCAGAAGGTGGATTCCCAACCTCCAGATTGTTTTGGTGGCCTCCTCCAAGTCCCTTTAGAATTGACTCAGGTACTCCTGGAACGTGGACGATTCACATCAGGAAAAAGCTTCATGTAAGAAGAGAATCTGCTCCTGGTTTGCTGGATTTATTTGTTTGATTAACAATTTATTATTAATTTGCTTTTTACACAAGCATTGCACTCTGAAGCCAGTGGAGGTGACTCTCTCTAGCTGTGCCTTGGAACCACAGCTACAAACCACGTGCTCTGTTCCCACAGGATTTGCTTCATTTTACATTAATTCCGTTGGGCTGAAGCCCCTTCACCTGAAAATTCCTTCTGCTCCTACCTTTTCTCCTGGTTTTTCACTGCTCCACCAAGCCCCAGGTCACCTTGAGGCCCTCCCCACATTTATTTCCCGTCTTTGCTTGGATCATTGGCACGAATACTGGATTGAGATGAGCAGGAGAGGCAGGGATGAGTCAGGATTTACAGCACCCAGCAATGTTTGAACACCTAACGAGGCCAGACAGCAGCTGGACTAAGTGCAATGCCCTGGAGAAATCCAGGTACATTGCACTGTCCCAGTTCCCTTGCTGGAGCAGAAATGCAATCCTGTCAAGAAGACAGAATGTTTATATGACAAGATTTGTATTCCTTCCTGCTGGCTGTCATTAATTCCATTTTACCCTCTAATTCTTTGTTAATAAGGTTTGGGGTTAATCATGATGTTTTACTTGGAATCAGGGTCAGACTAAGTGGTCTGCTGTTCCCTGGAACCTTTTTTAAAATACAGGTTAGAAGTTGATAAGCTCTAAGGGACATTTAAGGTCCTTACAAGAATGATTTCCTGTAGTAAAACATCAAAAGTGAAATCTTGGTGCTGCTGAAGTAGATGGGAAAATTCTGATTTGCCTCAGTAGCAAAAGAAAAATTTCACTGAAAACTGTAGGGCTAAAAAAATAACTGAAAATATGAACACTAAATTTAGCTTAACACTAAAAAAGAACACTAAATGGCAAGTGCTATTTTCCTCAAGATCCTTCCAGCTGTGAAATAAAATGTCAAAAATTTGGTGGAAACCAGAAAAAAAAAAAAAGAGTTGAAAATCCAATTTCTCATTGAAAAATGCTTTACATGGCAAATTTTCAATCAGGAAAATTTCTGCTACTGTCTCTGACCACCCCAGTGCAATTCCTGCCTGAAGAGTCTGCAGTCCCTCACACAGCAATAGGTACCCTACAGCTCCAGGGAGTACAACTCCCAAATTTGGGCCATTCCCAAGAGCTTTTGATCCACAGAAATGTTTGTCATCAGCTAAAACCCAACCAGAGCAGCCATTCCAGACTCTGAATCAGAATAAAAAGTTATTTGGAGCACAATATTAAAAGCATCCAAAAAGCAAAAAAAAAGAGATGAGAAAGAGGGAGAGAAAGAAAGTGAGAGAAAGAAAGGGAGAGAAAGAGGGAGAGAATAAAGAGGTTGGAGTGATATTTATGAGAAATTAAAATAGTTTGAGTGATGTTCCACACATTTGCTCGGTTTTGTTAAGTGTGCACTGAATGTTCTCCAGCTGCTGGAGTAAGAGACATTTCACCCGTAGAAATTTGCTTAAATATATTTATATCAACATATATCAGCATATATTTATATGCCTATATACACACATGGGTTTGGCTGAGGATTTTTGTGAGATATCACTGGGATCACCTTCAAAAAAAAAAAAAACCTCTACAGCAAAACATCTGCACTTGCTATTCCAGATACAGACACCCAGGAGAGCATAAATTTCCCTGAATAGATGTATTGTTTTACCATTTATTTCCTCACTTCCTCCAAATGCCTGCTCATCTGAATTTCCAATATATTAGCTGTATTTGGTGTGTGCACGGTTCCCCTTCACTACACCAGAGCAGATTAGTGCTCGTTGCCTCTTTCCTTGCTTCTCTTCAGATCGTTACACATGACAAAACAACTGTCCTAATTACAGCAAGTGTTCCCAGCTCTGTCACCGTGACAATTACTGCAATGAGGGCTCAATATCTGCAGCAGACAGTAAAGTATTACTGCAGTTGTGTTTGATAGTGCTCAATTGTCCCCTGGAGGATTCTCCCGAGCAGGTTTTGTGTGGGGCGAGGTTCCCCCCTGTGCTTTGCTAACAGGGTTCAAAAGGTGACCAAGGGTGGGCTGGGGGACAGGCACAGGTTTGGGGGTCCCGAGGAGAGGAGACACGGGTGGGGGTTTTCTAACACAGCTCCTCACTCACAGCCAGAGTGGCTGCACCGACTCCTTCCCGAGTCCCCACAGCACCAGGAGGAATTTTGGAGATATTCCCTCCTTCCCCTGCTTACACTCGCAGCCTGACAAGCTGGTACTGCTCCAGATGGGGTAAGATACCCAAAAACAAGATACCCAAAAACATCTCCTCCAAAACCACATCCCTGCCATCAGATACCCAAAACCATCTCCTCCAAAACCACACCCCTGCCATCAGATACCCAAAACCATCCCCTCCAGAACCCCATCCCTGCCATCCCTGTGTCCCTGACAAGCTGATACTGCTTCAGATGGGGTCAGATACCCAAAACCATCCCCTCCAGAACCCCATCCCTGCCATCCCTGTGTCCCTCAGGAGCCTCAGAGCTGCTGGCACAGCAGTGGCTGCCCTGTTCCTGGAGGATTTCTCGTGTTTATTTGTTTGTTTGTTTGTTTGTTCACACGAGCTGATCCATGCAGACCCTCCAGCAGACCCTCAGGGGTGGCCCTGCTCTGACAGTGCCTCTCCAGTGATGCTGGACACCTTTAACCCCACTTGTCTCCCCTGTCAGCCCTGCAATCCCAGCTAATCACACAAGGGATTTCAGCTCTTTCCAAAGGCAATATCTTGACCTACAGCACACTCCCTTCATCCTAAGTGATGAAGCTGATCTTCTCTGCATTTATAGTCCATTATGTTCCTGAAGTTGATTCATTCAGACGTTCTCCTTTTAAACCCCATAAACAATTCAGAACCAGGAGCTGTGTAACCATCTCACTTGACCAGAAGCAGGAATGCAGGGCCCTAATATTGAATATTGATTATGGAAGGCTAATGCTGCCACAGTCAACTTGGCATGACCCGACCAGTGTACTTAAAGTCTGGATTTCTAATTTTCCTTGGCCGGGGATAAAGCAATATCTTATTTACCAGATAACATCTTTATTATAAGCATCTTGCACAGCCTTTCCACTTCAGCCCACATGGGTTTCTTCTGCTCTTGGCATGGATCAATGAAGTCAATATTTCTGACTGCAAAGCTTTGTATGACTTACACATATTTAAAAGGATAAATCCCAATCAACAACTCCTCTGCTTGAACATAACCATTATAATCCTTATCTTTGATCCTTTGGGCTACAGCAAGCAGGGAAAGGAAAGAGTACATCTCTCCAACTCTCAGGAAATAGTTATGATGACAGCAGGAGATAAACAACATTGCCTGCCTTTGCTGGCTGGAATTTCTCCAGCAAAACCAGTACGTGGTGCTGCAGTTCCATGAGCCCAAACTGGCCAGCAAGCCCCCAGACTGGTGTGCCAGCCCATCAGGCACCAGAATGTGGAACAGCCCTGCAGCCAAGCTCCTGAGCCCCTCCAGCTCTGAGCCTCACAGGAGATTTGTCTCACACGAGGGGAAGTCGAGGCACATGAGAAGAACATCTCCGTGATGATATTCCCATCAAAGGGAGGGGAAGAGGGTCAGAGCCACAGCTCCATTTAGCACAACTCAACTTCTTTACCAGATGAGATCAAGTTCCATAAATCAAGCTGGAGATCTGCCTAAGTTATGTTTAGGGAGTTGAATTTAATCACTCTAAGGCTTGCTCTAGTCCTGTGAATTTAAAATGCTACAAGCAGCCTTTCTTCAGCATATGGAGGCCACAGAAGTTCAAAGCAAGCACATTTCAGCAGGAGGGTTTCACTTTTGAGGGTTAAGTTGTTGGCCAACCCCCACATTTTGCTGCTACACCACCAAATCCCACTAACACAGATGCAGCTTGTTCTGCTAAAAGACTGGTTTCAGCAGTGAAGTTTTTACTAATTCCCTAAATGAAATAAGCTTCATCAGCTAAATCATTTTGGTTTAGTATAGCTGAACCTGTGCTGAAGGTTGTACCGATAGAGAAGTGCTATAAAAAAATTAAAAATAATGACAACCTTAGCCAAAATTATTGTGCCGACAACAGGTTTTACTGACTTTAAGGTTCCTTTTGAAAAAACTTACCAGAAAAGTCAAGTAGGGAAAAGAGAAAGGCAAACAGGGTGAGAGGGCAGGGAAAAGAATGAAAAAAGGATTCCTTTTGGCCTAGTAGTCAAAGTATTTTCTGAAGTTCTTGCTTTGCTCTGGAAGCAGCCACACAACTTCAAAAGGCGTGTTTGTTTTATTGCGAGATCGCAGAGATGTTTTGATACGGTGCCACGGGTCCCAGTCAGGGTGAGGCAGCTGAGGTCAGAGAAGCTCCTCCATGGGAGAGGGACACCAGGAAAGGAGCTGGCCCTTGTCCTCAGCCAGGCTTGAACCAGAGCTCAAACCTCAGCTGAGGATTTGCCAAAAGGGGCAGCAGCAGCACGCAGGAAAATCTGCCCCGCTCTTGGTTTGCAGGACTCAGACAAACACAGCCAAGGAGGAACAAAACTACAGGAACAGCAACTGGCATTAGCTTTGTTCTTTTTTCTTTTAAGTGTCTCCATTTCTCATAGAGTTTACACATTTATAGGCAGAAAAACTTTCTTTTCTGTAGAGAGCTTCCAAAATGGTCTGTGCTAAAGTTATTTCACACATATTACACTGACACTTTCCATACTATGCAAATATCAGCGTTTTAACATTGGGGCATCTCCTCACTATTTGCATTTATAGCAGACTTTGGAAGATTGAGTTATAAAAAAGAGGCTGTCTTTGAGTCATGCTTAGTCTAAACTGCTCAACGAGGTAACAGTTTTCAAAACTGCAACCATAAACCAGATAGTCCTCGAAAAAAGAAAAAAAGAAACAGCAGAGAGAAATAAAATCGTATGGACATCTTGTGCAGAGATGATTTCTTAATGTGTGGATGTAAAGTACTCAGCAGAATGGATGTTTCTGCTGCCTTTGGTTCCCACTGCAATCCAAGCCATTAGGATAATTTATCACAGAAAGCCTTGGACCTGAGAGGAGGGAGGGAAAAGAGGCTGCAGAGTGAAAAGCTCTTTTGACCTAATCTCTGTTCTTATCCCCACGGATGAATTTCAGTGCTGAAGCTCCAGAGAACAGCAGCAAAAGTAGAAATAATTCTGGTTCATTTTCAACTCCGCTTCTTGGACCTCTCTCTCCCCAATAATTGGGAATTTTGGCAGATCACACAGCCAATCAAACAGATTTTGTCACCAGTGTTATTTTGCCTTACCAGGATGTTATGGCCTCAGAAACATTCCTCATTACACAGAAAATGTTTCCCCTCTGGTTTAAACACTCAAATGATTGTGGATCATAAGGACATAGCCCAGCAATGCTCACGTGCTGCACAGACCAAGTTCTTTGCAATGCAGACTTTTCTCAGAAATTAATTTATGACAAAGCTCGCCTGAATTGAGTAGGAACTTTTACGTTTGTTTCATGGTCTAAAAAGAAAAAGGAAGGGAGAAAAATAAGAATAAAGCCCCACTGCCTTCACAAAGCATTGCTCAGGCCAGGGTCAGACACAGTTCCCTGCAGAGGCTCCTCTTCCATTAAAAAAAAAAAGTGATTTTTGAGCTATAAATTGCAGAATGAAGGTAAGGTTTTGAAAAAGGAAACCAGACTCTGCTTAATTTTCAATAAAACTGATAGATGCTAGCCACATGTTGAATATGCAGGGCCCTGCTTTTCTATGGCTACAATAAAAAAACAAAAAAGTGCTTTTCTGGAGACCTGTTGCAGACAATGCTCCCTTCTGGCAATGCAGCCCCCGCTCCTGCTCCCTCCCACACGTGGCATGTGCCTCTGTGTGTGTTTGCAGATGCACTTCTCTCTCATTTTTATTTATTTGCCTCAACAGCGTGGGCAGAAACTGAATCCAGAGATTTTGGCTCCTCTAGCTCTGCGTTGCAGCTCTTTTATCTCATTCCTGAGCTTTCCTCACAAGGAGCTGGGATGGTGCAGCCACGTGACTTTGAGTGGAATTAGGGTAAAAAGAGAAACTCTGAACTTCAGGAGGAGACTTCCCTCTGCCCATGCCTTGGGCTGCACCTCAAAAATCCCCGAGTGTCATTTCTGAGAGGCTCCAACTCTGATCCAAGCAATGTCATTTGTAGTAAACTATTAATGGAGAACAATGGCTTGACCCAAAACTTATTAAAATAGACAGCATGAAAAATATCTGGGAATTGAAAAGCAGAAGTGAACCAGTGGTTGTAGAAGCAATAAAAAAAGGCTTTGAAAATGCCCTAAAGCCAAATACATATTTTCAAAACTGCAAGTTTTACCCATTTTTTTCATAGGAGAAAAAAAATCTCTCTATGACCTTAGGGCACAACAAATATATTAGGCATAGATCATTTCTAAGTGTTTTTGGCCTTTGTTAGGGAAACATCCATTTTTGCTGTTTGCAAGTACTTTTTCTGGCCACACACAAACCTCCTGCCTCACCCCCAAACGTCCTTTTGCTTCTTTCCTTATTCTTAAATGCCACAACTTTTGAGAAACACCGACACTGCAAACACTCAGGTATGAGAGCAGGAGAATTGTGCAGCTCAGCAGGCCCAGGGCTGCCGTGGGCACACAGAGCCAGGGGTTGGTGTGACCCAGTGGGATGGCAGCCAAGCTCCCAAACCCTGCTCTCCACCCAGTGCCAACACACCCACCTGGCTTTGGGCTGCCTTGGAGCATCAGCACACCAAACCTGCCCAAAACACCATGCAGAACTGCCCAAAAATTGCACTAAACTCCTGCCACGCTCAGAGTTCTGGTTAGCAACGAGATGAACAACGTGCCAGAATGGCCTGAAAAACGCTGAGGTTGAAAGAAGTGAAAGCCAGTTCTTAAATACTTCAGAAGTTCTCAAAATGAGCCACTTCTGGTCCATTTTTCCCCATCACAGTCATTCATCACTCACCTTTTGGCTTTTTGGGTGAGATTCTCTGTTTTCAGCAAGGCAAGATTTTAGGAAGAGCACAACAAGGGGATTGTTGTTTCTGGGGCTGCCTCTCAGGGCTGGGGGATCCCAAATGTTCCTTCTCCTGCTGGATGGCTCTGGCAGAAGCTTTTGCACAAACCAGCCCCAAACCTCCCCTCAGAAATGCTAGTTTGGTGTGACTTTGATCAGCACCAAATCACCTCTGGAAGCTTCTGCTTCCATCAGAGCACATCAGTGCAACAACGCCATTCCAAAAAACCCAACCTGGCTTTTTCCAGGCAAAAAAATCCTCATGGATTTTCACAACAAACGACTCAGTCAAAACCTTCAACGTTCACACGGGCAGGAGCAACCCCACACCAACAGATTGATTGGCTCCAGCTTAGAAACCACAACAAAATTAGGTTTAAACTGCCCAGAAGTCCCATTTAAAACAGAAAACAGGATAGTCAGAGCTCAGAGTGAGCCTTACCAGGGCTCCCAGCAAGGACACCAACTCTGTTCTCCACGTGGGAAGCAGGTGCAGGATCTTTGGCTCAGCCCTTTGCCCAGGATAAATAAATTCCCACTCACACCCGGAATCTTTAACAGATGCTCAGCAAAAATCAGAGGATTTTTTTAAAAGGCTATGTAAGCTCAGTAGAGAAAAGCAGCAAAATTCCTAATGGGAGAGATTCCTTCTGTAAATACCTCTCAGGAAGAGAGTGCAATACAAAGCTTTCAAATGGCCAAAACATAAATAAACTAACACCCAATAACCACTTGAAATTGTCTTTTTCAACGTTTTAAATACTGCTGATGAGCTTAAAATGAAAGAAAACATCAGCCTTCCAAGAAAAAATATACTTTTCCAAAACCTGTTTGTCTAATAGAGAAGCTGCTTCTCTAATTAAGCAATTAAGGCTCAGCAAGGCAGACGTTATTATCACATAAAGGTCATTTCAAATGAAGAGGAGCTGAAAAACACTGCTGTTGGGGAGTTTTGTGAATGATCTCCTTATGATGGGGTGGCTGCTGGTTTGAAGAGAAATGAGAATAACTCGTCAGAGTGTCTGGAGTGTCTTTAGCTCCGAGGCAGCCCCGGGAACATCAGGGTCTGCTCCTGGGGCTGGCTCAGCTCCTGCTGGACCCTGAGCCCCTCCTTGCCCTTTCCAGTGAATCTGAGCCCAGCCCAGGCTGGGTTTAACCCCTGGAAGTGACAGTCACCGAGCTCTGGGTCCATCCCCAGCTGCTGTTAGTGCTGAAACCCTCCAATGAAGCAAATCCCTCATGGTTCCACAGAGAGCAAACAGAAACAGGGGATCTGAACAGGTTCAGCTAGGTCTGATGTGATAATTAATGTCCAGTGAAGGATTTGGGGGAAAGAGGAGGGACGAAACATAAAAACAATTTCCACCTTTATTTTAAGTTCTTTTGACAGATGGGAATATTTTCTGTTATGCTACTTGTGGTTTGGGTAATGAGCTTAGGCCTTGCATAGCAGGAAGCAGAATTAACTTTGTTTACTTAAAGTGACACCGTCAGCTTGGAAAATCACATTTCCATCTGAAACGCAGTGCCTACTATCATTACAAATAACCCTTGAGATCATGATAGCTAAAGGAGATTAGAGATGAAAAGAACATGTTGCTCCCTCTCTGAATTTTTATTTTTTTAGATATACTGGGTTCACACTGTGCAGCTGAGAGCAGTCCCTGCAGCAGTGCCCACATGTCCCTGTCCCTCCCTGTCCCCTGCACTGCTCAAGGTGCAGGAGGGAGCAGCAGGCTGGGGCTGAGAGCCCAGCTGGTCTCAGGCATCCGCAGAAAATACATCCCTAAAGGCAATTGGAGTGGCAGGAAAAAAAAAACCAAAAAAACAAAAAAAAAAACCCCAAAAAAACCAACCATAGCAGGACTTTAAAATGCATTTAACATTGAGTATACACCGAAATTAAAATTTAAAAAAATGAAGGCTGGAATTTGTAGAAGCTGGCTGATTATAAAAGTCCCTTAGCACTGGCCCCTGAGTGCTTTCCACTGGAAGGGCTCTAAAAACCTGGGTGTCATCAGCTGCTGCATCCCACACAGGCGACAGGATGGATCCTTGGGAAGGCAGGGAGAAAAGGGAAAGGCTTCACAACAGGATATTTCCTAAATAACCAGCTGAAGCACCGGAATGTGCATGTGTTAAACGAGCAGGCTGGCACAGCCACCAGGGAAAAGTGACAGGGGCAGGGGTGTTCTGTGTCCTCTCTGCTGTTCCTCCAAAAACCACCCCGGACTGGGTGGCAACAACCTCAGAAATCGCTGGTGATGGTCACCCCAGGCTGTTCCTGGTGCTTCTCCCTCCTCTGGCAGCCCAGGCCAGGCACGGACTCGTCCTGGTGGCGTTGGCTGTGCCGTGACCCTGGCAGCGTTCACCCAGTGAGGAAATGCTCCTCTCTGGCACAGTCACTGCTGCTTCATGTCAGCAGGAGTGACAGGTAAAGAGAAAAATCTGGGCCCAGCACAGAGATGGATCCAAAATACATAAATAACCAATTAAGAGAAAATATTAATAAAAATATTGTAACAGATCCCAATCTGCTGCTGAGTACCAATTGCCAGTAATAATCTCTATGGTAACTGAACTCTCTTTGGCCTCTCTCTGTATGCAACTAATGTTTTATGTTTTGGTATTTTTTTTTCCCTTCCCCTATTTTCATGGAAAGTTTTCAAAACTGGTTTAAATATTATGATATTTTCCTCTTCAAGTGCTAACTGGGAGAAGTACTGACTTTGTGTCAGCCTCTAAGCAGATTTTCCCTTCCTTACGTGACTGCCTTAGAGGTGACTTTTGGGAGGCCACTGACTGGAAGTTCTGTTCAGACACAAAACAGGTGAGGGAGGTTTTCCAAACCTATGAGGTTAAAATATTGCCCAGCAACAGATGAACTGATTGGGAAGAAAAAAAAATATACTATGTAAAGATGTTGCTTTTGGTAGCTGGGGAAGCTCTACGCTTTTTTGGGTTTGATTGTTTCCTGGCTGCACTTGGCTCTTCTCACCAGCTGCTCTCTTGTCACCCCAGCAGCATTTCTGGCCTCTGGGTGTTCCCCTTTCCCAACCTGCTCCTGCTTTGGCTACTGGATCCAAAGGAAGGCATCACCTTTGGAAGCAGCATCACTCAGCAAATATTTGTTGTGTTACTTCACAGATGAGCAGGAAGGTTTAAATGGGAGGACACCCAAATCCTGTGAAAACTGTTCCCATGTGCACCTGTAACACCCCAGGGTTTTTCTCAGCTTCTCCTCACTATAGCACAAATAATTACAACCCAATTTTCCAGTGGAAATATCAGACCTTTATTCAGTCTGTCTTTTTTAACTGTAACTCTGTTATGGCAAAAGATCCCAAACGAGAGATTTGGAATTAGAGGTGACCTCTGAGTGAAGAGATGATCTTGAGCTCCGTTTTGGAAGGCTTCAGAAAGGGCCATGTGAGCAGTGCTCTCTCTTTGCCTTTAGAGCTCAGGTTTCTTTTTGGAGACAGAGAACATTTAGGTGCTGAAGGATTGGGTAAAATCCCTGTGGAAGTTCATGTTTGGAGGTGCTGAATAAATCAGAGTCATTCTGCAACTCTTGCTCTTTATACAACAGCCCAAACCAAGACCTTGGAGCTGAAGTTGTAGAGTGGTCTGAAAAGATGGAGCTGGATTCAGATCCAGATCTGAATTTCCTAGTGGTTGCCTGTCTTCCATCTGTTTGTATTTGGATGTCTCTCAGGATATAAGCAGCAGTTCTGGAGTGTCACACATGAATAAAGTGGATAATTATAAAATTAAAAGATATAACGTGCTTCTAAGGGAGATAAGACTACAATTAAAGAGTATAAACAAAGCTGAGTCTGATGTTCAGACTGATATATTTATTCATTAAATGTAATAACATAAACAAGACTATTAACTGTCATATTTTAATGATACTGTACCCTGCAAAACATACTCAGGAAAAAGTCCTATTGACTTCAATAGCAATGCCACATAAATTTAAATCATGGCTGCAGTAAAACAAAATGTCATTATTCTTACTGAGGATTATTTGTTGTAAATATCCCAAAATGTTAAAAAAACACAAACCTGTAACTCACTGAACTGCGGCTGAGCTGAAATGTTTTATCTGTAAATCTGAAGGAAGCCAGTAGGCAATGCAGAAACCTGTTCCCCAGAGAACTGAAATTCAGTATTCCCAAGAGGGGAAAAGAGCCAGGCAAAGCTGCTGTCTATCCCATGTCTTTCTGGAAGACACTGGACATATTTTTGCCCAGGAGATGGCAAAAATTGGGCAAATGTCACTTCATATCAGCAGTGTTAAGATCAGATTCTGACCTTTTAAAATATTGTTAACAGTCAGCAAGAGAGGAAGCCTTACAGCAAAAATTTATATCTGGAAAATATGCAATAACTTGCTTGGGGTATGTAAAAAGCCAGTCTGGAAGGAGAAAAAGGGTATCAAGGATTCTCCCTTGCTGCAACAGCATCAGTGCCAAGAAGATGTAAAATGGGACCACATGGAGCCACAACAATTCATCCCCTTTGCACCCCCTGCTCACCCAGGGCAGAGGCAGCTCTGGTGTGAGCAGCACAAACAGAGGTGACCTTCCAAGGGGCCTCAGCCCAAATCCGTGCCCTGCACTGAACTGTGAATGATGTGTCAGATGTCTGCTCGCAGGATTCGGTTCCTGGCGCTCGCCGCGCGCTCGGCGTCACTTGAAGTGCCGAGAAAACGAGCGCTCGCTGTGCCATGACAAAGGCCACTGGTTGCCTCTTTACTGAGCCTGATACATATGGTGAAAACATATTGACTAATTACTTGCCATTTTCAAAAACTGAAACCACTCCAAAGCCAGGCCCAGGGTAATAGAACAAGACAGAGAACGGAGAATAAGGACTGGGAGAACGGGGAGGGGGAAGAGCCCAACTCTGAGGCTGCTCATCCCTTATTCAACATCTGCTTTGAAAAATGCAGAGGAACAACATCTCCCTGCTCCAAACTGCTTAATGGAAACTGGGAAATTAATGCACCTGATTAGTGCAGCTGTTCAAAACAGAGGCTGGCTCAAGTTCACAGACAGTGAGGCCCAGCCTGCTCTCACACAGGAGCACCACAAGGCTGGGATTCAGCTCAGCTTCCCATTTTTCCAGGATTCTGGGAAGTGCCCAGAGAGGCAGGGAGAGCCCTGGGCCGTGGTGGTGAAGCGCTTTGAAGGAGATGGAGTGAAGGGGAGATGGATTGAAGGGGTCGGTGTGGAGAGCGAGTCACTGCGCCACAATTCCCATTTTGGCTTTCCAAACACAAGCAGTCCCTCCCAGCACAGCCCCTGGCAGGATCCCCCAGCACAGCCTTCCCAGGAGCCTTTTTAGTGCCACCTCACTGCCACCACCTCGGAGCCCTGACAAACCAGTCCACTCAGCTGATGAGGAATCCTCCCTAAGTAGTGGGACGAACGTTTGACAAGTTAATTTCAAGGTAGCTCATGAAGTAGAAGCAATGGAGAGCTACACAACTGTAAAAAAACAGAAATGTTGCTGGATAAATTCTGCCAGTAATGGATGTGTTACAGAAAATACACTTAAAATTCAAGCTCTTTGTATTAGAAGACAAGCTCTTCGGTTTTGAAGTAGGAATTGTGAGGGCTCGCTGGAGCTGAGGTTAACAGGAGTACAATAACTGCTATTAGAGTTTTATGATTATGAAACTTATGCTCCTGTATCCCCAATTTAGAAATAATAGGAAATTCTACAGATGACTTTTATAAAATCAAGACAATTTATATAGGAAAAAAAAAATCAATAATTATTCCCTTTTATTTTTCCTTTAAATCATCCAGCTAATAGAAATCAGAGACCTGAATAGGATGCCTAAAGTTAATGGCATTATTAGACAGAGAAAAAAGGAAGAGTGATCAAAAGTTTGACCCATTTACCAAAAAGTTCACAGTATGTAGAATCTTGCTATTCTACCAGTTGTTATTTTTTTTTTTTTGTAATTCAATATAACTCTCAAACCATGTTTGGAGGTTAGATGTAGTCTTAAGCAGAGACTCAGAGCAGTTCTCTATTACATTTCTATTATATGAGAGAGAGTTGCTATTTCAGAAAGACATAGATAATCTGATATATTTCATAAAAGTTTCAGAAGAAGTTTCATTTTCCAGCTTATAAACTAAAAATAAAACACTTGAATTGATTGCTTTTCCTTTAAGGCAACTGTGGAGCCTGAGTTGATAACACTACTGGTTAAGTCCTAGTAAAAACTCCTGGAAGAGTTCCCAGCATTTTGAACAGGACCAGATATTGTTGATAATTGTTTTTCATTCCTGTTCTAAGGTAAAAACCTGGGTAGATCATCACAATTTTGCCCCCGTTGCATAAATATGAAGGTTTAACAGACTGGCTGTTCTCCAGGGAGTGGGGAGCACTTTGTTCCACTGACTTTTTAACAGGAGTTTGCAAACCTTCAAATCCTGTGGGTGTGAAAGCTGCTTTCCCTCTCTGCTGGAGTTCAGCAACTTTCCCCAGAAGCCTGGGGAAACAGCTCAATTCTAAGTGAAAGCAATGAACAGAAATCCTATTTTTTATTCCCAAGTTTTGTTCCAGTCATCCCCAGAGCAGTGGAGCCTTCCCTGGGCAGCCGAGGAGCCGCTCCCTCTGTCCAGGGGAAGCAGGAGCGGTCCATCTGTAGGTGATAACAATTTCTTTTAATGCCTTTATTCTTTCCAAACAGGTTTTGTTTCAACTTCCTGGCAGTTTCCCAGCAGTGTGCACCCTGATGGAGCCCTGAGTGCCATGTGGGAGGGAAAAGGGAGCTGGGATAACACATGGGAAGTTCCTTTGGACGCTCCTGGAGCATCCACAATTTTAATTTTGGTGGTGTTTAATCCTCAGTACAGCAGAACTGTAGAACTGCTCAGTGCAGGCAGCTCAGGGAGTGCCTGCCTTGCCTGAGAGTGGCACACAATGGGCTGGGAATGCCCGGGATGCTTCCCGCTCCTGCTTTTCCTATCGCTGAGCACAACCCATCACTCGTGTCACAAGCAGGGCTGGGAGGAAAGGCCAGTGCATTAAGACAGCACATAATTGTCATCTCCAAGTTTCTGACACTAATCGTTTTACTTAAAGAAGCCAATAGAATGTTTTGGGTTTTTCTTCTTTTTGGTCCCCCCCACCTTAAGTGACAACACCCAAGAGATAATATGGGTAAAAAAAAAAATATAAAAATAAATTAAAAAAAAAAAGAAAATTTTTTTGCTAATTAAAAGTAATGTGTTTTCCCATTTTTTGGCAATTTGATAACACAAAACACTTACTTGGGGGCCACAGGGGGAAACAAACTGAGACGGATAAAAAATGTTTTGTGTTCATCCAAGCAAGACTATGTTAATGCACATTATCCCATTAATGCACATCAACATCGGGAATAAGCGCGCCAATGCAAGCAAGAAGCATACACTTATCATCATTTGATAACATGTTTAATGACAGATTGACGGTTGATTTGCAAATGTGAACTGGCATCAATGTTGCTAACTTCAGCTTCTGCCGCCTCCTCTGCTATGCCAGCATATTTATGTGCATAATTTGATTTCGCAGCCACACTGTTAGTACATTTTTAATATTAACTATGCAAGAACAGACAGCCGAACTTAAGTTGCACTGATGGTTTGAGTTCATTAGATTGAAAAAGATGGGCAATGCTGACAAAGATGGAGATGGCAGCACAACATCAAAGAGGCAACACTTAACAAACACGCTCCATTTTGAACAAACCGAACTAACACATTTCATGTTGTCGGCTGCAGCAGAGCCCTTATGTACAACAGCAAGGAAAAAATATGCTCCTGCCCTGGGCATGCTGACAGCAGCTCTGCGAGCAGCTCAGCAGGCCCCTGGCCACAGAGCTGTGAGATATTTCACTCATCCTCTGCAGGTAAAGGGCTGATTTGGGGCTGATGGCCGAGTGACAACAGCAGAACTCAGCGCTGGAGCTGCTCCTGATTTACACTGGGGCGAGACAGAGCCCGTCCCCATCTCCTCCCAGCACTGGCTTTGCACAGCTGGGACTCTTTATGATGAATAATAAAGAGATTTTGCTGAGAGCTCTTGCAGGAGCAGAACTGAAGCTCAGAGCCCCAGTGCCTCAGGCTGTGAGGGGTGGGATGTCCTTCCCGTGCCATGGACACTCCTGGTGACTGCCTCTCCTTTGGTGATCCTGGGCAATTCAGTTCTGCTCTGGAGAGAACACGTAGCAATGAGCTGGGAGGAGAATATTTCATCCTCTGCACACATTAATGTCTGAGCATATACTGCATCTAGTATGAATTTGCTTGTTGTGCTGCAATATATAATAAATCCGAGGCAGTAGCTTTATGATGCACGTTGCAATTTTCCATTTTATGCTACAAACTGACCATCCGCAGGATTCTGACCGTATAACCTGAGCCACTCCGTGCAGATGTAACATCAACTCCTCTGAAGCACAGGCAAACCATGATTTAGACACACAATTAGATGGACCAGGTCCTCAACAATTCTCAGCTGCCTGAATTACTGCTGAACAGCCTAATAAACATAGAGCACATAGGCCCCTGCTCTGCAGAGCTCTTAAGGATGTTCTTAAGTTTGTCCCTAATCAGCAAAGCAACTCTTACAATTGCTGTTACTCAGAGATTACTC
Organism: Taeniopygia guttata; assembly: GCF_048771995.1. Lineage (NCBI taxonomy): Eukaryota > Metazoa > Chordata > Aves > Passeriformes > Estrildidae > Taeniopygia > Taeniopygia guttata. Next base: position 13,736,485 of record NC_133045.1, read on the forward strand.
CTGGACCAGAATCCTGTGGTGCTTGGACCCCCATGGAGCACTGGACAAGACCAGGGTCATTAGGAAGCTGTGATTGAATAATCAGCATAAAGTGTTGATTATTGAATTTAATCCTGGAAACACTTGCCAGGGTGGGACACCGAGCAAGGGAGCAGGAAAGGACCTTCATCAGTCTTGACCAGGCAGCAGCAGGAGGATTCCTGGTACCCCTGTCCTGCTGGCAGCTCCTGAACAAATGCCTCCTGCCAGGATGCTGCCCTGGTCCAGCTGGAAAAACTGCTTCTTTTGTTGTCTGCTGTGGAAGAAACCCGAGGCTTTCTTTCAGTAAAACCTCTTGTGGAGGTCTGTGCTCCTTTTGCACAGAGACCTGCATTGCAGGGAGAACTAATCCTAATTCCTGGACATTCGGCTCAAGAAGCTGTTAAGAGCTGCAGTGGCTGGTGCTGTACAAACCCCAAAAAGAGGAATATCTGAGCAATACCCAGGACACCCCTGGCATGTGTGTAGTTGGCTATTTTAGAATCTGTTGGTGCATTAGGGTCCCAACCCCACAGCAGACACAGCGCTGTGAAGGTGCTGTACTGATCCTCCTGCAAGAGCATCTCTCAGAAAGACACCAAATAATTTCCACCAACCCGGGGCACCAGGTACATCTTGCTCAATCCTAGTGAGGACACAAGAGATCTTGGAAGCTTTCTAAAGAGTGAAAGAACTAGGAAAAAATAAAGGAAAAAAAGGGCCAGCAGAGAAAAGTGTAAGAATGAGGCCGTGCTCAGTTTATTTTGTTGTCTTTTAAGATAACACCAGATTATCAGTGGGCGGCTCAGAGAGGCTCAGGAGCAGCAGGGTGAGCCCTGGCTGCTGCTGTGCCTGTGCACTGCCATCACTGCCTGTGGGGAGCTGCCCAGGACAGAGGGAGAGTGTGAGAGTTGGAGGGACCATTCCTTTTCTCAAGTCACAATTATCTCTGCTACCACATTTGCGTCCTCGCTCTTGTCTCGATTTAAGTAAGTTACAATTCTCCCACTCTTGTTACTGAGTAGATGCAGATGCCACTTTGTTCCGTGTGATTTATAGCTAGTAGCTAATGTTCAGTTATAATTCCCCATTTTAGACATGAAAAATAGCCTGTAATGCTCAACACAAGGGCCTCTCAACAATGATATATAATTTAAAAATTAACACGAGGACAGAGGAGCCACGGGATTTTGAACTAGGGACTCTCTCATTCAAAGGTTAAATCTCTACAAGGTGAGCTAAAGGAATTAGTTGAGTTATTAAGTAAATGCCTCTGTTCTATTTTCCCAGCACATTAGCTGTTGCAGCCTTTTCCAGTTCAGTTGTGTTCCGCCCCAGCATGTTCAAAGTGCAAATGCTCGTGGCACTGTGTTCACACATTTGCTTTTTTTCAATGTCAAACAAACTGGAGCTGTTCAGAGCCAAAGGTCAAAGTGGAGGGTCCTTAAGGAAATCTCCTGGGAAATGATGTGATTGCTCTCGTGTCTTTATTGTGTATAAAATCAGGCTTCATACGTGGCTCATCCTTTCCAAGCATCTTAAAGCTATAAACGAGTCATGACTCATTCCTGCAACACCTAAGTTATGTAAGTGGTCTTGCTAATTTACTGGAATATCTCGCATAACTAATCATTTCCAGGATCCAACTCTGAGGCCTTGGAAACCTCTGAGCTGTGAAGAGCTCCTTCAGAAACAGAGACGTTAAATCCCAACCTCACATGGTGAGGCAAAAGCAGAAGAGGGGACAGAACCTGCATCACCCGACTGGCTCTGCCAAACTGGAGCCATAAACTCCTTGTTTGGCAAAGCTCAGCAACTCAGAAAAGCCAGGGAGCGTGGAGAGGGAAAAGAGCTTGGCTCTGGAGAGCTCTGGGAGGTGGCATTCCTCTCCTGCCTGCTTCTGCTCCCACTGAGGTGCAGCTCATCGCCTCGGTGTCTCCTGCTGCACTTTGCTTAATGGTCTCGCTCCAGCATCAAATGTTATATTTATGGATTACAAATTTATTGACATTTGACATTTGCATCAGCTTTCACCTGATCAACAGGAGCTCTGACTGCCAAAGGGAGTTATTAAGGAAGATTTCAACAGCCATGGGAATGCCAAAAATGTCATTAAATCATATCAGAAAAACAATGTGTTCATAGCATTCATACATTTAGTCTTGCCAGTAAATCTTCTGGTTGATGCTTGGACCACCTACTGATGATACTCAAAGAAAAGGAGAAACAGGGAGAATCGAAGAGATGAATTAAATTAAAACCAAATGACATGACGCCTGGCACAGTGGGATCTTTAATTTTCTACTCTATGAATCCAGAATAAGCAAAAAAGCAAAACAAAGCACAGTGGCTTGACTTTCTCTGAGTCAATTCCCTCCATATAGGCAGGGCTTAACTAAATAATCCTGAGTAATGTGTGCACCCCACATTATTGCATGAGATTTGTATGTGGGAGGTGCAGGATTCAGAAAACATATGGCACATGGAAAACAAATGACAGGGTGTGCTTTTACACTCGTGCTGGCTATACTTATCACTCTTGTTGATATTTTTTTCCAGACGTGAAATATGAATGTAGGAACTTTCACCTTAATCTTGTCGGAAAAATACCCGGTTATTTTTTTTGTGCATTTGTGATTTACCGGAGTCCACCACATAATTCCTGGGAGTACAGACAACGTTATAAAAAACACTGATCAAATAAACACAATTACCTCCCTCATCGTTTTCTGCTTGGATGACAAACCTGGGTCTTGCACCATAAGCACAGCAAGGCCAACAGATTAGGGCTCCATGGAATTAGGGAGGGAAGTGAGTTGCTGGCCTGGGAGCCCACCCACAGTTTGTCTGTGCCTGACCAGGGCAGGGTGAGCTCCACTGGAGGTGATCCTGAGTTGAGCAAGCACGAAGGAAGTTTTGAGTTTGAGCTGTCTGGTGGAAGAGCAAAAAAAAATATAGGAGTGTGTTCTCCTCACACAAACACAGGCAGAAACAGGCCGTGCTCATATCCCAGAGGAAATCTCCTGTGCTGTGCCTTGGGATGTTGATGAAGAGGTGGGAAAAAGGAAATGGCAGCATCTCGAATGTAAGGAAAGTGGGCAGCCACGAGGACACAGTTCCAGTGGAGATAGGTGCCAGCAGCTTGTCTTGGCCCCCCAGAAGAGTTGGTGTGGTGTAGCCACCGCCGTGCTTGGAGCACTGACAGCAGAGGTGGAATGAGGAGTGGCAAAGGCACTCAGGGAATGGGGCAGAAATGTTCTCCCAGGCTTTGGCTGGGAGCAAGACAGAGGTGGAGCTGGATGGAGACATGGATGTGCTGCCACACCAGGGCACCAGGGAATGGGCTGGGACAGACACCCCAGGGCACCCTGTGGTTCGTGGTACAGACTTGGGGGAGTCAGAAATGGGCAGTGTTGGTGAGTTTTCATTAAGTGACTGAAACCAGCATTTTCACATTGGAGTTGGAACAGCTCTCCCAGAGGAGAGGACAAAACCCACCCTGTCTGCACAGTGAGCATCCTTTGGCTCTGAGCCTTGGATCCTCTGCAGTCCAGGCTTCCCAAAGGAGGAATTCCTTCTCCTTCCTCCACGTCCCTGTGCTGTGGCACAGCACGGAGCAAACGGTGCTGGCTGGCCCGAGGAAAGGCTGTGAAGGGAGCAGAACCTGCCCTGCACACACCACTCTGAGCTTGGTGTGGCACAGCTGCTGCAGGAGGAGGAGTGCAGGGGAACAACCACATCAAACCACTCCAACCACCTCTCCTTTCCTTTCAAAAATGTCACTGCAGCACCCTCTGCTCTCTGAAACAATGTTTATCATTGCTCTTCGATTGTCTGGGACAATAAATGGTTAGAAATGAGCATATATCACCAGGAAATCTCTGCCTGCCCCTTCCCCCAAGCAGTGTCATAAAAACGTACAAATTCACATTAATAATGAAGTGCATTTCCCCGAGAAGCCACTGTGTATCTCAGGGAGAGCAGGCAAGGTGGCAGTTGCTGCAGAGTTTCCTATTAAAGAGCAGAGCAAATACTCATAAATCTGATGAGGGGCCAAAGCACATGTTAGGGCTGTCTCCCTCTTAATGGAACCTTTTCTGAAATGAAAAAAATATATATCTTGATACATTCAGGGTATTCATTAGACATGACAACCTCCTCCACTCCCCATGGCTCCCTCCCTCCTCCTGCACGGGCTGACCCCCGGCAGAAGAGCTGAGTGCTGGCAGGGAGGGATTTTGGAGGGGAGGAGGAACTGTTTGCTTTTAATAGAGGGATTGTGTAAATGTACTACAATGGACAAGCTCCCTCGTGTCCCTGTGTGTCCCTGTTCCCTCACTGAGGCCATTGCCAGCGTGTGCCCCTCCTGGGTGATCTGCCATTCCCCACAGCCAGTCTGTCTGTCCGTCCAGGGAATGGCAGCAAACAGAGCCAGCGCTGCTGCCCGGAGCAGGATCCCCTGGCAGAGACTCTCCTGCCCCTCACACCTTGCAGGGCTCGGCCAGCTCCTTCTCCAGGATGCTCCAGGCAGGGGAGGCAGCAGGCTGAGCGAGGATCAGCCCTGGGTTCTCCCAGGGCTGGGACTGTGCTGCCTGGTGTTGTGTTTGGTGCTGGACACCCAGGGTGTGCTGCCCCTGTGGAGGGTGAGATGCTCTTGGAAAAGAACCAGAGTTCCATGGAAGCCAGAGCTCCGTGCTGGGGTTGTGTCCCACCTCATTCCCCATCCAGCAGGGAGGCTCCTGGGCTGAGCTGCACTGCTGCAAATCCTGCTTGCATTTCTGTGGAACCCAGTGATCCCTCCTCTAACAGACCCTGCCTGGATGCACAAACACACCCAGCTCCAAACTGAGATGGGCAGAGACGGCAGAATGAGGCCTGAAGACTACAGCTTAATAATCATGAATTATCTGTTCATTATCCCAATAAATAGTGAAAAATCTCTTCCTCTTTTCCTCCTCCCATAAAGCTGTATCTATAATTTTCCTCATTTTCCATCTGTGCTCCATCATATTTGCACTGAGTGATCATCCTGCTAAATGACATTATTTTTATTGAAAGGTGCTTTGGAGGGCTGGATACTGTTCACGTCTTTTCCTTTTGTATTGATCTTTGCGATTCGATTGCTGAGGTGTAAAATGCATAAATAAGACTCAGGTACCCTTCCTTTGAAATCTCACCTGGTAAAAATGTTCTGCTATAGATTATGAAGGCTGTAGCATTTAATAATATCAGGCACAGCAAGGAGAAGGCAAGATTTTGATGTCCTTATGAATAGTGAATGCTGGAGGAGGCTGGCACCGTTCAAGGTCAGTTAAAATCTGGTTGAAAGTTGCTGTTTCTTTGTGAGCAGAGGAGTTCCTGCCTTGGAACTGCCACATGCAATGTGTTTGTACAGAGCCCAGGAACAATGTGGGTTGACCCAGCGGGCTGGAAGCTCAAATGCAATGTTAAATAATACTGATCTTAATAACAACCTATAAAACCTGTAAAACCTTCCTCAAAAGCCAGGAAATTTGCATGGATCCATCGGTGCTGCCATAGTCTGATGGATCATCTGGCCGGACCCTGCTCTCAGGGAAGCCAAGAACACACAATTATTTTACCGTTTATACCAACAAAAATCTAAAATGGAACTTCCCCACAGACTTTTTCTTCCCATTGAGAAGCCATCATTTTCCAAAAATATATTGGCACGAAAATCCCATTTGAATGGAATAATCAAGACTTCCATGGGATGAACCCTCTTTTTCTGGCTGAACCCTTGGTTTTGCTGGTAAATTCTGCTGACAAAACTGTGATGACACCACTGCAGGCAGGCACATCCCAGCATGTTTGATTCTCCTGAGAGGAAATCTCAGCTTCTAATATTTGTTGCTAAGAAGAAATGAAAGCTGAAGAGCAAGGTGAATTCTCTAAAATAGAATTTTGGACCACTGATTCACACAATTGTCCTTGACCACCTAACAGCCATATTGGCTACGAGTGGAACATGACCAGAGCAGCTCCTACTGCTTCAGAAGGATGAGAAAATAAAATCCAGAGAAGGAAAAAATCTTCTATTTTGGTATACTTAACACATACAGTTATCTACATGTCCTATATATCATTTAACAAATTGCTTTGCAATTCTTACAGGGCGTGGTATAATGACTGATTTAAAATCACTGCATTGCTTAAACTGCATTGTTCTTCATCAAGTTGAGTCATTTTTATGTGAAGTGTCAAGCTCTCTAACAAATAACTGCTGCCAGACAAATCAAGTTCCTCATCTTAAAGCTACGGCTAAATAGTTTATAGCTTTAATCTGCTCACTGAGGTGTGCAGTCTATGACAGTAATTATAAATGCAAGGAGAAATTATAGCTGAATGCTTTAACTGCATTAGGAGCCATTTGATGAACAATCATGATTGCCTGCTCATTTTCAACAATAGAGGGCAAGTTAGTGTCAGTGCATTAGAGGATTTTCAGTTCTGCTCTGCTCTTTCTTCCATTTACCACAGAATGTCAGTTGTCTCCTATAAAGTAGAAAAAAAAAGCGCCGCAGAAGCTTTAAACTTGATGGTTAAAAAAAGACAAAGGAGGAAACAGAGAAAAACTGTTTATCATTATGACTCTTTGTTTTTTGTTTTGCAGCAACCTTACTTTCAAATTAGTTCATCTCAGGTAGCTGCCTGTTCACTCATCAGGGTCTTTTGAAACAGAAATTTCCCCAGTCAGGTTGGTTAATTTGACTTTATGGAGATTTATTTCTATTAAAGTTGTAGCCAAGGCCACAGAGAGCCTCAGTTAGTGGCCAGTTCCAAGCCAATCCCACCTGGCTCTGAAGTGAGAAATACAATTCTGCCCTGCCTTTTTCCTCAGAACAACATAAAAATTCTAATTCAGTTGAAGAAATGAACAAATGTTCTTCAAGGTACAAGTCAACATACAAATTACTTCTAATTAAAGCCATGTTTCCTAATGTTCATGGGTTTTCTATGAAGAATAGCAATAAAAACAAATTTGAAGTGGGTTAAATGAAAGAGAATAGAGATGTCTGATTGTTGTATATTACACATAATCTTACTTTATATTACTAAACCCATATCACTTAGAAGAATTCAGGAAAACACCAAAGATGACTATAAAAGATATATATATATATCTTTTTACATTTAAGAAGAATTTATAGCAAATTTGTTATAAACAGCCTCTCAGAGGTCTTAAAAATAAATCCATACCCATAACACATTTTTCTACAGTACTAACCCAGATTATTAATTTATATTTTTAATGATAGCTAACATTTGACAATATAACCTCTACTAGTAAACGCCATTGAAATATAAAATACTTTATGTATTTCTATACTTCAAGTACTCTTTCTACTGTTTTACTTCCATTTATTTCAATCTATATTCTCTATTTTTATGCCTATTTCACTGCCATATTGCCTGCAAGAAGGAAACACAAATGCATGTGTGTGTTTTAAGGATCTCAGCTTTATATTTCTCCTTTCTAAATACTCTGCTCCCCTCTGTTATTATTCAAATGTATACTGGATCTTAAAAATAACATGGTAAGGGTAAGTAAACTCTGAAAATCCCTGTTATTTGATTTAGTCCCCTTGCAGATTTCTGAAGAATCCATATGAATAAACTCTGGCCTCCCCACTCCCAACCTCGTCAGAACTTCAGGGAGGCTTTCGGCTCTGAAACTGTAATAAAATCTTTACAATGCCATCCCAAATACCCCATCATTTCAGACAATTTGTGCTATCATGCATACCAACTGAAATTATAGCTCCAGATAACAGTGCTATCACTCTGTCATTGCAATTTAAATATATTTTTTCAAAGGTAAGATACAACCTGCATCTTGATATAAATTAGAAATGGATGAGTATTACGAGGACAGCAATTTCTCGGCATCCAGAGGCAGGAAGGACAGTCCCTTATTTATGTAGTTACACATCACCTGAATAATATGTCTCCGTGCAGGTTATTACAATGCAGAAAACACTTTTTTTCTTTTTTTCCCCTTGGAGATTTTTTTCCTCCCCCTTTGTATTTGTTCCTCCAATCCTCAGCAACAGTAACGTGTTTACAAAGGTGGGTGTTTGGTTTGCTCTGAGTAATAACACGGTGCTTTCAAGACCAAATCTGAAACATTTGTCACACATTAAGCCATGAATGTGCCAAAATAACTGTTGTATTAATATATCTGGCAGATAGCTTTTGTTTGATAGTCCCCAAATTATTGGTTTGCTCTGCTATCTCTTGTGTGAAAACTATGAATGGCAGAGTCTTAATAATCATTAAGTGGTGGGGAAGGAAACAAAGTATGGGATGTTTATCCCACAGTCTCTCAGGGGTGTTGATTTGGAGTGGCCAGGTAAACAAGCAACATTCTAATGTTGGGTTCAAGTGCCCAAATAGACACTTTAGGGTATTAGTTCTATTTAGAAAACAAACTCCTTAGGAGGGAGATGGAATTTTGCTGGCTAAAATATGCAGGCAGCGTTAATCTCCTCTAATGCAGACAGCACGTACAAGATGTATGCAAAACTTAAATCTTACTGCACTTGAACGCTGACATTATACTCCATGGCAATAGCTTACAGTACCAGCCCAAAGTAACCCTTGATCAGTGGTTTAAATTATTCAAAAGTAGCATTTTTAATGGAGCTTAAGTGACGCAGAGCCCTCGTGCTGGCTTTGGCTGCAGAAAGTGTTTCCTAAAACATGAATATTTGCAGCAAACAAATGGGAAATCTTCCCCCAAATGGGGACTGAACCCCATGCTCTCAGTCAGCCAGAGGATGGCCACAAAGCCAGGTGGCATCAGTGACAACTCACAGCACATCTTTCATTTTCACCATCTAATAAATTCATTTTCTGAATGTTATTCAAGTAATGAACACCTTGGAGAAAACCTGGATCTGCACATGGTTGTTCTGTGAACATAAGCAGAGCCTGAGTCTGCTGGTGGAATTGCTGGGAATAACTAAACAGAGCCCTCCTGGAAAAAAAAAACTGGTTAGAACAAAAAACTTCTATTTGGACTTTTAGTTGAGGTTCTGCATATTTATTTCAATCAAGAATATTCAAGTTTGTGAATCAAGTAAAATTAAAAATGCAAAAATGGTGTGGCATCTGAATATTACATTACATGTTATAAACATTGGTTGTGGCAACTGGTGTATCTTGCAGCAAAAAAATAGCAACACTAACGCAGCAGTATCCTACTAACAGGTCTTGGAAATATTAAGCTTGTAAAAAATCTCAATTAAGCAGTAACTCCCCCAGGTTATACGAGAACTTGCACTGAAGTCAGTGATGTTTATGGATTGATTTCCACCAACACGAAGCAAAATATAATCAAACATCTTAAAGATTAAAAAAGGAATGATGGAGAGAGAGGTTAAAATGATGTGACAAAAAAGGCCACTCACAGTAGCAAGTGTTTAAGTAAGTGTAAAATATTAAAATATTTTACAAAACTGAACATCCAAATATCAACAGAAGAATAACTGAACTTCTAGATAGGAACTTTTCAGAGTTATTTGTAGATTCTCGAGGCTGTGTTTGAGATTATGAGAAACTTGGAATAATTGAGATTTTGCTAATTTGACTTTTGAATTTTCTTCTTTTTCCCCATCCAAATCAGATTTATTGGTGTACTAGCACTGAGTGAGGTAATAACCTTTTGGGTTTCAGTGCTCTTTATCTGCTCTTTTTCCATTCTCACTGCAAAGAGTAGCACTTAGTTCTTGCATTCCACACAGAAGTGCAGTGGATGTGAAATGATTTATTCTTAGGAACAGAAGAGAAATGGGCAAACAGCTATTTTGCAAATAATGAGCAGCAACATTTCTCTCTAGGGCAGTGTGGGCTTGCATTGACCAAGCTCTCTTCCTGAAAACGTTATAAAATGGATGTGTGCATGCGAGGGAGGAGCGGAGCAGCATACACGATGCATTTTATACTGTTTTCCTACTTTTACCAAAGCACGGAGCCTGACGGAGCCTCCTGGAAATGCTGAAATGAAAACTCACTATAGAGCATGCATACCTTAAGAGTTATTCTTCATCCACTTCTGCTACAAATTGTGAATGGTGTTCTGGTGACTTGCTGTGTGTTTTGCTTAGATGAAGTTTTACTGCATGTTTGCTCGCAAATGTCCGACAGCACAACTTACATTTGAACTTAGAGTCTGTGTCCTCTTCTCCAGCTATTGTTTCAGGAGATCTTTGAACTGAAACTCTGGAGATTTCTTGCTCTACCTTGGTTTGCTGCTCCACAGCCAGCCTGTTCATGTCTTTCATTTGGAAACCTAGGTGGGATTCTAAGTGGCTAATGTAAGTAGAGGGGGTTCGGAACTGAGATGCACAGTCGCTGCAATAAAAGACTGGATGTCCTTTGTCCATGTTTTTCAAAAACTTTGTTCCTCCGGTTTTCCTAAGTTGATACTTGACATTTGCCAACCAGTGGCTGATGGTGGTCATCGACAGTCCAGTGAATTTGGAAATCTGCATGCGCTCTTGTGGGCCTAGGTCTGATAATAAATATTTACCTTCAGATGTCTGGAAGAGGCTGGAAGCAAACTGAGCTTGCAAAATGAGCAGATGCTGAGGATTCCAGTTTGACTGCCTGCCCTTCCTTTTATGCAGAGTGGAGACTTCCGTGGAGACGTCCTCGAAGCGTCGGACATCTATTTCCAACTTCATGGACGGGATCCTGGAGGATGCAGCAGGTTTTGGTGTGGTAGCTTTGGGAAGAACTTTGACCATGTCAGCAATGTCAGACAGAGCGTGCTTTTGAGGTGGAGAAGTACAAGATTGTGCTTGAGCTGACTCAGCTTTCTTGCCTTTGGATTTGGTCAGGTCAATAGGCTGATCATTGTTTTCAAACAAATAGTGCCTGGATACACTTGCAGGCTTTGGTGGGGTTGGAGCAGGAGATAAAACTGGCTTCTCCATCATGTTTAGATTGGGTTTGTGGAACATGGAAATTGTGCTAGAGCTGGGGCTGCAGTTGGATTGAGGCTGTAAGGGCTCGGTGGCTTTACCCAGGTGATTGTTCAGGACGGACTGCAGGGCGCTCAGGGGGTTCACACAGGGCAGCTCCGAGGAGTGATTAGCAGCAGCACAGCCATTACTGAGAGAAGCTGCTGGTGGCTCCTTGAGGACTGGCTTTTCTTTCCCACTGTCCTCTTTAATTTTGTCTTCTTCTTTCAAGGGACACGGTTCTGTCTTTTTTGGCTCCACAGAGATTTCAGCTTTGAGGAGAGGTTCCCTCTCGCTCTGGCTGAGCGAGGCCGGCTCAGCCTGGACACCCTCCTTAGCATAGTCCTTTTGTACCTCCTCCTTGTCCTCAGCCTCCTTCTTCACTTGAGTGCATTGGCTCACGTTTGCTGAGATAGGGACCAGAGGCATCACCTTCCACTTGGGCGCTATGGGCCTCAATTTATTGGTCATGGTTGGCCTGATTTGGAGCACCTGGGATCCCACAGGCAAGGAGGGCTTGGCTCCCTCCGAGAGCTGGTAAGCCGCATGGATGCTGGGATACGCACTCCAGCTGGGAGCTCCGTTCTGAGCTTTATTGATGGCTGTCGTGACAGTGTTCTCCAAGGACTTTAAAATATCCCCACCACCCTTTGAACCATCTTCTAAATCTTCTTCTCGGAGGTACTGGTATTTCATTGTGGGATCCAGGGGTTTCTGAAGAGTATCTTCATACTCCTCAGTTTTCATTGCTTTCTCATCTTTGTTTGCATCATCAGCTTTATCTTTTTTACTTTCTTTTTTAAGTTCAGAGGCAGGACCTATGCATTCTGCAGATGATTTACTGGTTGATTTTGAAACAGGGCTGTCACTGGCTGGTGCTTCAGACAGCGATTGCATTTTTTCCACAGCTAAAGGATCCAGAACAAGTTGCTTTCCTTTCTTTGAAGCTGAACTCGTGACTTTCAAGAAATGGCCAGTGACCATCATGTGGGTTGTGAGCTGCTGCAAGGTATCATGGGAGCTTCCACATTCCATACACTTCAAAATCTGGGATTTGCAGGCCTCGAACTGCCAGGTGTAGCTGGCCCCGTTCTGGTACCCGTAGCGGTTGTTGGAGGAGAGCTGCAGGTTCGCGTTCTTCTGAGGAGAGAAGGAGTCTGAGAAAGACCCCGTGGTGGAGTCGGGGGAGCAAGGCCTGTTCACATCAAACACACGTTTCTTGGCTGGAGTGACCATTTTTGAAGAAATGGTTGGTACCGGCTCCTTCAAAGGCACTTTTTGGTAATGTTTTGTTTTTATCATATGAACACTCAGATCTTGAAGGGAATCAAAAGAGTCACCACAGAACATACACTTCAGAACTTTTTGTGCATCTTCCTTGTCCATGTCCTGGAACGCCCTTTTCCGGGGTTTGGAGTAGCTGGTAGGTCTGTGCTTGTCCTTTTTGTGGTTGTCATCCTGGTAGTGCCCTGTCTCGTTCATGTGGACCGTGAGTTCCACCAAGGTGTCGTAGGCAGCGCTGCACTGCCGGCAGCGGAACCGGCTGGCGCCTGTGAACACAGTCCCGCACATTTTGCTGCTCTGCCTGTAGAGCTGCACCGAGCTGAACAGGTTGGGCTTGGAGACAGGCCTGGAAGGCAAATTCTGCTGCAAGCTTTTGGACAGTGCGTCTTGGTGCCAATCGAAATCGGCTTTGTTCCCTCCGTTCCTGTTGTCGCAACTCCTCTTTTCGGAGTTGGACAACTTGAAACCCAGCCCCAAGCCTGTCCAGTAAGAGTCCGACAGGATGTTGGCATAGACTGCTGTCATTTTATCCATGCAATCGTGTGCTTCGCTCTGGCCTTTGGGGTGGGCGCTGCTTTTGGGGTCCTGGGGTTCCCTGGAGCAGATGTTTTTGATATCTGCCACATGGTCACTACTGTCACTCAGCAGTGATTCGTTCTCCACGTCCTGGTTGGATATGTGACTGACAGGGGAGTTCTGGAAACTGCAGAAATTCCCTTTCTGCTCAGGACCCACTTCGTGCTCCTCATCCGTGCCAGTGTCATTGCTGCTCTGCAGCTGAGCAGTGGAGTTGTTGTCATCGTCATCTTCCTCCTCCTCCTTTATATCTTCCTCTTCCTTTAAATCTTCCTCTTGGACATAACCTGAAATGTAATGTCAATATATGAAATAGCCCGTTAAAGGAGAATGTTACAGTTCCAGTTTTCTGCTTTCACTATGTATTTTCTCTACTGGATTTTGTTTTAATCTAGAACTATATTTTATGTTAGTTCTGGAAGTGAAAAAAAGCCAAATGATGTCTCTTTTTAGTGAAGGTTGCTGCATTTTGTTGGCAGATGATCATAATTCTTTATAACTGCCAGAGATCCTGAGTTAATAATTTTCCTGTCATGGGAATATAATTCTAACTGTCCTGTAATGGGACAGTTGGAAAATTCATATGGAAGAATTTAAAGTTTATGCTAAAAGCTTCAATTCTATGAAATTGTTTTTAGCCTCAGTGAGAGAAGGAGTTGAATTTGCAAGGAAGAGAAGAAAAATAAGTGTCATAATCTTCCTGGTTCAGAGCATCTAGGTACAGTAACCTTTTGCCACTTGATCACCTAAAAATGCACTTTGGGATGTACAGAAATAATTTATATGTCAAAATACAACATCTGAAAGTGTTAATAGGCATAAGTGAAACCCTTTTGTTTACAAAAGTAATGTACTGTATACCATAAAAGCAAATTGTGCTTCAGTAAAATCCATAAATTTCAGGGCAAGAGCCCCTGAAAGTTACAGAAGATTTGACAGAGGTAGATGGAAGTTGATTGTTAAACTGGAAAAGTAGAACAAATCCAGAAGGATTTTATTTGGCAAATTAACTCTTCAGTTCTAAGATGAACTTGATTCTGGAAGAGTATATTTATTTAGAATCCAATTCCTCCCAATTATCTGAAATGGATTTTATGGCTCTTTAAGAACCTGGCTCGCTTTGCTCCCTTGAACTTGGTGCTCCTGACCCAAAGATATCCTTCTAGCAAATCCAGAGGAGAGTGCTCCACCTTTCTGATGAGCATCTGGACAAAGGCTTCATTCTCCAATCTGTTTGCATGATCTGACCCCGTCCCACACATTTGCCATCAGGCCAAAGATACAACCAGAACCAGAGGAACCGTTCCCTGGATGAAGGTGCAGCACAAGAACAGGAAAATGATGGCTCTCTGTGTGATGGGAGCTAAAAAATCCATGTGCCATCTTTCCCACACTCTTGCCACGAATTTAGGAACTGCAGACATCACACAGGCTCAGAGCTGGGCTTGGCTTTCTCCAGGGGTGGTACCAGAAGGTGTCACAACCAGAGGCAAAGACTCAGCAGTGGCTCTGAACAAATGACCTGCACATCACTTTAGCCTGATAAAATAATAATAATCACCCAGTAGGAGGAACACTGTGCTCTTCAGTAGATGCTTTCAGCAAAGAAGCTAAATATTAAATGTTAAGTGCTAAATACTACAAACGAATCCCTTCAGCATGTGCAGGTCACAGCAAACATTACCAGGTGATCAGACTGGAGCAGCAGCAAAGACAGCCCTTAGAGCTCAATGGTTTCTTCTCCTCCCTAAACTTTTCCTGAACAACCAGATACCACGTTCCCTCTGTGCTGTGTTTTTCAGGGGACCCAGGAGAAGGCAGGGCCGTGGAGGTGGCAGAAGGTCCCCAGGTGAGGAGCAGTGACCCTGTGACACACGGCCCCTCTCCAGGGTGTGTACCAGTGCCAGGCACACCACACAACGAAAACAAGGAGGGGATCCAAGGAAGGAATCAGACAAAACACATGACAAAGAGCAGTCCCATAGCTATGGGTCACTGCATATTGAATTCTCCACTCCAGCACCAATTCTTTGAGTATCATTAACCCATTTTTCACCAGGACTTAAGTTTTCCTTTGGAAGGTACATACAATTAGTTTATTCCTCACAAGATCCTTTGTCCTTCTCTAGGAAAAGCAGAAGTAGCAGACAGCTGCACATCCCCCACAATATGGATAAAATTTGCTGCTTAATTAGGCATTGACATGTTTACTATAACCTTTACAGAAGAGTAACTTGTGCTGAGGAATCCTCCTTTTTTTTTTTGGTGTCTGTGTAAGATACTGACGCAATCTCATGAAAGGGGGAGAAATAACCAGTTCCAGTATCTCCAGAGGGTCTACAGGGAAGCCAGAGAGGGACTGTCCATCAGGAACTGTAGTGACAGACAAGGAGGAATGGCTGCAAACTGACAGAGAGGAGGTTTAGATTAGATTAGATTAAATATATGGAAGAAATTCTGCCCTGGGAGGGTGGGCAGGCCCTGGCACAGGGTACCCAGAGCAGCTGTGGCTGCCCCTGGATCCCTGGCAGTGCCCAAAGCCAGGTTGGATGGGGCTTGGAGCAGCTTGGGACAATGGAAAATGTCCCTGCCCATGGCAGGGGTGGCACTGGATTCTGTGATTCTGTGCAGAAAGCACCACCAAAATTTCACAAAACCATCAGTCACATCTGTTTTAATGGTTTAGGGGTTTGGGCAGCTTTAAAAACACATTTCAGTATCCTCTCTGTAAAAGCATTTCTGTTTATGTAAATGATTTAAATTGCTGTGGGCATTTTAAGGACAGTGGAGACCAGTTCTGCAAGACAAACTCAGGTACAAGAGATGCTCGTGTTCTTCCAACAGGGCTTTTTAGTAAGATTTCATTGGACATGAAGGGATGTAGCTGGTTAACAGAAATAACATTAATTTAAGTGGACTTTGCATTATTTATTTTAGAAGTAAAGAGTGTCTTATATCTGTACACCCACATGCTTTAAATGCAGAGTCTGTAATAAGTAGCATAAATTTTGCACGTCACACTGATGTCCATGTAATAAATTGTTGAGTGACCTGTTCCCTTCCCACCAATTCTCCCCCAGGCTTATTCTGACATTCCAAACCTCTGAGATCCTCATGTGTAACTGTGTTACAGGAAGAAAATAATATGAAAGAAATCCAAACTCAGTAACTGGATGAATGCTTCCTCCCTTTCCTAGATGAGAAATTTTCCCACCAAAATGAAACAGGCCCAGGCAGATGTAAAATGGGAAAAGCACAGTCCTGAAGAAGTGGGAGGCTGAAATGTCACTATCATTAAGAATTGACAAAACTCAGGAACTTCAAAGCATTGAATGGAAGCAATTTTTTGGCTTCCTAAATGGAAATCAGTCTTTGGTTTAGTGCTGCTTGACCTCAAAACAGGGTATGTCAAAATCATGACATCAGTAAGGATAATATAATTATATAGATAATAATCACAAATATAATTCCAAATTATTTGGTTTCTTAATTCCTCTCCATGTCTTTGTGACTGAATTCATGGCAACCTCAGAAATCTGCTTCTCTAGGAGGAGAGCTGCAATAAACAGCTGGTTCTTTATTCTTCAAAAAGGACATTTTCTTTGCTATTTCTGGAATATTTCCACAGAGGAGCTAAAATAAACCAGGTCCAGTAAATACACCTGCAAAAACTGGGTCTAAAGCACCACCATGCCCTTGGAGCTGGGAGCTTTCCCTGCAGAGAGCACCAAGCCAGGCTCCCAGGGTGAGCCCAGCACCGACATCCAGGACTGCCCTGGCAGTGGCACCCCATTATCCATCACTCCTGACCTGAATTGTGCTCTGTCAATACAGCTTTTTGCCAAACATCTTCATTCTGACTGTTAACTTTTCCACCAGTGGATACTATTTTACTATTTTTACCCAAATTTGCTCTTTTTCCATGTCGAGAAACATTTTTTAAAATACATATACATATATATATACATGTTTCTTTCCAAGACTGGAAAATTTATTTTCTGCCAAGAGAAGGGACAGTGAATCATTGTCCAGAACAACTCTGCTAATCCATGTAAAACCCATGGCACCACCTGCATTTCTTCAGCCATACATATTCCAGTTTTCCTTGAAACAACATCATCAGGAAAGCAATCTCACAGTGCTAGAAGGTGATCTTGTTTCCTCCTTGTCTGGCTTCAGCTCAAACATCTTTTTGTGTTTGGCAGAAGGTGTTTCTTTCTCTGAAAGGTTCCAAGCAGATAATGGATAATGACCACTTCTCATTCCTCCTTCTCCACGATGTCGAACTGCATTAAGCACCCACAGACAAATCCTAACCTGGCTCTTTGTGGGAGTTCAGAGCTGCAATTTCATCCCAGTCTCAAAATCAGCTGAAGAGAGAAATTGGCAGCTGGGGGAAAAATAGTTCCCTACTCCATTGCATAACTCTTTATTAAAGACATTTTGGAATGTAACGGGATTAAAACCAATAGAACACTCTAGAAAAGCAATGAAAGAACTCTCAAGATATGAGATTTTTCATAAAGGAGTGAATTGTATAATTTCAGAGTTTTTAAGGCTATGTTTAAAATTTTTGTACCACGGAAATAACTTCCTGTTAAGTTCTCCAAGGTGGAAAGAAAACACAGGGAAATATTCCTGAATGTGGCACAGAGAGCACCTGGCTCTGAATGATGGATGGAAGGGACAAAGGGACACCTCTGGCACCTGGCCCCCGTGTCCTGGTTTTGAGATTTAGTTCCAAAGCCAAGTACAGCCTGAGGAAGGGTTTGGATGTCCTCAGAAAAGGCTGAAGATGTTCAGTTGCCTCTTTGCTGGGAGGCCAGTTCATTAATTTGGATAATGAGCATTTTTTGCAGCTTTTGTTGCTGTTTTATTTGCCATCACACCCACTCTCACTTTGCAGTGGCTCAGTGTGGATCACCACCATGGTGATGAATTTTGTGTCCAAAACAACTTGGCACCTCAAAGGAGGGATTTTTCCCAATATTCCTTTGAGGGTTTTTTTTCTCCCCAAGAAATTTATTTTTCAAGTAGTTACAGCAGCTGATAGCAAGGCATGAATTCCTGCCTCTTGCAGAGTAGGAGAAGGAACACCCACCACCATCCACTGCAGGAGGACAGGAGCAGCTTCTGCAGGAGCAAGGAAAAGAGTGCTTTCCACACTGACAGAATTCTAACACACAAAGGCAATTCCATGAAGCCATAGCTATTATTTATATACGATGCTGAAATTAAGCAATTTGGGGCTTTCATTTTGTTGTACTTTAATTAGAGCTGTATTCCAAAGTTTTCTATTAAATATCCAATTTCCTACTGGTTAAGAAGGCAAAATACCCCTGAGTTTCATTGGGCTCTTAGCAGCAAAACCAGAACAGATTATGTCCTTTGCACTTCATCCTGCACAGTTATGAGCCAAATGATCAGTGGCTGGAGGGAACTGCGTGTGAGTGACCCATAAACTCAAAAACAATAATAAAGCAGGAAAAAAACCCCAACACAAGCAAAAAGAGAGGTGAGCTGATGCGAGCTGCTGAGCTGAGGGCAGAGGAGGAAAGGAATTATTGTGGAGGTTTTTCTTGAATAATTTTCCTTAAGGATAACATTGTTTGCACAGGCAGTTATTGTACAAAAAAAGCAGCAAGCCATCCTTTCAGTCAGTTTGAATCCATTCCATGCCAGGTCCTGGCTGCTGCAGGAAAGGATCCCACCAGGGCTGGAGCCAGGAGCTCTGAGTGTCAGTGAATCACTGGCCTCTCATTAAAAACATTTGTTACTTTCTACAAACTCCTCTAACGGATAATGTCATTTTTACAACCAGCTGATGGTGTTTGGTGACCCCCAGATTGTATTTCCAGCTAAGATGCTCCTAAGGAATGTTTTTTTTGTTTTTAAAAACATGCCCTCCGTCACACCACACTGCCATCCTGCCCTCTGAAGGTGAGGTCTGGGGAGGTGTCACACACCCCAGGTGAGGTTTGGGGAGGTGTCACACACCCCAGGTAAGGTTTTTCAGGTGTCACACACCCCAGGTGAGGTTTTTGCAGGTGTCACACAGCCACACCCCAGCCCATCACTGTGAGCTCCCCTCAGTTCCTGGGGCAGCACAAAAGCTGCTCTCCAAGATGCGTCATGGCCTGAAAAATTCAAGGGATCCAGAAGCAGAAAATATGTTTTCCTTATTAGTCACTTTAATTGCAGCACTGTAAATCACTTTGCTGATGAAAAGAGAAGTCTGAAACTTTTGTCTCCATTTGCCTTTCTTCTGTTTTCTCTTGTCCTATTTATTGTTGTGGAAAACAGCGGAGTGGCTTTGTAAATTTATAGATTACTTCATTTAAAATCCAAGTTTCAAATTATGTTTTCCCTCTTTCATTATCCTGGGTTGCCCTAAGTACCAATCTAAATTTCTTTCAATGGCATGAGCTACCAATCAGAATCACAAAAAAATATATATCTATAGAAATTGAAATTGTAATGAGTCTTACCAGTGTATTGCTAACACTTTGGTTCATTTGATATGAACTTTGTTTTTTTAAAGTACCACATGGTAAGGCTTTGAAACTTCAGTTTGTAAAAAAAACTGTAACAGCCTTACAGCCTTTGAAGTCACTACTGATATAACTCTGAACAGATCCATTCAAGTTCAACTAACATCAGACAAATGTTTAGTGTATCAGAGGAAGCCACAAAAGCAAGGATTTCATCAATATTTCACAACAGCCTCAGGGAAACTGTAGATTGCAATGCTGTAGGGCAGCTAATGGAATTACACACAAGGGTTTTGTACATTTAAAATAAGCAGCTACTAAAAAAATTACCCTTCAGTTTGATAGAAACTGTATAAAACTGCAGATGGGAAACAATTAAATAGCTACCAACATTTATCCATGTCAGCCTGATAGGTCATTTAATAACAGGTATTTCTTTACTACTTTCTTTTTTTTTTTTCCTGGTAGGGCAATAATAAAGATTAACATTTATGAAAAGTAGAATAAAATATAGTGCAGCCAAATGAATAATTAAAGATGCTTCTGAAGAATTTGTTTGCTATTGTATGGCCGTGAAGACTGCTCTCCAGTAATGAAGTACATTTATATTAACTACAATTATAAATAGAAAGAAGATGAGGATTATGTTTATGGACACTTGCTTGTTATCCTAAAAAAACAAAAAATAAATCTTTGCCTTGTTTCTGTTGAATCCGTGGCTTATCTCATGGACAGCACATTCTCCTTGGAAAGAGCTGGCTTGGAGCACGAGCAGGAGGACACAGGACACACAATAAACCCTGAGAGGCTCTTGGGCAGAGAGAATTCAGCCCTGAAAGCACCAGGTTTATTCTGAAAATAGATCCACAGAATCCTGCTCCTTTCATTGCATTCAGCCCTGAAAGCACCAGGTTTATTCTGAAACCAGATCCACAGAATCCTGCTCCTTTTCATTGCTACACTCAGTGAGCAAAGAGCTCCCAGAAGCAGCCCTTCACGCAGTGGGGTTTGGGTGTTTATTTTGGGAAATGGCTGTTTCTGCTAATAACTGATCAATACTACAATGGGAGAGGCAAATTATGTGATTACTGATGTGAAAAGGATGATTATTTCTCAGCCAGTCCAGCACTAAACAGAGCAGCTTGACTAAATCCAGCAGAGTACTCAGGCTCATGGAGAAGTTAGGACCCAGTTCAAAGAGCTCCTAAACGTTTGTCCCTTTTGGGGTAAGAGCAATAAGTATAACAGAAAATCCAGAGTTTCCTGAGGACTCAGCGTGGTGACCCAGTGGTGGTTAGAGATGAAGGCAGCAGCACTTCCCCCATGTTTTATTAAAGCTCAGAATTCCTGCCCAGCTGAAATGCTGCACAAAGACAAATCCATGCAATAAAGCATTGCCCAGCACCTTCTATCGGAGCTGATTTTAGAAAAATATTCATATTAGTTTTAATAATATTTAATAAGTTTAAAAGCATACTACTATAACATTTGTCTAAAGAGCAGCGGGCCTTAGGATTTTGCTTTTGGATATTCAGTCCCAGTGCAGCTGCAGTGAGATCTGCTTTAAGCCAGGCTTGCCAGCAATACTCATAAATCCCTGCTGGTTACTCAGAGCTGCTTACATGCTGCAGCATCATTTCTCTCTCAACATCTCTTTAGATAAGGTACATAAGTAGAAAGGGGGAATACAATGAAATCTATCTTCCTCATTTGCCTGCTTTGTTTTGATCTTGCATTCCAGGCAATAAAAAACTGCAAACAATTTTGAAGTGTGACTTTTGCCTTGCCGGGATCACGGCGTTAAGGGAAGAATACACAGCTCATCAAGTGGCTGATTTCCCTCTTTATTTTCCTTCCAGAAACATCCTGCTGCATGTGGTGGTCCAAAGGAACACTCTGCTTGTTTGGTGACAAATATGATGGCCAGAAACATTGACTTTTGACCATTAGGCTTGCCTGCACTTACAGCCACATCACCATCAGAGCACTCGGGCAGCATGAAGGTCATTACCCCCGACAGCATCTTCCTTCCCCAACTTCCCAGAGATGTAAGCAATAAGCACTTGCAAGAGATTGATATGATACTTTGTGAGTAATTTGGATGAACTATAACACTAACCCAGTAAAGTATTATAATTTTAAATGTGTCCAGAAAATAATTGAAATTCTGGTTTAGCTTCATCATAATGCACAGTGCTGGGTATATTTAACAGCTGACTAGTTTAGCATGAATATTGCTTTACAAATGAGGTCATATTGTTTTTAAGAAACAATATTGCTATCAAACATGTTTAGGAGGAAAAGCAAGAGATTATGAGTACACTTTTAACCTTTCTGTCTCTTTCTATATCTGTTTACTATGGTGATTTAGGTGCTCAGTGTTGTTTGAAGGCAAACATAGAAGGTTCTGGCATTTAAAAGAGATCCAGTAATGAGCAACTGGCAGTCAGATTCTTTTTTATTATTACTCTGTCACAAAATCTCTGTTCTACATCACTCCATCTTTGCAACACCAGTCAGAGATGAGAAAGGTCAAAACATCTCCTTCAGACGTGCAGACACAACCGCAGAGAGCCTGGAGCTGTGGGGAGAGCAGAGCCACAGGTACCAAACAGAGTTTCACTGCAGCAAAGCTTCTCCTCCTCCTGCTGCCACTGCAGAGTGGCATCACCACCACTCTGTCCCCCTCTGCAGAACCAGGGATACCTAAACAAGCCACCCAGAAGAGCATTTAACACAAAATATGGATCATTTCTATTCACCTCCACAATATTTGGGTATTTCTCTGCCAGGCAAGGGGCACACAGAGGGTCTGATCCTGCTTTTCCTGCCTTGCTGCAGCCAGCAGAGTTGCAACAACTGGGAGAAGAAACAGCCTGTGGTCTTTTGAAATCCTTCTCAAAATGGAAAACCTTTTTTAAGGTCCTGCCTGAAATATTCTCTCTGAGGTGGCTCTAGGAGCAGGGATTGCAACCATTTTTGCCTGAAATTAAGGGGAATCATCTCCTATCACTCTCTTGATTACCAATGTAAACACACTGCGTGTTTATTATTCCCTGTTATTTCACCATTTATTGATTTGATTTATTTATTTGCTATTTTGTTATTTACTGCCTCCAACAGCAGCACTGCCCTGCTGAAATCTTCTACCAACATCTAATAAAATTCTTCCACTAAAATCTCCCTGCTTTGATTAACTCCAGCATTTTCCTCTCTCTTTCCACCCAATTCTGAGATGGTGCCCCACAGCTCCTTTGCAGATATAAAAGGCCTTTTAATAGTAAGAATTCTAATAATTTTCAGTAGTAAAATTAGAACTGTTGGCTCCGCTCTGCAAAGAAACTTGTGCAAAACAAATCAATCCATGTCAAAAGGAAAAACTTCCAACTGATATGGAAAATAAACACAGTGTCCAAGTATCTATCAAGATTGATAAAATAACGGAAATTTCAAGGGAAGAAAAAAAGAATCACTGAAACCCAAATATTAAGCTGTGTTCTTTTAAATTGGGTCTCAAATGATCCAAGGAAGGGTTGAGAGCCAGGGCCAGTGCACAGATCATTTACAGATCATAATCACCCCAGTCTCAATCTGCATTCCTGCCCTGTCCTAAGTGATATCTGACATTTATCACTTGGGACAGAGCAGGAAAAAAGAGGCAGCAACAACAGGAGGCTGCAGCTGCACGGGCTCAGCTTTTCCTGAAGCTCAGCAAGAAATAACAACTCTGAGTTATGGGCAAAAACCTCGGTAATCAGAGAGGTCATTACTGACAGAAACAACTTCTCCAGCACAGGTACCATGATGTCACCGCTGCTGAGGAGAGGGACCTCAGAGGGTACAGAAAAGCCATTTATTATTTCCAGCAGAAGTGGATCTGAGCCTGCAGGAGGTCACAAAACACTCCAGTGATCAAAAATCCAGACTGAAGTCCTGAAAGAGCTGAAAGGATGGATTAACTATGACCCAACTCTCTACTCCCCAGCTCTATAACAGAGTCACAAAACTTTATACAAAACTTTATGAATTACCCTTTTTTTATATATATATATAT
Organism: Taeniopygia guttata; assembly: GCF_048771995.1. NCBI lineage: Eukaryota > Metazoa > Chordata > Aves > Passeriformes > Estrildidae > Taeniopygia > Taeniopygia guttata. Next base: position 13,759,896 of record NC_133045.1, read on the forward strand.
TCTGGGGCCTCTCAGACTTGGAAGGAAACACAACAGAGGGCATCTGACCTCTACCAAATTACTCAGAATACTGACTTTGAAAGATGAATTGCTGCTGCAGGCAAGTCCAAATATATATAAAAGAAAGCCATTAAAATGGACTATTTAAAAATGTTTACAGAATTAAAATACAGTTATTATTGTTCTAGTAATCCCAAGGGTAAGTGCAGAATTTCCAAGTTATTAAATCCACACAAAAAGCAAATTTCTCCATTTCTGTTTTAATTTCTCCCTCCTCCATTTCATCAACATTCAATTGGGACACCAGCTCTGGAGGTCTGCCCTTGGGCAGAGGAGCAAACAGGCCTGGGTGTTTATTAGGGCATCATTTTCTGTCTGTCTGGCATCATTTATTTCCTGGGGAAGGGCCCATGCCAGGTCAGGATCAACTCTCGGAGCAGCCAATCCATCAGGTGGGAGCAGGTGGCATAAGGAATGGCTGGAAAAGGAGGAAAAGCTGAAATGGATGGAAGTGGGAAAGTAATAAGAAAGTGATCAGTGAAAGTAGAAGCAGTAGGAAATAAATCAATCAAAGCAGTGCAGAGAGGGTTCCCTTCAACGTGAGCTGGGCTTTAACCTCCACAGCAACACAGAAACCTGAAAAGTTTTCCCTCAAAATTCTCCTGGGAACAAGGAGGGTGAGCAGAGCAGGATTATTGGAGAGAATTGGAGAGAAAGCCCAGCCTGATTTCTGAGAGATGCAGCGAGAGGCTGGGACAAGGAGCATCACAGGGAATTCTGCACAATGCATTTCCATCCATGTTCCAACTGTGTTTTTTCTGTGGCAATGTGGCACAGGATCTGCACTCAGATTTTAAACAGACCCCTGGAGCAATAATTGAACTAAGAAGTAGAGTGGGAAGTGCACAGTGTTATAATAAAAACTCCCACACTAACTGGACTTCCTGAACAGAAACCCACCCAATCATTTTATTGAGGCTTGGATTCAAACCAGGAAAATCCACTTGCCACCAAGAATCTGATTATTCATGACAAAAAAATCTCTTGCACCTTATCTAGCACAGGTTTTGTACTGAGTCCTGATAATGTGAAAGCAAAACTTGTGATTTCTGCTGCTTTTATCAGTGGGAGCTGTGGAAGTGTAGCTCTGCAGAGCTTCTTGAAATCACACGAGGATACTCTGGCTGTAGACACCAAGCCCTGCTTGATTTGCTAAGTAGAGAAAGTCCCTTAGGATTTTATGGGTAAAGTTGATTTGGAGCTATAAAATTGAAGCATTTATTAGAGACCAGAGGCCAACAACACTTCATTACAGACTGTCTAAACACTTTCAGTTTATCCACTAGGTTCAAATCCAAACAATACTTCCCTTTCAAAGCATTTTGGCCTTGTTTTCTTTCTCTTTCCACCAGCAATAACACCTTAAAAAATGCATTTTTAATGTGTTTATCAATCTAAAATTTAAATGAAGGCAAAGCCTGCCAGAGAAGGAGCACAGAACCTGCAAGAAGTTTGTCTTGAACAACTCCCAATTCTCCTTGTCTACATGGGTTAATTGCTGTATCCACCAATGCACAGCTGGAATTTGACCAGTCTGCATCTGAATTTTAGACTTTTGTAATTTTATTTTATTTTATTTTTATTATTCTGCTGCTTCCGTGCAGTCGGTTCCCTCACACCGACTGGAAATGGGTTGCACAAACAGAGAAAAACATGTTTAAAGGAAGAACTTGCAGAAAGACTGAAACTGCTTTTAATCCATTATTTAAGAATTTACAATGTTCTAGTCTCTGCCCCTTTCAAACAAGTCTTTAAACACTCACTGGGAGGAAAAGCAGCCAAAAGTGTCAGGGGCAGCTTGATTCCACCAACTCCTGGAGTCTGTGGAGCTGAGGAGAGAAGCCTGACTCTGAAGGGTTTAATTTCTAATAATTTTTCAGCTGTTAAGGATATATTAACATTTCCAGGCACAAGAAGCTGAATTTCTCACTGGCTTAACTCTCCTGAAGCAAAAGGATGTAGGGAGAGGAAGAATTGGCTCAATATTTTGTTTTTCTTGGCTCTCTCTTGTTCCTGGTGCTGTTTGTTTTTTTCTGATGGGCACCTACAGATCACAGGATCAGAGAATCATTTAGGAAAATCACTTGGAAAAACATCCATGGCCATTGAGCCCAAACATAAATTCCAGCAAAGATTTTTTGGGGGCATTAATTCCAGTTTGTGGAAGGCAAAGTGTTGCCCACCACTTTGGAAATGAAACACTGAATTCCCACTTCACCTCCTCCATTATTGTGAATCTTAAAAAAAAAGGATAAGATGATTTCCCATATTATTTCCTATTTCGTTTGTCCTCATGTGATTCAGAGACAACCTCTTATATGGACTTCATCTTCTTCCCAACACAATTCAGTCTCCTCCACCAGCTTCAACTGCCCCAAGGTGGTTTCACCACTGCCTCTTCCTTCCTCATTTTTTGCCTTTTCTCCTTGGCACTGGTGAGAATGCTGATATTGGAATGTGACACATGTGACACTGGAGGAAGCAGACAATTAAAGGTCAGAAATTCAAGTGTTTCTCTGTTCCACCCTGCATAAACCCACTGCTGTCAGGGAGGCAATCATGTCTGCAAATGCACTTTACAGGGCTGAAATCTGCTTCTCAACTTAAACCATGGAACATTTAAATATCAAAAACTTTGTTTTCTAATGAGTGAAGTATTGAGGGGGGAGAAATGAATTATATGCTTGATGTATGCTGAAGGCTGGGAAAATTAAGGCCATTTCCCATGGTGAGAATGCAGTGATTTCAGTTTGTGAGAATAAATTAAACCTTTGGGAGAATTTGTCTTCCATTAAATTGAACAGCTAAACAGGCACAGAAGATTTTAATGTCACCAACAGCAAACCCCAAAGGTTACAAAAAGAAAAAAGAAACAGTGTTTTCTTATTTGGAAGTTCTCTGTCTCTCTACCTAAGAAAAGATGCAAACTGTAAATGTATGTTGAGACACAAAGACTCTTAAAGATCATAATTCCATTCCTATACCATATGCTATTAATGTCTGTCAACACTGTTTAGCCAGCAACTGCTGACAGAACCATATTTGCTATCTAAATACATCATAAATAAATCAGTAATGAACTGCTTTAGTAAACCTTCTGCACTGATTGGAAATACAGATCGAGTAAACAAACTCTGGGGATAACATTTTGCAGCTCCAAGTACATACAAGTGTTTAATGTCAGTGACAAAGTCACTCACACCTCTCTCTCTGCAAGGCACCAGGCGGGGAAAGAAAATCCTAAGGATGGCAAAAGTGTTTAATCAATTGTAGCAAATGTACCTGTCAGCATTCATCATATTACCCCTCCTAGGTTGGTTTTTTTTTTTTTTTTTTTTTTTTTTTACCTGATGCAAATCTCAGCAAAGGGACTAAGGGACTTTCAGCTGGGGACAAAACCAAACCCCTGGGCTCAGTGCTGGGCTGAGGAGAGGTCACCACACCTGGCTGAGCTTCCTGGGCTCTCCCAGGCACGCCTGAGCCTCTGCCCACTTCCTGCCAAGAAAAAGAGCAGATTTTGTCTTAAATGTGAGCCTTTCCTAGGACAAAACCTGTTGGAATCTGTGGTATTGATGATTCCAAAATTGTAGAAAGTCTCTGTCTGTCAGCCCCGCTGCCAAAGCAGAAGCCATAATTGGTCTGTGCTGTTTTCAAGGGTGTTTATTCTGTTTATCTCTAACATGTTCTGCTGCCCTGCCGCAGCTCTGTCCTGCAGGGCAGCGTGTGGGGCTCTGCCCTCAGTGGGATGGTACAAACATTAAATACCACAAACTCCCTGTGCTGGATTTACAATAACGTGCCAATATCTGTCACCTACGTTGGACAGTGTGTCCCCAGCCTGAACCAACAGAAAAATGCCAACACCACAGTGAAACATGGAGGGCATGAGGAAGGAGAAAAAGGACAAGACACACCCAATTTCCTCCAGCTTGTCCCCTTTGAACCCCTAATCTAGAATCCTAAAATTTTACTTTTGCACCCGTGCCACAATTAATTATTACTTATATCAAACCCTCAGAGCTTGTAATTGATCCTGTAAGGTTGAAAACTCTTTTCCATGGGCAGAGATCACAGCCAGTGTCTCTGGGGGCTCTGTCCAGGCGGGTTCCTGACCCCTGCCAGGGTCCCAGGGCAGCCAGAGGGATGCTCTGGACTCCCACAAAAACCCAGGAACCAGGAATGCATCTCCGAGAGGATTCCTGATCTGCTGCAGGTTAACTGGGAGTTTTGCACTTCAGGCTTTCTGCTGCTCTTGATGGGAAAAATGCACATTTGTGCCAGATTTGGGCTTTGTGATGTGGAGTACACTGAAATCGAAAACTTCAAGTATTTTGTGAAGGTACAAGATAAAAAATGGTAGCAAACATTCCCCTGTTTGTTCAAGCAAAACCTATCAAATCTCACCTGGACAAAAAGAACTGTTTGGTGAAGAGGGGCTGGAATCAGGATTTCTCTCATGAGGTGGAATACTGAGAGACAGGAATTAGTAGTAATGTTGTCTGTTAGATGTTAAAAAAATCCACCAGCACCATAAAATTGTAACTAAATAAATATTTCCAGTCTTCCCAACTCTTTTTTGACACAGGTTTTTTGAAAGTTACTTTCTGACAGCTTTCTGGTAATTAGACACCACAGCTTTATATCAGAACAGTCTTAATTAAGACTGCAGAGAGATGCTAAAATTATAATTTCCTCTATGCTGTATTTTAGCAGCAGAAATTCTTGGAGATCCCTGTGGGATGAGACTTTAGTCCAGAATAAAACAAGTGCTAATTTATCATGATGCTCGCAATGGATGATACTTTAAAAACCAGAATTGATCTCCTGGATGGAGGATGCACAACCAGACAACTGAATTACTCTTTGTTTCCCTTCAAGTTCACGGCCTGATGCTGTGTAAGATGCAAAGTCCCTGTTTACAGATTCAGGGCTGCCAAGGCTCAGGAGCAGTGGCAGGTGTTATCCTTTAGAGCAGGAATGGGCCCTTCCAGAGGGATGGAGTGGGAGCCACCCTCCTTCCCCTGCCCGCTGCAGCTGCTGAGCAGTGCCCCAGGAAGGGAGGGAGCCTGGGCTAAAAGGAGCACGGCTCTGTGAGGGAAGAAGGGGAGAACCTTATCTTCTAATAAATCAGGATATAAATTTAAATTATGAGCACCTTAAGAAGACGGAGGTTCATGCAAAAGAATACAGTGTAAGACAAGGTTCCCTCTGGTGTCATTTGTTTTCGTGACAAGCTGCAGAGATTGCTGCAATAGAAGAAGTCCCAAGCTCCTAAATACCATCTCAAGTAGAGTTCATGTAAAAAAGAAGAGAAGCGGCACCGTCTGGATGATAAACATTCATATTTTACAACCTTTCAGTTTATTTACTGATATATCTTTTTCTAACTATATTTGTTGTTTGTATCAGCTTGCCTAGGCAAAACAGAGCCATACATAATTCAGGGCTAAAATTGCCATCAAGTCACCGCAGAATCGAAACAAATAGACCCCAAACGTATATTTTTCATTAATAACCCTCCATTACCCAAGTTCCGACACTTGGAGCCCAAAATTAAATAAATAAAACAGCAAGATAAAGAAGAGAGACACCTCATTATTTAATGCCAGTCTGCCTGGCTTTGTGCTGGGAGCAGGTGGAGGCATTGTCTGGAAGTTGTGACCTGGGAGCAGTGGCCAGGGCTGGCAGGGGACAGCACGGAGGAGCCATCAGCCACTCGGCCAAAGCTGTCACCAGCCCTCAAGCCTGCGAGACAAGGCTAAGTGTGGAGGCTCCCATGCCACTTACACATTTCATTTTTTGCTGTCTTCCTGTCCAAGAAAAAAAAAGGAAGAGGGAAAAAAAAAAAAAAAAAAAGGGAGGGGTGGAGTGGGGAAAAGGAGATAGAAGAAAAAGAACTGTTAATTTTGAGCTGAAAATAGCAGCTGCTAATGGGCTTTTGCACTCCTTTAGTCGCTGCAAGGTCATGGTCAGAAGTAGCCTGTGATTGATTCTAAAGAGAAGCTAGGCTCATGTCTGTAATGGACATTAAAAAATCTGAAAGGAGCTCAAAAGGGAAAACAAAAATGTGACACATTTTATGGAGCCCTGGAGTCCTCCAGGTTCTCAGGATGAACTTGGAGGGTGGAGTCATGGCCTGTTTTTTTAATTGTCCCTCATAATAATTATTGCATTACAAGGAACAATTAATGGTGTAGATTAGTTTAACTTCATCAATTTTACGGCCATTTTATTGCTCTTTCTCGCAGCTGCGAGAGGCAGAGCCCACCTCCTCCATCCCCGTGTGTAAAGGGTTAAATGAGATGAGTGACAGCCTTTCTGCATGATTTACAACTTGGAGCCCTGTAGTGAAACCAGCGCTTGATGGATGATCCTGAAAGACGGAGACTAACCATAAATCATGTCTTTGAATCATTGACAAAGATAAAGGAGAGAAAGAAAAAGCACTGGCATTGACATTCATTCTCCCAATAATGTACATTGACTAGTTACAATACAGAGCCTTAATTAAAAAAGCGAACTCCAAGTAGGCACCTCAGTGCAGGCAACGGGAGCCTGGTGCAAATCACAAACAGAACTTCAGCCGCATCCAGGAGAGGTAACCTCGCTGGGAAACAAAACCCACTCAGCAGCTAGTAACCTCCTCGCTATTTAGCACCCAGCTTTCCTTTTTTGTGCCCCTTCTTAATTTCAGCTGCCTGTCAGAGCCCCCGCCCCGGCAAGGTGAGAGCTCTGCTGTTCCAGGCACTGCTGTGTGGTGCAGAGATGCCGATCTCCCACCAAAACAAAGGCAGGGCTGGTGTTATCTCTGCGCTGAGAAATACACGGAATGATCCCGGAGACCTTCAGGAAAGGGGAATGTGTTTGTATATCGGGATAGCTCTGTGACAGAAAGGTGCTGCAGCTCAGAAGGAAGCACATCCACCCAAGGTTTCCAAATTTCTGGTGGGGATGAGAAGAAAGCTCAAATTCCCTGAGGAAGAGGTCATTGCTCAAGGTGCACTTGTGCCCACGCACACCAAGGGATGCCCGACCTGCCCCTCTGAAAACATCAGCAGCACCTGAATTATTTTCTTCCCAAAAGCACTGCTGTCACCTTTCCCTTTCAGTGCTGGCACAGGGCAATACATTTAATATTGCACAAGAGGTGAGAGAAAACCCCAGAAAAGCAGATTCTAAGAGACTAAGGAGATGTATAGAAAAGAAATACTAAAGGAAAGACTCTATGGAGAGAAGAGAGAAGAGAAGAGAAGAGAAGAGAAGAGAAGAGAAGAGAAGAGAAGAGAAGAGAAGAGAAGAGAAGAGAAGAGAAGAGAAGAGAAGAGAAGAGAAGAGAAGAGAAGAGAAGAGAAGAGAAGAGAAGAGAAGAGAAGAGAAGAGAAGAGAAGAGAAGAGAAGAGAAGAGAAGAGAAGAGAAGAGAAGAGAAGAGAAGAGAAGAGAAGAGAAGAGAAGAGAAGAGAAGAGAAGAGAAGAGAAGAGAAGAGAAGAGAAGAGAAGAGAAGAGAAGAGAAGAGAAGAGAAGAGAAGAGAAGAGAAGAGAAGAGAAGAGAAGAGAAGAGAAGAGAAGAGAAGAGAAGAGAAGGACCTAGAGATGCTCATTCCCCACTGTGCTTAATCTTTTCAACTGAAAATCAGAGATCTAAAAAATTCATGTGCTCACATGAGAGAAAACACCAGGGAATGAACTCCCAACTATTCCAAGTCTTGTGCCTTTCCCAAATATTTCTGATTTGTCAAGCATTTAATCCTCATAGTTTCAAGAAAATATGGGGATTTCACACATGTCAAAACTCAATTATAAAAACAAAACAAAAGAGGACAAGCAGCACTAAGCAGGTTTTTGTTGGTTAAGGAAAGCAGCTTCTACCAGAGGGAACAACTCCATGAACAGCTGAGGAGGCACAACAGGGCCTACTTTAGAAGGCACAACAATCATAATAAATTCCCTTTATTTGTTTGCATAAAATATTTCCCATTCTTCCCTCTGCCTGGCCTTAGGTCTCCTTTTCCTCGTCCCCTTTCCCAGTCCTCCAGGTGATTATGAACATTTTTAAGTGCACATATCTGTACAGAAAATCTAAAGACTTCACAAACATGAGCACCCCTGTGCAGGCAGCAAAGCCAAAGAAGTACATTGTAAAAATTATTTGATGATATCTAGCTATTTATTCACAATTTGCAAATTTCCTTCAGCACAGTATTTGTAATTCAAAACCTTTTCAGCAAATGATTCTTAATGCTAAGAGCATTTTGATGCAGGTTCACTTGGACCAGGTACACAGGAGGTTTTTTCCCCCTGCATTGCATGAAATAGAGCTTGGTTTCAAATTTCTAAAGCAAATGTGTTGTCATGTTGGATTGATTGGATCTGCCATTTGTTTTCCTTAAGTGTTTGCTGAAGTTTATTTTTCCAATAAACATTTCTATTACAAACAATTTCCTCAGATATTTTCCAGCAGTTAGAGGGGAGAGAACACAGTCCCTTACTTGAAGTTGTTTATAACTTCTAAAGGATATGCATTGCCTCCTTCCCTTCCACTCCTGTGCCCTATCCCAACCTCAGTTTTTGGTTTAAATTCTTCCTCTGTGTTACAAAAAAACGCCAGTAGCTCCTGAGAAAGCTCTTTTAGTAGAATATATTGCTGGAGTGAAAAAAATTGGCATGAAGCTGTGCCAGGGAGGTTTAGGTTGGATATCAGGGAAAGGTTCTTTCTCCAGAGGGTGCTGGCACTGCCCAGGGAATGGGCACAGCCCAGAGCTCCAGGAGCCTTTGGACAGCACTGCCAGGGATGCCCAGGGTGGGGTTATTGGGGGTCTGGGCAGGGCCAGGTGCTGGACTTTGATGATTTTTGTGCGTCCCTTCCAGGTCAGGATATTCCATGATTCTATGAAATTGTCATACTTGGAAAAAATTTCCCTCTATCTCTTCTTTCATGGAATAAAAAGAAGTAAGGCAGAGAAGAACTGAAATTCAAATTTTTGTTTGGAAACAGAAGAGTACCTGAAAGTAACAGGTTTAGAAGCACAGGGAGAAGAGGTGATGGCAACTGAACCCAGGTGTGTCCAGGTTCAGCCACAATTCCCATGGCACAGCACCAATATCCCACCTTTTAATACCACAGGAAATCAGAATCCAACTGAGTGCTCCCTAATCAATCCAGTAAATGATTCCCACGAGGGCTAAACACAATGGCAGTACTTCCAGCCCCTAAAGAAGTCACATTTGGGCCGGAGCAGAGCCTGATTTCAGTTTGCTCCTTTAATCGGTGCCCTGATTTCCAAGGCAGCTGGCTGGCTGAAGGAGCACAGCTATCCTAATTATATCATTTTGCTAAATCTTGAGGTGATAAAGAAGACAGACATTGAGCTGTCACAGGAAATGACCCTGAAACCAAGCAAGATGTTCTACTAAGGAGCAAACACACCTTTGTTGTAAAGGGCTGTGGAGGATGCAGAGGCTGTTACTGAGGGCTGCTCTCCAGGAGAGGGTGTTTGTGTGTGTTTGTGTGTGTGCTGCACCCCCAGAGACTGTGGGAATGAACTCAGCACCAGCTTCCAGAGGATTTGGGATGCAGCGTGAGTCACTCCTGATTCCCAGGAACGCAGCTGGCGAGCCAAACTGGGATGGGAGGGACAAGAGCTCCCTTGGTGCCAGACTGAGGGTGAGAGGCAGCATCAGAGGTGCCAGGGAAATGCCTCCTGAGGTTATGGCAGTGGAGTTTTTGCAGGCCTGGACAGGACCCAGGCTGTGTGAGGAGAGTGCTGGCTCTGGGAGAGGCACAGCTCCAGCCCTGCATCCTCCAGATGTGCCCTAGGAGGGTGTTTTGCAGTTTTCTGTGCCCCAGATGTGCCCTAGGAGGGTGTTTTGCAGTTTGCTGTGCCCCAGATGTGCCCTAGGAGGGTGTTTTGCAGTTTGCTGTGCCCCAGATGTGCCCAGAGAGGGCAGCTGGCAGTCTGCAGTTTGCTGTGCCCTGTCCCCTCTTTGAGCAGGTCTATCCCAGGAGCTGCCATGGACCCACCCAGACTGATCCCAGGGGTTCTGTGCTGTCCCCAAAGCACAGAGGACCCCTGGGCTCTGGGAACAATTTGGTAAAGCTTAGAGGCTACACAGGAGGGCTGGGGTGAGGGAAGAGTTAATACAATAGGTTTTGGCATTTGACAGAGAATACTTATGTTTAACCATTCATAACTAAATCACATCAATTTAAGTGGATTCCATGTATTTCTGACTCTCACATTAATCTCTATGCAGAGAGAGTGTCTAAATATTTGTCTCTTTCAGTTCCGATATTGTAATTCTCTACCAAAACCAAGGGGAATCCCTTGGTTGGCTTTTTTTCTTTTTTTTTTTTTTCTTTTACCTCCTCTCCTTTTTCTTACCTTCTTCCCTTTATTTTTCTGGTAGAAGAAAGTGGTGAAAGGCTTTGGATGATCATTTAAGGAAGCAGGGATTTAATAAACCCCGTGTTTGGGTACATCACAGCTTTTATGTTGGCGCTGAACTCCACATACATTAAATCCACATCATCTATCAATCTTACAGTTGCGTGTCACTTATGAAAACCTACTGAGTATTGTTTTCATCTCGCCTTACAACAAGCAGCAAAGCCTCATGAATACTGAAGAGCATTGTAAATACTGCACATCTTTTATTTTTAAAGGTCTAGACAGTTTGGAATGGCGAGATTTCTTTGTTGAAAATTGCAGCTTAAAGCAATAATTCCCCGTTTCCTCGTGCCCTGCTTTTGCTGTCCTGTGTGCAAACAAGCAGAAGTGCTCTGGGTGTCATCAGAACACTTCCAGTGGTGCTGCTGCTGCTGCAGCCCCACCACGCCGGGGCTCAGCCTCTGCCAGCCATTAATCCAGCCCCAGCTTGGTTCAAGAGTGATATTATTATTCAAATTCCATCCCACTAGGAAGCAACCAGCTCTGAGATGTATCTATTCATTTCCACTGCTTTATTGAAATCTGACAACCTGCTTTTTCTACATTTTTGAATATTGCAACTTTATGACCACACACTGCCATCACCCTGCTCTTATTTGCCTCAATAGCCCTCAGTAGTGGATCTGCCATGGGCTGAATTTAATAGAACAATATTTTACTGTTAGACAGCACCTTTCATGTTGAAGAATAAAGCCTCATTGAAATTCAGTCATCTTTGGGGCCCGGAGAGGCGCAGATTTTTGAGCAGGGATGTTTTGGTCAGGGACACAACCAGCCTGTTTGTGTGAAGAGTGCAGAGTGACCTTTAAAGCACACACAGCCCAACAGGAGGTGTGAGGTGTTACACAAAACACCAGGACTGACGATTCCCTGCTCCTGGTGGGCTACAAAGGAGAGCCAGGTCTCCTGAGGTGATGTTATGCTGACAGACTACGAGCACAGCCCATTAGCTGGGCTGCCTTGAACACTCAGAAATTTCCCCTGGCAATGCTTTTCCAGGCACAATCAAACAGAGGCTCCAGAGTTGACTAAACCTTCCCAAAGTGCCCCCAAAGCCAGGATTTGGCTCACGAGGGATGTGGGATGTTCAGTGTGGTTCCTACTTTACAGAGACCAAAATATCTTCTGGATAGGTTTAACATCTTATTGGTTTCTTTTCTATTTACTCAATGTCCTCATTACCTTGTCAGTCCTACAAATGCACATCAGCTTTCCCTGCAGATTATACAGCTTACCACAAACTGAGCTAACAGAAATCTCACGGAGAACAGGGACTTGGGGAACCTTTGTGCCACTTGTAGGACTAAGAATTGCAGGAGTGACTTCTAACCCTTCTGTTTGTTTCTATTTCCCTGCCAGAAAAGGTAACTTCGGTTCTCCTGGGACACAAAGGCACAACCATGCTGGCAATGGGTGTGGAGTTGTTATCTCCGAGTTGTCAAACCAGGGAGAGAATTTCAGTGCATTCCCCTGCCTACATTTGCTGAGAAACGTTGGCTTGGGACAGGTTTAGTAATTTAAACAGACCTTGTTTTGTACCAGGCTAAACTCAAATCATAGATTAAACCTGCCTGATGCAAGAGAATCAGGACATGAAGCATCCACAGGTGTCACCTTGGTTTTGTGACCCAAAATGTGATAGAAGGGGTTCTGCAAAGCCAGGACAGTACCGTGTCTGCTGCTGGGAAAGGGAGCATTTGCCATTTCCAGACTCCTGGTGATTCCACTGAAGTGGAACCCAGCTCCAGAGCAATTCTGCACTGTGAGTTTGACAAACAGATGTGATTTCACGAAAAGCAATACCAAAACCTCGGGAAATGTACGTGATGCAGAGGGACAGAATGCAGAGTGTGCTGCAGCTCCCAGCACATTGCACAGCCTGCTTTGCAGAGCCTGGGGTGGGGCCATTTGCTGCATCTGAGAAGCAGACTTTTCATTTAGATCTGCAAAAAATTTGCAAGTTTGTAAATTCATCAAAGAAATCTAATCCACCTATTGTCTTCTGATCTCTCAGCTAAGATCCCTCCAGATGAATAGAGCTGCTTTTATGAGCGCCACCCCTCCCCACCCCCAGCATTTCCTGTCCTCTCACCTTAAAAAACAACCCTGAGAACTTTTCGACCAAAGCAGCCATGTGGAGCCAGAATTGTTTCAGATTTATCCAGGGCCTTTGCTCACATCCTGTCGGGTGTTAAAAATCCCTCAGCTGCTTTGCTAGGACCACCCGGCTAGTTCTGAACCACATCTGACAAAATGATACTGTTCACTTCCAGAACCCATCACACAGTTATTCTTGGATAAAAGGTAAAGCAAATAGCAGCCAACTGCTCACTGCTGCAGAAACGAAGACCATCTAGCCATTTATCAAAGCTTCAGACAACCAGCTTGCTTTGAGCTCAGCCACCTCTCCCATTACAGCTTCAAACGATAACACGCCATAATATCAGAAATGACAAATGGAACCGGGGGCCCAACCTATACACAATCAATACCTGCTCTGAAATAAGAACCATCTTTAAAGTATTGACAAAGGCAGCAGCAATACGGATAAAACTGCAATTTTTCCTTGAATTGTTTGGTATGGCCACTGTCAACATTCATTTGTCCATGACATTTTTTTTTTTTTCTTCCCTTCATGAGAGCAGCAAAACCCCAGGGTGTGCAAGTATTGTCAAGGCATTATAGTGGCCCTGTGTCTCCTGTTTATTAGAGGGTAAGAGGACAGGGCCGATTGCAAGTGACTTTGGCAGAGCTGCCGGGGAACCGCCGTGCGGGGAAATTCTGCTTTACACTGAGAGAAATCAGAAAAATGTAAGATGTCATCAGCTTCATTCCTTTGCAAGGGGCTCCTCCAGTTCTTGGGTTTGTTTAAAACACACCCCTTAACCCTCTGCAAAAGCAGAATGGAAATTCTGTGTTGGGTCAGAAAGACTGAAGGACTGATGGAGGAAGCACCTTATGGGCCAGCTGCTTCCACCCCCAGAGTTTAATAATGCCAACAATACTTTGTACTTTTATAGCATCTCAGTGTTCACCACATTTCACAGACTCCATGAAGAATTAATAACAATCCAAAATGCTCTGCAAATGTTCCTATCCCTTTACAGATGGGGAGACTGAGCCAGAGCCAAGGCAAACGGCTTGGTGAAGGTCAGGCAGGGCGCTGGAACAGTGGCCACAGCAACTTCTCCTCAGCTATCCTTGGAAGCACTGACCACTCCTCCTCTTCCACACCATTTGGCCAGGAAAAAGCAAGGGGTGATGAGATGATGGTGACTTGTGAGGGGAGTAAGTCACACAGGAAACATCTCCAAACTACGTGTACAGCCAAGGAAGTACAAAAGAAGGGACTGGAATTGCCACCAAGGAAACACAAAATCATCCACAGAGTCACCCACAGCATTAGAAAGAGGATGATGACTTCTGAGCTCTTTCTAGACATAAGGGGCCATTCCTGGGCTTTCTTTACAGTCCCAGTAAAAGGGAAGCATACAAGGAAATACATATATGAGAAGGTTTGTGGTTACTGTTGGGCCTGAACTCATCACAGGAATAGAAAAGGTTTCAAACCTTTGTAAGTCAGAGAAAATGAGTCACATCATTGTGCACAACTGCAGTGGAAGGTGAATTTTCAGCGGCACTGGACAGGCCCCTGACATTTCATTTCCAAAGCAGCATCAGCAATAGCCACTTCCCTGGAAAAATGATCATGAAGAGGGAAAGGCTGATAGAGAAAAACTTACAGCGAGGGAATCTGAGGTGCAAAAATGACTTTCAAATGGCAAGTCTGCCAGCAAACCCTCTCCCAGACGCATCCCAGGCCATATCCAGCCTGACTCCAAGACCTGCAGGGTGTAAATCCCAGGCAGAGCTGCCAGGCTGGGAATCCCTGGGAGCTCCAGCAGCAGAACCCTGCCCATCTCACAGCTGAGAGCAGCATTGCTGGGTCCTTCTGTGCCAAATTGCCAGCTCCAGCTTACAAAGGGAAAGATCTGGCAAAGGGACTGGATTTGCTCAGAAGTGCTTTGGAAACTTCAAACCGAAAATGAGTCAGAGAAGAGAAAGTGTGAATGAAGCAACAAAGGTAAAGAAGCGGCTGGAGATCAGCCAAGTGGCTCTGAAGGATACCTTAAAAAGTGCCACACATGGCTGAGTGAGTGGGACTCAGGGACAGCTCAGGGAGAACCCTTTTTATAGTAAGATCTTACAAAGAGTGGAGAAGGAGGGGCTCTGGGGCTTGGCAGTTAATGGAGTTTGGGCACGAAGCTGGGGCCACTCACTTCCCTGACATGCTGAAAAGTGGGAGTCACTTTTTAAATAGCTTCGCCTAAGCCTTTGAAGTTTTTGGGTGGGAAATGGTTTTTTTTATTGGTTGTCATTAGTGCCTGAGTAAGTAAACACACCCACTCCTGCTCTGGAGAGAACCTGCTGAAGGATTTCAGGAGAAGCCCCAGCTGTCTGCAGGGTTTTGCTCTTGCATGCAGTGCTGGTGGCTGCTCTGTTCTGCAGGGATCCTCTCGGAAAGGTTTCAGCCTGTGCTGGGATTAGGCTGCTTTCTGCTTGGCTGAGTGACTGGCCTCGGATGAAGAAGATGACAGGCAGGGTAGGAGGCACAGGATGCTGTGCACATGTCCCCTCAGCTCGGGGTGTTTCCTGGTGGAAAGGCACCAGCTGGCAGTGCCAGATCCGCGGTGGGAGCGCTGGAGAATGTGCTCACAGCAGGAGCAAGGCACAGCACAGGCCAAGTTTAATATTGATTTTAGCACTGCTGCACACATTAGGCCAAACCAGAATAATCCCTTCACCCCACAACGTGCAGGAGTCAGCAGATTTCCTGCAGTTCTCTGGTCAGGACACCCAGCTCCTCTCTGGGTAATGGATATTTGTGAGGGGTGCTGCACATCACCCCTGAGCTCCCTGCACGTGGCACTGCTGGGGGAGCTCCTCTTCCCACTGCCCCAGCTCTGGGAACAGCCAGGGAATTGATGGAGGGTCAGGACAGTGCCAGGCTGGACGGGAGGCTTTCCCCAGGACTAAAGGATACCTGTCACCCTCTGCAGGAGGCTGAGAAATGGTTTGGGAACTCCAGGTCTATAAGTCTTTTGCTGTAGAAACCAGGACATTAGTCTGCCTCACACTCAGGCTCCAGGGGAGGAAAATATCTCGGTGCTAAAAAGCTGTAAAAAGCAATTACTATCGGTATTACTCACTAATTATTGCAATATTGCAGGATGGATACTGCAGCAGACCTTGTTTTGTAGGAACTGGGCTGACAACAGCACGTTGGGATTGTGCTCCAAAGGAAGAGCCAGATAAATTAGATTTGTATAGAGCAGTAATATGATGAATAAAAATGTTAGAAGAGATGAAAATAATGCAAGTTACATTATTAAAAATCTCTAAAGAGCATAGCAAGAGTGGAGATGGATGTGACATCAGGATTTTGGGAAAAGGGGTGCAAATGGAATTGAGAAATGGGAGTTGGGTAAATATATTTTTAAAAAAGGGTAAGTTTTCAAAGGTAAGTAGGAAGGCTGAAGTGCAGGTAGAGTTTTAGCAGCAATTTTACAAATGTTTAAGCAGGTTAAAAAGAATCAAGGCATTAATCTGCTGAGTTTCTTTTGAAAATCCTTCTAGGATTTCTCCTCAAGATGTGTAACTACCCTACAAATCTGTCCCCGACCATTCATGAAAATTGAATTATTTTCTAAAATAAGACCTGCCTCGCAGTCAGACTGAAGTCTCTATGCAGTTATCAAATTAAAATAAAATGAGCATGGAAAGCAAATAAAATGAGGGTATTTGATGAAGCAACTGTCTCATAAATACTGTTAGGACAAGGACACAAACATGAGTGGTGGCTGAGCTTGCTGAACTTTTGGGAGTTTGCCCAGGCAGCAGTTCAGGTCAGAATCTTCTGTGGAGAGAAGAAGGAGGAGGGAAAAAGGATGGCTGGCATCTCCTTCGGCCCTGCTCTCTGCACGTGCTGCTGAGCAGAGCAGGAGCTGCTGAAGAACAAAACTGCAGGAACAGATGAGGGAACAGAAGCAGCAAAATCCCCTAATTGACCAGCAGAGATAATGACCCCTTACCCCAGCATGTCCCCACATCCCACCCTGGGATTCATCTCCTTTGTTTAACCCTTTCCTGCCACAACAGGCAGGATCCCAAGGGAGAGGGGGGCTGGTTATTGGAGCAGTGGTCCTTTCTGGTCACACCTGGTGACACCTGGTACACAAAATGAGCCAACAGCAGGGCTGACCCCTCCTCCCTTCCCAGCACATCCCTCCACCTCCTGCTCCCCCATCCCTGCCTTGGCAGTGCCCTGGCACAGCTCCAGCAAAGCCAGGGAGGCACAGACACATCTCAGTGCTCCTCTGGGATGCCAAACGTGGCCCCAAACCCAAAGCCCCTGAGCGGTGCCCGGGCTGGGGTCGGGCAGATGTGCCCACGGGTGGGAGCTCCTGGCAGAGGCTCCTCCCGCACGCAGCCCCAGCCCTGCGAGGAGGCAGTTGCTAAGGTAACTCTTTCTTCCTTTGAGAGAAAAGCCAAGTAAACAAGCATGTAAATAGACTTAAGAGCCACGTAAATTGTTGGTGAACCTATTCTGGTTACCTTGACGATAAAGCATGACTCTTGCAGGATTTAAACTTTCTTTGGTGTGTAAAGAACACAATGCACTGTGATCTCTGGCAGCTGCAGTTGGGGTTTCCAAGTTTGAGTCTATCTGCTCTGTGTCCACACCACCCTTCTCTGCAGGATGTGAAGGCATCCCATGTACCTGAGGCACATGGTGAACCCACCCCACAGCCCAGTCACCAGGCAGGGGTGCCCGGGGAGGCTGGCACTGGGCACATTTCCATCAAAAACCAGTTTGCTGCAGCCTGGTCCTGCTGCAGTTGGATGCTGGGGCTCTGCCCTGTGCCAGCCCTTCCAACGTATGTGCAGGGATTGCACCCAAGGAAGACAACGAGACTTGCTCCTTCTGTTTGTCAAGCACACCAGAGGAATTCCCAGGATGAGCTAATCCAGGAAACAGCAGTGATGAAGCGCCAGGTGATGCTCCCTGGCTGTGGGAGAAGCCCTGACTGCACATCAGCACAAGCAGGGACTCGTTGCCCAGACACGGCCTCCGGTGCTCTGAGCTTCTCTGTGCTCCCAGCTGCTCCACAGCCCAGCACGGACCATCCAAGCCTTTCCAAGGAAAGCCCGTGCCCACCCTCCCCCAGCCTCCCTCGCTGGTTCACCCTGCACACAGCACTGGGGAAAAAAGTGGTTTTTTCTCCGTTTTGCCTGGTACTGCGGCGGCGGTGCCTAAGCAGGAGTGGGATCTGGAGCTGCCACAAATGACATCAGGCAGCAGAACTATTTCAGCCCTGCCAGTCCTCAGCAGGGGTCACAGCTGACAGCAGACTTAATAAAATTCACTGGGGTTGGGTGACTAAAATGAAACATCTCAGCTGAAAAAAAAAAAAAAAAAAGGCAAGATTGAGGCTCATTCAAGAGCTTTCTCCTCACACAGTTAAGGGAGAGCTTCACTGCAATTGACAGCTAATTCAGTACACATCTCATAATATATTATCTCCCCAGCTCTATGACAAGTCTAGTGAGCAAGATGCAAATGAACACTTAGGCAGGTAAGTTCTTAATGTCACTTTAAGACTCAGCACAGCGTCGCTGTCTTCTCCATCCAGTGGATGAGTTGCTGGTGATGGAGCAGTTGTGGGAAGGTAACAGCGGGATGGCAGAGGAAATGGAAGGTAAAGGAGGTTAATTTATGGAAATTATCTGGGTCACGCAGTAAGTAGGACGTGTCACGCACAGCTTTAAAAGTACAATAGTAATTTATTTAGGAGCTGATTCTCTCAATAGATAGTCAATGAGGGTTATCAGGAGTCAGGTAATTGTTTTGATCTCCTCATCACAAAATGAACTGCAGCATCCCGAATGGATGCAGCAGCTTGCAGAGAGGTTGCTGAGAGGCCCCCAGAGCAGGGGGAAGGGTTTGGCTGGAGTGGGGCAGTGCCACATGTGAGGGATGGGACATCCTGGAAGCCTGGATGGCATTACTGGGACAGCAGAGTTTTTGGAGCATTCAAGGATCAATGAAAATTAAAAAACTCAGAGGATTTTTATCACTTCAGAGGTATTTGTGTTTTGGGAGGGGAGGGGAGAGGAGGGAAAGGTGAAAAAAAATCCTATACAAAGATGCATAACAGACTCAGACTTTCCCTACTAGCTATGAGTTAATTACTATTTCCTTGTCATTAATGATACAAATGAAAAAGCAAAAATTTTTAATTCTTAAGCAATTAGTTAAATCAATCCAAAAGGCTGCGTGAACAGCCTTGCACCACTGAAAAATAGATATTTTTTAGTTTAGTTGAACTGGAGTCTTTTTTTAAATGCTTAAAGGCTTCCACAGGAGTGTCTCTACAGCCACAACTGGCAGGTGTATTTAAAATAAAAATCTTTCAGCTGTATCCTTTAGCTTCATCTCCCTCTTCAGAGGAGCTGCTCGTCTATCAGAATATCATAATTCCAAATTTTCCTGACTTAATTAGTTTGTTCTCTGATGCTCTCAGAGAAAATAAATTACAGTTTCCATTTTTTTTTTTAATGAGCTGACCACAAATTTGTAATGAGAATATATTTTGCAAAGCTGAAAGGATGGATCGGGATATCTTTAATCAGTTTTTAATTACAGAAGTCAGTGACTCAAAACCTTTAGTACCTGACTTGGTTCCTGCTTGGACCTGATTCCTGCCCCCTCCTCCAGGCTCAGCTCTGCAGGCGCCGATGTGACCAAAGCCAGACAGTGCAGGCAAGATTTCCAGGAGTTTTCTTATCCCAAACCCTGGAATACTGATGGTTTCTGACAGAGCAACACTGGCTGCTCAGCATTCGGAATATATCTGATAATGCTTCATCTATCCTTGGCTCTTATGGTCAGGAGATTCCCTAAAAATCCCCTTTTTCCCATGTAAGAGCTGATTTTTCTGTTCACTGGGATTGCAGGTCGATACTTAAATAGAAGGCAATAGAAATAACTATTTTTGTAGCGGATTTTTTTTTTTATTTTATTTTATCATTTCTAAGGAATCAGATTCCTGCTTCTCTGCCTTCCTCTTTAGCAGCTCCTTGTCCCTGCCTGTTTCACTTGTTGCAAAACCTGCTCGGAGATTTGAGCTGCTCCTGCTGACGGCAGAGCTCAGCCTCCTTCCCTGATCCTTCTGAACCACGGGAAGAAAATCAACAAAGGCACTGAAATCACCCCAAAAAATCCTCTTCTGCCCAAAAAAATGCCTAAGAATACCCACGGGAACAGTCCAGACTGCTAATGAACTTTTTTGTTTCTCGTCTTAACTTAATTTGAGCTGAAGATAAACCCTAACTCTATTCTGGCTTGCATGACAAATATAAATTGAGCATGGAGCTTGGAAACAATTAATTTAAAGTAATAATTTGTATAAACATCCTAACAAAATTTTAAAGCGTATTAAACACCCTGTTTTATAAACATAACACTTAATTTGAAAAAAAAAAAGAAACATTTAGAAGGTAACGCATTTAGGATAAGTGCACAACACATGAAAATAATAAATGAAATTTTCCCAGTTTAGAAAATGAATGTAATTAATTAACATTTAAATTACATTTTTAATTGCAATCATACCCTCCCAGGGGACTCATAAGGGACCATAATTGCAATTAAAAGCATGTGGATTAGATAATAAAACAATGCAGAGTGTCTGAAATGTGCGATTTAAAATGGAAAGCAGACATTGTTATCGGCACATCTAACTTAATTGTAGCCATAAAGCAAATGTGCTGTACAAAATAAAATTCACATACGGGAACATTTAATTCTTGGATCTCTTAAAGGGGACACGCTTGAGAGCACATTTTATGACAGGTTCTGTTTGAAACGGCCCTTTAAGGCTTTAGTATTCAGGGATAGTGCTTTAATGTTTTTGCATTAATAAAAGCATAGCTGAATGTTCCTATTAAAATACACAGATACATTTAAGTAAGAGATGAAACTGAGTGCCTGGAATTTAAGTTGCAGAAGGCATAATTATATCAGGAACACATTTTTCTTTGTTATGCTTTGTTTTAAAATTGCCTTTGCCAGGGGAGAGTTGGAAAGGCGCTGCATTTCCAGGGTGGGAATGACCAGGAGAAGCTGGCTCAGAAATTGGTGTTCACTGGGCAGACACAGATTTGCTCCACCCTCAGCATGGTCACCTCCCAGGCCAGTGCACCTCTCAGGAATATCCACATCCTGGTTTTCCTGCTGCTGCACTGCTGCTTTTTGATAAATACTGACGATTTTAGCCTTTAGTGGCACTAATTCTTCATTTTCCACAAACTTCCACTTTGTCTTTGTTGTTCCTGTGCTGGGC
Organism: Taeniopygia guttata; assembly: GCF_048771995.1. Taxonomy (NCBI): domain Eukaryota; kingdom Metazoa; phylum Chordata; class Aves; order Passeriformes; family Estrildidae; genus Taeniopygia; species Taeniopygia guttata. The sequence continues at coordinate 13,780,809 of NC_133045.1, forward strand.
ACTGGTGAGGGGCTGTGTCCAGTTGTGGCCCCTCTCTGCAAGAGGGGCTGGAGCGTGTCCAGGGCAGGGAATGGAGCTGGGAAAGGGCTGGAGAATCCCTGAGGGAGCTGGGAAAGGGAATGGAGAGTTCCTGAGGGGGCTCAGCCTGGAGCAAAGGAGGCTCAGGGGGCCCTTGTGGCTCTGCACAGCTCCTGCCAGGAGCTGGGGGGATTTGGGATCATCCCAGGGAACAGGGACAGGAGGAGAGGGAACAGCTCAGGCTGGGCCAGGGGTGGAATCAGCAGGAATTTCCCCATGGAAAGTGGGATCAGACCTTGGAACTGCCCAGGGAGGTTTGGATCCCCATCCCTGGGGGTGCCCAAGGAAGGGCTGGAAGTGACACTTAGTTCAGACATAGATATGAACAACTCCAAATGTTCTCATTGAATTTGTTGAGTTTTCACTTCTACCAAGTAAAAAGAAAAAAAAATCCTAAATCCTTCAATGAATTAAATGATGCTGGTCTAATTCCAGCTTGACCAAAAGCGTGCTGGGTAAATAATGCTGTAATTCCCCATGAGATACACCAGGTTATCCGCTCTGCTGTGCCCCTGAGAAAGAGATTCCAGGAAGGAATCGAGTCTAACTGGCAACACACACCATGGAATTCCTGCTGTCGGGGGGAAAATCCACCCAGGAAGGAGTTTTATGGTGTAGAATATGGTGTGGTACTTCTGATACCTATGAAAACACAGTGAGAGTCAGAACACAGTGAGTGGTCCCTCCATTAACCCTTTGAAAATTGTGGAATCTCGACACAATTCCATGGAATCTTTGTCACTAGCTCTGCCACACTTATATACTGTACCAAACTCTGTGGGGACAACATTTCCTAAGGGTTGGAAGAGTCCCCCTGAGAGAAAACCGTGCTGAAAGCATTACTCAGAGGCAACTTTTGAACTTGAGGGTGACATTTTTCCCTGTGACTGCTCAAAGAAGCAGATATAATTTGTTTTATAATACTTCCCACACCCCCTCCTCCCCCCAGCCAGGAGTGCTATATGGAGATCTCTGCAGTGCTCTGCATATGGTGCTGCTGGAATTTGGTGGTTTGGGCAACAAAAGATTCATTGTTGGGATTTTACAGGCTTTGGGCAATCCAGGAGCAGGGTGAGGTGGCACCAACCATCCAGAGTTAGAAATACATGCAGTAAATAGTTGGTTTTTTAATCCACATAGCCCCACACAGCAGGTACCCATAAAAATTAACAGTTATAGCAGTGGGCTGTGCCATGTGATGTTTACCTGGACACCTGGACACATGGACACATGGATACATGGACACATGGACAGCTGGACACATGGACACCTGGATACATGGGCACCTGGATACATGGACACATGGACACCTGGATACATGGACACATGGATACATGGGCACCTGGATACATGGACACATGGACACATGGACACATGGACACCTGGACACATGGACATCTGGACACATGGACACATGGACACATGGGCACATGGATACATGGACACCTGGGCACCTGGACATCTGGACACATGGACACAGGGACATATGGACACATGGACATCTGGACACATGGACACTTGTACATCTGTTCATCTGGACACCTGGACAGCTGCACATTTTCACACCTGTACACAGGGACATCTCCACACCTGCACAACCGGACATGTGGACACCCAAAAGCCTGTAACCTGTTCACCTGGGCACCTCCACACCTGGACACATGGACACCTGTGTGCCTCCACACCTGTACACCTGACATCTGCACACCTATACACCTGCAGCACTGCTGAGCCGTTGCATTAGTGATAAGGCAGAGTGTGACAAGCACCCCAGACAATCCCTGTGTGCCCTCCCAGCTCAGTGCCAGCACAGCCATGTCTCCTGTCCCCCCTGGCTGGCTCCAGCCTCCCTGGCCAGGAGGTTTGAGATGCTGATCCCTTCTTAGCCAGGGAGCTTTAAACTTTGCTGAGCTCATCAGTTGTCCAGTGGGACAAAGCCCAGCCTGAGCTGCCTGAGGCAAACAGTTAATCACATTAGCAGGCCACTAATGTTCCAATCGGCAAGTGACAAAAAGTAAAGCAACATTTAGATTTGCTGTGTGGAAACACATCCAGATTAAATTTAATTTGGGTAGTCAGGAAATAGGGGCACCTGTCAGTTCCTAGGTAACACAGGGATTTTTTTCTAGCATCGCTTACTACCTTGGGGAAAAAAGCTCTTTCTGAAGCCAAAAAACCTGACAAGGTGTAAGTCATACAATGCATTGTGCTGCATTCCGCTGGCTTACATTGGTTCATGTCTTGTCATATGACAATATAACATGACACAAACTGCGGTACATCGCATTGGAGATTTCTAAAACAAAGCTCCCAGCTCGGCAGCAGCAGGGCTGTGCTGGGATCCACTGCTCCATAAAATATGCACAGCCAGCCCTCCACACCGGCACACACTAATAGGATCGGAGAAGCAGAACTTTCCATTCCAGCAGGATTTCACCACTGGAACTTTGTAACCCCGTGCTTTGATTTTGTTTGTTAATTAATTGCGGGAACACGGCAAATGCAAAGCAGAAGCACAGGGTAGAAAAGTAGAGGGGAAAAAAAAAGAGGTAAAGATAAAAGACAGAAGAAAATTAATTGTTAATTATTTATTAGACGGTTCATTTGCTCACACCTACATTACTGTGTTGGTGTTTTAACCCACTGTGCTCGCTCCTCAAGCCTGACCCCAGCCACGTCGTTAGCTGAGTTCCTTTCCTTTTGTCACTTCTCATTAATTTCATCAGCTTTTGGGAAAAAAAAAAGAGACGTGAGATCGGAGCTCTGTGGAACAATGAGAATAATTCTTCGGGGGTGCTCCTTTCCCAAGCTGTGGTAAATAAACCCTCAGCACACAAGTGGGGGTGATGATTTGGGGGGACAGGGGCTCTCTGTCCTTCCCAAAGGGCTCCCAGGGCATCGGGATGGGACAGCCCCATCCCACACTTGTTCCTTTGGGAATAATCCTTCATTAATTCATTAATCTGCTCCAGGAGCTGGAGCCCAAAGCCACCAGGAGAGTGAGAGCCCGAGTGCATCGCACACATGCAGAGGATGAAGACACCAGCATTTCTGTAATATATGTTAACTGTAGCATTAAAGACAACCACAGTATATCACGACACCTTTGAAAGCATGGCTTGAAAAATAGAATCACTGCAGCCTATATAACTTCAGGATTTGTCTCTGCAAGTGTTTCAGTAAGTGGTTATTTCACTTAAAACTTGTTTTACTTTTTTCTTCTCTCAGCACAGTGCTTACAGAAAAGAAGAGAATATGAAAAGAATTTTTTCTGGTTCCTGTGCTTTGAAAATTAATTTCCTTACTTTCCTCTAGCCTTCTAAGGGAAAAAAAAAAATCTCTTTTCAGCTTAAGACCTCTTACAGATTTACTGTGACACATTCAACATGCAATAAGTTGTCCACCATGAGACCCCTAGCTCCCAGGGTAGCATTTATTTTAGCTACAAAAAGGTGCAAAGCAGCTTGGATTTATATAAATGTAAAATAATTTCAGCAGTCTGACACAGGAAAGGTAGGTCAAATCATGCTTAGTACTTATGTAATTTTTTTTTAACTACTGAAATGTAATCATATCCTGGAGTTGGGTGATCTCATCTCGGATCAGGGAAACTACAGCTCTAGTAACTATAAAAGGGGAGAAAACCTCTTCCATTCCTCAGCAAACAGAAGAAAAATAACACAAAGCTTTTCTTTGATCTCTTTGCCAAATAAAGTACTATTCTAGCACTTGACATATGACTGCAGTGACCCTGAGATATTCCTCCTGTACATTACCTTTACTTTGTTTCAGCAAAGGCAAAACTGGTAACAGAACTCCATCATTTACCCTTAGCTTCTTTGAAACCATTTTTCACATTTAGTCCCTGATAGAAAAGGAACGTGTCTGTTTCCTACACTTGATTTATTACGTAGTTTCTAAGCAAAACACTTTTATCTGAAAGTATAGGTCAGACAAAGGAATAATGCAATCAAAGAGACACTTGCAGAAACATTATAAATACTGTATTTTATACAGCAGAAGCCCTGCGCCGTCAGAGATGACTGCCTGCTCACAGACACTGGAGTTCATTGTCTGCTGGTAGAGCAAAAATTGTGCTTTAGCTAGAAGAGGAGTATCTTTTTGCATTTTTTATTATTGTTGTTTTTTATTTGGTGGTGTTTTTTGGGGTTTTTTTTGGAGCAGTAATTACATTATTAAAAAAACAGGTATTCTATGAACATTTGAGCCCCAAGAGGCTGTGTTAGAGAAGGTGTTTTTATTGCCCTGCTGTAAGAATTGTATTTTATTTTGCCAGAGATCATTCTGTGCTGGGTAGCAGGAAGGGTGGCAGTCACTGTGCACCTTTCCCTTGGCTGGGTGGAGCAAATCCATTCTGCACCTGACACAGCCCTGTCCCTGTGCTGCCAGGTACCCCGGCTGCCAGGATTCCTCCTGACAAGCCTGGGCAGCCATGGAAGCTCTGTATTCCTGCTTTTCAGAGAGGAGAGAAAGGCATTAGCATGAGGAACTGGGATTGTTCACATGGAGAAGCTTTGGGGTGAGCTCAGTGTGGCCTGAAGGAGCTGCAGGAAAGTTGGAGAGAGAGGATTTCCAAGGGATGGAGGGACAGGACACAGGGAATGGCTTCAGCCTGCCAGAGGGGCCATAGGGCCAGGGAGCACAGCCACGCTGTGCCCAGGTGAGCAGAGGAGGTCTGGAGAGAAAGGAGGAGTGAAAGCTGCTTGGAGCAGCTACCAGAGTTGAGTGTTTCTCCATGATGACCAGGATTGACAGTTGCCTGCTTTTTTATCAGAATATCTGGCTGTTCTTGCTGTAAATCAGGAGCACTGGAACCCTCTCTCTGCTGGGGAGACAACGCCGAGCTGCACATCCTGGTGTTATGTGTAGGAGATATAATTTGTGCAATTTCTAGTATGATATATGTGATATTGAATATTTGTTGGAGTATACACATTTGTATCAGGAGTCCCCCCAACCCTTGCAGGAGAACCTGGTGTATGTTGAAACCCGATTTATAAGTAAAATGATGTGGCTCGGCCAGGAGATGGGAGATGGGCCATGGCTGGAGAGATACAGGGGAGACCCCAGGCACTGATCATTGTGTGAACGACCTGAGATGGATATCACGGACCCGAGATGGATATCATGGACCTGAGATGGATACCATGGACCCAAGATGGATATTATGAATGTGGGATGGATATCATGGATGTGGGATGGATATCATGGACCTGAGATGGATGTCATGGACCCAAGATGGATACCATGGACCCAAGATGATGGATATCATGGACCCAAGATGATGGATACCATGGACCCAAGATGGATACCATGGACCCAAGATGGATATCATGGAAATCCTCAGGCAGATCCATGTGAATGCAGTGTTCCCGTAAACTTCATCACAGGATTCAACAACTCCGGACACTGATTTGTTCTTCCTCATCACCAAAAAAGAAAATCTTATTAACGTATGGACTCTGAATGGAAGAAAAGACTGACCACTGAAATCTTGGCCTCAGGTGGACTTTTCCCTATAAAACCCACTTGTGCCAGGATGGAGGTGTGTGGGCATAGAGGAAAACCTCTGCTGAGGCTGACTCCTTGTTGCACACCCAGGGCCGACCCCGGGCTCGGCTCTGTTCCTTTTTTGTGGCTGGCTAGATAAAATTTGATTGCAAAATAATTTAATTTTTTTTCATTTTCATTTATAACACCAGGAAATTTCTGCAACGGGGAGGAAGCCAAGCTTCCTCTTGTGCAGGGAAACACGAGCAGGAGCTTTCATCTCAATTCTGGTGTTGGGCTACTGCAGTGGCGGCTGGCAGCGAGCTGGGGCTCCATGCCAGAGCCCTTCCCCTCCTGCCCTGCCCTGAGGGTGGGCAGCAGATGCTGAAGGTGCTGCCGGACCGAGCCCCAGCGAGCTCCGGACAGAAGGGGGCGAGGGTTCCCCTTGCATGGATGCTGGAAAAGAACAGGGAACAGACACAAACCCAAGCTGACTGAAATTCCGAAGTGCTAAAGAAACAGCAAGGCGATGCTCAATGTGTTATGACCTTTCCTGCTATTTTCAAAATTGCAGTCTTAAGGGGGGAAAAAAATGGGAAAAGGGAGCCCACCCTCAGCACATGGCTGAAAATGTTATTAAAAGCAATGAATTCTGTTTTATTGTTATGTTTAATTTTTTTTAAGTGCCATTTGGAGCAGAAGCAGCACAGAGGATGCTTCCCTTAAACTGAAGATAAGTTTGATATTTGAAAAGAACCAATTTATCTCGTTCATTCTTTTACACGCTCACTTATATTTATTTATGTGCACGCTTCTTGGAATTGCATTTTTATTTTGTACTGGGTGCAGTGGCTGTTAATGATCACATACAGTCATGAGAATTAAAATAGAATCCTGCATTTCACTTGGACACCAGAGCAGCACACACGGGATGCGGGATATATAAATAACAAAGACCTCGAATAATCACATATTCTATATCCTCTCTTACTGGAATATAAAAGCAAGCCCTAACCTATGACAAAACTTAATACAAACGAGATAGGAAATAAATAAAATGCACAATGCTGGAGCTCAATTTGAACTATTCAGACTTCATCAAAACATATTGGAAAATGTGTGATAGGACAGGGAAAACCTTTGCATATAAATTATAGCTATGAAAGGATATGCTGCTGCAAACAAGTGTAAAGATGAAACTTCCCCAAAACTTATATCAAGCATAAGATATTGTAAATAATAATTTGCATTTAAATAACACCTTTAGCTCGGGAGGATCTGGGAGCATTTTGCTAAGCACAAGTGAAATCTGTGATGGAAGGGGCTGCAAACAGTGAGTGCAGCACTGGTTTATTCTACACTGCAGGGTAAGGGAAGGGGCTGCATGGGCACAAAATCTCCTGACTCCACGTGTACTTCATTCATAGCTGGCAGGCAGTTCTGGCTGAGCACGCCAGGAGAAACCCTCTCTGCCACAATCCAGTGTGGGAAGGTGTGTGCTTGGCTGTTTGCAGCAAAGGAAAGGGGAACTCAAAGAGCTCTTGGCTTCAAATCGCAACAAGCACCAGAAAACTGCTAAAAATATCCATGTAAATGATAGTGTTACACTTACAAACTACCTTCTATTTGACAAGTCTGGCCCTCCTTCCCGACCAGAAGGCAGACTTTTCAAATTTTAACAGCAGGGAAATATCACAAAAGGAGGAGCTGGCTGGAAAACCGTGTCCATCCCACGATGAGGAACAGGACCCTCTGTGGAGTCCCAGACACTCAGCAGCATTTCCTTGGTGTCCCCACACCAGTCTGGGTTGGTGCCCAGTCCTGACCAGCACAGGAACCATCCCAGTGAAATGGTCACAGAACTGATCCACGGCAGCCCAGGCTCTTTGATTAATTAGGTTTCAGTTTTAAATTGGATATAAGGCAACAAGGAATACAGCAAAGGCTTTCACAGACTGAGGCACAGAAGGTTCCTCAGTGGTAGATGATGCCACTGAGAAAACCTGCAGGAGAGTGTGACTGACTTGAGTGTGGATTTCCAGAAGAAATTCCTCCCTCTGAGGGTGGGCAGGCCCTGGGACATGAATTCCCAGAGCAGCTGTGGCTGCCCCTGGATCCCTGGAAGTGTCCAAGGCCGGGCTGGATGGGAATTGGAGCAACCTGGGATAGTGGGAGGTGCCCCTGCCCATGGCAGGGGTGGGAATGGACGATCTTTAAGGTCCCTTCTAACCCAACATCAGCCTCATAAACCCTCCTCCAGCCTCACTGACACCTCCTAAAGCTTCATGTGACTGCTGGAAAGAGACCAAAACCATTTACCAAATAAACTGTGAAACCAGGCAATAAAGAAGGATGTTACACATTATTTCTCAGGTATCCAAACCATTCATTTTGGTGTGTTTGAAGATGAAGAATAAAGGAAAAATGTGCTGTGACAAAATAGAAAAGGAGCACCGATGTTCTCCTTGAGAAGCAAACTGTTCTCATCAGCCTGACAACGTGATTTGTCTTCTGCCAAACCAGTCCCATTCCATATTGTGCATCAGGAAGCACATAGGAACTCATGGATACACCCAGTTTACTTCCACAGTCTCTGTATTTATGAACAGCTTGGAATAACTCAGTGTTACAAGTAAAGAGCAGAAGAAATGCACAGTGAATATGGACACTGAAATTACTTACAGAAAGAAATCAGCTCTTTTACAATACCAGCCCTTGGCTGATAAGAACAGATTATAAACTAGGCAATGATAGCAGTAATCCATCCTTTATGTTTATATTTTAGGAATATCCTAACCTTGAGGGTTTAGCATGCAGGTTGAAACAAATTGCTCTGATCACCAATATCAAAGTGTCAAGCTGAGATATTGCATGTCAATCATTCTGTGACAAAGATAAAATTGAACAAGATGCATTTCATAGTTACACAGAGAGGGAACATGGATTATGTATTTTGTGGCCTTCTCCCCCCAACATACCTACCAGCATTTCTGAGTTGTTTTAGCAAGAAACTTGAAATATAATCGTTTCAAGACAAATTACAGAGATGCTCTCAACAATGATGGAGGTCTCCCTAACTGTAGATTCTCCTCACAAACATTGAGTCAAGCCAATACCACCAGACTTTATGAAACTGTGAATTGCATCTCCACTGAGAGTGCCCTGCTACCCAGACAAATCAATTGGCTTGACCTTTACATCTGCCCTACAGAGTTTAAGCAAAAAGAGAGAACAAGAGAGAGAGAGAGGGAAATATCATCTCAGATGCTGCCTTATAGAGAAGGGCAGAAAGAGAATTTCCCAGACACTGGGATCCAAATCCGAGCTCTGGTTTCCCTGTGCATTCAGGGAATGTGTTTTGGGGAACACATGGACCCTCTGTGGGGCCTTCCTGGCTAAAGCTTCAGCTCCTGCAGGTTTTGGATGTTCAGGCAGCACGACTTCCCCTCTGCTCCCTGGAGCTCAGGCCCCTGGAATCCCTGCCAGCTGCACACCCAGCATCTAAGAGCTTTCTTGGATCTCTCCCACTGGACCAGATCCTCAGCTGCTTTCCCTGCTCCTTGAACTCCTGCCAAAGGTTTAACCTAAATGGGACTCCAAGAGAGCCGCGAGCCTAGAAGGAAAGGCTCAAGATATATGATAGCTGCTCCCAGAAATATAAACCAATATTTACAGAATTGTACAAACATCCTATTCTCATTAACTCCTCTGCAGCTTTTCTGAAGTCCCATTCCAAATATAACTGGGCAGTATATACTACGGAAGGAAAAATGTAAATACATGCACAAACTTTTATTTAATCTCTGGAGAAAAACAGTGTACATATTGATGGATTCCCTTCTTTCCCCTTTACAGTTTAAATCATTTTCAGTAGTGGACAGAAATTAAATAAAGACCAAAAAGCAGAAGACCATCACACGTTATGGCATAATTCCCCCTAATTTTAAAGGATCAGCACATATGACAGAGCCTGGAGCATAGGACTACGTGACAATTTGTATTACAAAATACAAAATCTCAAATGTTACTGATTTTTTTCTTAACTGGTAATTTTATCAATATAAGTAATCCAGACTCTTACCAATAAAAAGAAGGTTTTTATGGATTTAATGTGTGGAATTCTGGCTGTGTTCAGCTATTGCTGAGAAATCTGCTGTGAACCAAATGTCCCCTGCAACACCAACATGTTACCAGCAAAGAGAAAATGATGCAGTTCCAAACAGGGAATATTTACCTGCAGGATTGAGTTCCAGCTGCTTTTAATGTTGTATAAATATTAGATTCAGGTTTGTTCAGCCAGTGTTGGGCACACATTTGATGTAAGCAGTCTGGAGCTGGGGGCTAACTGCTGACAGTCTAAATAAACCTGCAGGTGCCATTGCAGAGCCATTCTTCTCTGTGACACAGCCTGGTGACAGTGACCCCCCACGGCCACCCAGCCCCACAAATTCCTTCAAATCTGGCCTTGAATCCCCTTTTCATTTCAGCTTTTCCTGAGAATAAATGATACCTTGGTCGTGTTTCTCCACCATTAGCCTAAAGAAACCTTTTCTGTGCACACTGGGCTACTTTTTGTGATTCTGAACTGCACATTCAAAGTAAAATTAGAGTAGGATTGGCTGAGTAAAGACTACGGTGTTTAGTCTCAAACCCCAGCTGTGCTGAACGGAGGCATTTACCCAGATCTCACTGTTGGAACCACTTAGCCAGAAGGCAGAACCTTATCTCTTTGAGCAGCAATTCCTTTCTCAAAGCAAAACCTCACCAGCAATAAGTTATATTTTTTCTTTCAGAACTGAGAGTCTTGGATGCTACTTTACTGCAAATATCCTAAAAAGGGAGGCTGATACCTATTGCCTGCTGTAGTTTCCTCTGAGATCTGTGTGTCCATGGCATGCCATCCATTTTCTGGACTCACAGGAAATATTTCCCAGTATGCTTTCAACCCCTGAGCGTTACAGGAGTAGTACAGGTGTAGTGCTGAGAATGACAGGGCCAGCCTCTGCCACCCCATGGACAGAAATGTCAACAGAGCCACAGACATGACTTTGAGGACTGATTTTATATTCTGCTTCCTTCATGTAGCTGCTGGAAACAGGGATATCTGTTTTGCACTAGGGAGATGACATTTAAAGCCGTTCTGACCCGGCCTCCTTCACACATTTACCTGGAGCCCAGCCTGGGAAGAATCAAATGTCAGGCAAAAATTGTCTTCACCTGGCAAAAATGGTTTTGCACCTGATGTATAGAGATGTTTATCTGTGTGTGTGTCCATAAATAGACAGATGTCTATCCATGTGCACACATGCTCTGCAATTCCAACGCCAGGGAAGAATGATGCTGAGCTGTGTGATGATAAGAATGATATAATGGCACTTAGCATGTTGGGAAGGGTGTACAAACAAACTTGCATGGGAACACATGTAACAACCTCATCACCCAGTTGCAGTGTTAGCACTTCCATGTGCTAAGCCATTAGCTCTGAGGGGGATTGCTCTGATCTCTCTGATTCCAGGGAATGCTCTCCACAGAGGCAAACATGGGTGTAAATCAGCAGCCTCATAAATAGATGCAACTGCTAGAAATTATTGAACTGTTAAGCACAAGGCAGAATGTTCATTTTTCATTAGCATGATAATTCCAGTCTTTGTACTGCAGCTGCAGGAAGAAACACCAGCTCAGAGCAGGACACCCTGTGCAGGACACGATGTGTTCAATGTGCTGTGAGATGGTTCCCATCTTAAAGAGCTCAAATCTCTGCAGGAGACAGTAAAGAGCTGAAAACACAGAGAAATCAGATAATGTTCACTCAAAGATCCTCTGCCATACTGGGAACTGCTTTCCCAGGAGAACCTCAGTCATTAGGTTCTGCTTTTATCCAGCACAGTTGGATTCTCCTCGTCTTTCCATGGACATGTTTGGTGGCAAAAGACAGGGAGGTGATTTTTCCCTTTCCTTACACACCCTGTGCAAAGGACTGTGAAAATTCCTGGGTTTTTTTTCTGTATTGTCCTTCCCAAAGGCCTGCAGGAAAACCCATCACTCTAAAGACAGCCCCAAGGAGAAAGTCCCTGCCCTGGGTCATGTCTCTAGCCCAGACTCACAGAGCCCTCACAGGTTTGATGTCAGACCCTGGGTCATGGATACAGCCAGATTTGTCTGGTAGCTGGATCTCAGTTTAGCAACTCACACTGGGATTTTCTACAGCCACAGATTCTCACCCCAGGAAGGACTGAAATTACTTATTCCAGGCAAACTTCTGTTACGCTTTACCATGTGAGACCAGCTCCTGAGCCATCCTTGCAATCCCCAGCCCCTCTGGGTTACATCAATTAGAATTTTGCCCTGTGATAAAGCTCCAGAAGAAACAGTTGTGCTGAGGATGTGGGACAAACACATCCAGCTCATCTGAGGAGGACACAAAAAATAATAGAAAATCTGTCCCAATTTCTTTTTATTGTTAAAAAATTTGCTATCTGTTTGAAGTTTTTTTCCCCAATAAACACACTCTTAATTTTGATTATGTGTACCTCACGTGGGAGGACAATTTGCTGTAATTGTGAGAAGCATTCTTTAGCATGAGAATAAAGAAAGATTCAGCCCAAATCCTCGACCAGAGCCTGTCTAGGTGGTGCTGAAATAGAGATATTATGCTGCTTTTACTGAATGTCCTTATGCAAAGAGGACGTTGTAAATGTCTCCTTTTTGAAAAAGGGCCTTGTATCTGGTCTTAGTTCTGCCCTTTGATTTATTGGGAGCTTCAGCTGCAGACCAAATAGGTTTTCCTGTCTCTGCTAGCTCCTATTCCAGTCTTAAGTCATTGTGCTTTGAGACACGCTCCTCAAAGTACAAACTCTGTTACAGTGCCCTAAATAATATGTGATGCAAATAAGTGCTGTTAAAGAAGTTTCCTGTTTTGGTTTCCTTATTGGCACTCCAAGCTGAGCTAAAATCTCCAAAGGCCTTACTTAGCATGCAGATATTGAAACCAAACCAAAAAAAGATTCCTGCATTTGTTGTGCTGTAGCTTTAAATGCCCCTGGCAGAAACTTCATTTCTCTCCCTTTCTCCCTTTCGATCCTTCCCCCTCTCTCTCTTTTTTTGATGTTTCTTCTTTCTCTCAGCCTGTCATTGACAGTAAGTGCAATCACATTACACACAGCTTTCTTTGGAAAGCCCCCTTTTTAATGATCTGGCAGTCTGTAGACACTGACTGCTTCCAGAAAAAATTTCAATCCCTCTTCCCACAGCTTCCTCAAGCTCCAATGATAAATGACACCTGTCATTCTGTCACAGACAAACGGCACAGATGGGAGCGTCAGTGATGTATGGCTCACCAGAACAGGAAATCAAGTTTGTTGGTTTTTTGGTCGGGTTTTTTTTTAAACAGAAAAGAGCTGACCAGGACATTGTCATGAGGCTGTTCAGGGGCCCTTGCCCAGAGGAGGAAGGGAGGCAGGAGAGAGGAACCAGGAGTGTTTAAGTAGCAGCTGCAGTGTGCACAGCAAGGGCTGCAGCTGTCTGAGTGCCTCTGCAGTTTGTGACTTGAGTACGTTTAAACCACGACCCAAAGGTGCAAATTCTGCTCTTCCAGCCATACCTGCACTGCTGTCACTGCAGAGATCCACCCCAGCACCTTCCCAGCCTGCAAAATCAGCTTGGACAACTTTCCTGGAGCTGTGGTCGGAGCCCAGATTAGACATATCCACAATTACATTTGATTTAATTTCTCTCTGTGATGGAACTGAACCGAAACCCTGGCTTTAAGAACACTTGAGAAATGGGGAAATTTAATTCCGAACCCATTTTCTGCCAGACAGGTCTTCCTTAAGCTTCTTTTAAAATCACTCATGTTTTCACAAGGAAATTTTTTGCAGGCAAATCGTTTAGGCTGCCTGAGACACGCAGCCACTTCTTCTCTGCCAAGCAGGCAGACAATAAGCTCAGAGCTCTGACAAAAACTGTGCAGAAGTTTTTACCCTGTGATGCCCTTCTTGATAAGAGAATTAAGTCCTGCCAGTCTCCCTCTCCAGAGCAGCTGGAGAGGAAATGGGAGCCCAAGTGGTGGCTGAGTAATTAAAGAATATTTCGCAGTTCTGAGGAAGGCGACTCTCCTGAGGACTGCACGAGGAGGAGAGAAACAGGGCTGTGCACACAGACAGAGTGACAACCCCTAATCCCTGAGAGGGGAGATTTCTACAGATAACTCCCCACCATTACTGGGAGTGCAAAATCCACTCTTGCTGTCCACAGCCAGCTGTGGGACTGTGTCCCAAAGGCTTTTCCGGATTTTGTTACAGAGCAAACACAATGCCATGGTCCCCTGAGACAAAGATAAACGAGCCCTTCTTCCGCCCTCAGGCACAGAACTTGTCCTTATTTATAAAATCTTCCCAGGTAAACAGGCTCTGTGCGATGAGGGTAGAAAAGTCAGACCCCAAGAAAGACTCTGGCTTGTCTTTGTGGAAGTGCAGGGATGCATTTATAGAGCATTGCCTGTGATTCAGCTGTAGGGTTCTGAAAAGATTAACGTATGTCATGTGACAAAATCTCCACATGCTGCAATGGAAATATATCCCTGGAGGCTGCCTTTTCAAAGGGAGCTGGCTGATAATGCTGCCTTTCCTGCGCATTTATTGAATTTGATGTGTACAGTTGTGTGTACAAAAAACTAATCAGGACTCCAAAGTGATGTGAAATACAACTAAGTATGCAGGCAAAGTTAACAAAAGAAATTTCATCACATTTTAGATGCTGATTATCAGCAGCAATAGCCTAGGGAGAACTTTGGAGCAAATTCCTCAGATTTTCCACCACTATCTAGGCTCAATAAGGACTCCAGTAGGGTTTCGTGCTCTCTATTTAGTCAGTGTGAGGAAATGTACCAAATGAAGTGAATGATTGCTGACCCTCCACCATGGCTGGTTTGGGATTATACATATTCAGGGCATTAATATCAAGCCTTTCACCATTCATCAATGGAAGACCAATAGATCACAGCACATTTTCATTGCATGGACAGATTTTTGTCTTTCTATAAATTAAGAATAGGATTCCTATGAAAGAAGGAAAGATAGGAATCATCAGGCAGATCAACCTCTCAAGTCCTCCTGTGATGTCAATGCACAAACTCCAACTCTTCTGTGGGTAGAAGAGAAGAAATGATCACACCGTTGAGCAGTGATTGAATATGTGGTGCAGTGAAATGTCTGCAGTTACTTGCTCAACAGATATTCCAACCAGAGGAAATAGGGAAAGTTTTGGTGGGAGTCCAAGGAACCACTGACAAATAAAAATAAAGATATGTCGCACTATGACACAAAATAACTTACACACTTACTCTAAGATGTAAAAGAACAAAAGGAGTTAAAGGAGGACATTTTATTTTTGACTTTATAATATATAGAATTTTAAAAGTGATAGTGGATTGGAGGATTAAATTGCTACTTCTCTAACTACACTGGTTAAATTAATAGTCTATTAATTCTCTCTTTCCACAAAGAAGAATGTAAAACAATCATTATTTACATGAACGGTGCGTGACAAGCTTTAGTAAAAATAAGTAAACATTAGAAGGTATAGAAAACTTTTAAAATAACTTTAAAACTTAAAAGAACAGGGTGCCATAGATCAAGCTCTTAGTTTGAAGTGTGTTTCCATGTCTCTGCCAGGACAAAGGGAGCAGCAGCAGCAGCAGCCCCTGTGTAAAGAGGGATGGAGGAGAGAACACCAAGCCCAGCCCCGAACATTCCAGCATGGACAGCACAGGGGACCAGGATCGCTGGAGCAGAGGCAGGACAGCCTCGGGGCGCCTTGATCTGAAAGTGCAAACCCACTTTGGAGCATGGGACAGAGCCTCTGGAGCCACAGGGTGAAGGACATGAACAAGGAGGGTGAGGTGGCCACAGCAGCCCTGCAGCACCCCTGGCTGTGTGTGCTCCCTGCTCACTCCAGCTCACACAGGAACCACCACTTCACAGCAATGAGAGCACCTGGGGCAAAGTTTCTTTTCTTATTCTATTTCCTGAGGATACAGCTGAGTGAGACTTTCTGGCTTGCACAGGCACTGCTCAGCTCAAAACAGATGCAGTTTTTCACTAAGAAAGATAACTCACAAGTAGAATTTCCGCTGCTATCCTTCTCCATTAGGAGAGAAAATTAAAATATCCTTCAGGAGGGAATACATAACACTTTGTAAATTTAACAAGGGGTTTCTGCTGGCACTGAAGAATATCCTGAAAACATGCTACAGAACAGTGTACATTAGATAAAAAGAATAACTAGGATAATGCCAAGAAAAAAACATTCTGTAATGTCAATATTGTTGCATCAGGATAGTTCTAGCCAAGGATATTTTAAGCTTTGATCAAAACTGTGAATCTGTTGAGGCAGAATTATAACCCCATGCAGAAAAAGTCTGAAATTTGTAATGACAATTAAAAAAATATTATGTTCCAGAGAGACCAAAAATGAAACAGCGATCCTGAGCCAGCAGATAAAATTTACCAAACCAAGCAAGGGAGAGAGAAGATGCTGGAGCCTTACAACAGAATATGAAACAAGTCCAAAAGGCAAACCTGGTTTTGAAGGGAAGGTTTCTAAAAGCACCTGGGGAGTTTAAATGCCCACTTGCCATTGCCTTTTAGTGAGAATTTGGTGCCAGAATGCTCTTTTTAACCTTTGAGAACCTCAAGAATTGGAGTAAGTCGAGAAAAACAGGACAACAGCAAACAAAACACGCCACAGGATTAATTTTCCACAGTGTGCAAGAGATGCTGACAGACAAGCCAATGGGCCAACTGGGAAAGAACTGGGACCTGCACCAAAAATGTACTTGTCAAGTAGTTGCAGATTTTTTTTAGATGTTCTGGGATAAAATTGACGTGTTTTGACTGATGAATCATGAGCAAAGATTGCCCAGTGTGCTCAGTTTGAAATACCATCTTCTACCTGTGTGTGCTGGAACACTCTGTTCTCTCCTCTGAGCATTTCTTTGGCAAATCTGCTCTTGAAGTAACAGCTAAGCACAAATCCTTCAGGGTGCAATCCTCTTCCTCCCCACCCCACAGGCATGAGACCACTGAATCCAGCTGGGAGCAGAACCAAGCTGTTAATAAGGACACTTCACATACATCAAAATTTTGCAAAATAGTCATTTTTTCACATGTCCCTTGCAGCATGTTGGGACAAAGACATTTAGTGAGACATGTTTGCTGTCACCCACTACAGTGCCAGCACCTGACGTGAGCCATCAAAATAGATGACAAATGGCAGGAACATGGGGGGCCTGCTTGCTCCTTCTCTGGTTCCCAGGCCTCCTTATCCCCAGTAATTGTGCTTCCCTGCTCTTTGTCCCTCTTCAATCTCAGCACTTGCAGCTGCTGTGGAATATGATGGTGACAACTCAAAGCTTCATCAGACTGAAGAGGATGGTGGCGGCTGCATGGGATTTTCAGGCTCCTCCCTATCCCAGTCAGTGCCATCCTGTTCTCAGCCATTCCAGAACCCAGAAATGTCCAATACATCTCTGCTGGCATTAGGGCCTTGTGGCAAGCACATTTCTCTCCCTCTCAGGATTTTTCATAGAGGTGCACAGAGAGACATGAAAGAGAAAACAACTCCTATTTCTGCTCCTTTTTTTTTCCCATGTGGAATGTGTTTGGAGAATTGTTTACCTGGGGTGTTGCTTGGTTGGATTCTGTGAGGATTGTTTGAGCTGGTGGCCAATCCAACCCACTGGGGCTGGACTCTCAGAGAGCGGCACGAATTGTGGGAGAGTTAGAGTCAGAGAAAGTGGTATGTAGTTTTAGTATCCTCCTTTAATATAGTATATTAATGTATTTTAGCATAGTTATAATAAAGAAATCATTCAGCCTTCTGAATTGAATCAGACCTCATCATTTCTTCCCATTGGGTTTGCCTGCATTTACAACAGGGCCTTACACTTCTGATCCTCCTTGAGCTTCCAGGAGGACAGAGCAGCTCACACAAGTGGCGCTGGTTGAAATTTGAAGCAGCATCCAACCTCTTACACTGGCTGTATTCAGTCTAGTCAGTGCCTGCCCAGCCTTTAGCATTCACTGGCATCAGGTGTACCAGCAGAATCGCTAAAAAATAACTTTACCTGCTTTTTCTTTCTCTTTAATGCCTTTTCGCAGTGCTTCCTGCCTTTGGTGTCCTTTCCTGCTTAATATGGCTTTGAATTCCTGTGGGCTGCAGGACAAAAATGCAGAACACTGTGGGGTCTGACTTCCCTTGGAGAGGCTTTGCTGGCTCCTGCTCAGGGAGCAGCACAGAGATGGATTCCCTTCATCCTAGCACGATCTAACAGGATCACTCATGCCTTGATGAGTCCCTCAGGTGAACACTGGCTGGACCTTAGCACATTTTAAAATCTGCTTTTAAAATCCAGTCTCCTCATGGTCATAAATATGCAGGGAATTAGCTGGCTCCACTTGCAGATAACTAATTTCTCTTCTGGTTGAATTCATGCTTAGATTTGTGAATTTTATCAAACTTAATGACTAAACAAAAGTAACTGAATGGCAAGGATCCCATCAAAAATATTTTGTAAGTATAAAAAGCGTTATGTCATGTCAGCAGAGGAACCCACAGAAGCCACACGATGTGATGTGACACTCCTCAAGCAATGTAATATAACATGGCACCACCAAGTAAGCAAAAAAAAGCCCAAACATTTTATTTTTAGCTGAGATGCTCATTACCGTCCAATGTCTGATCTGAATGGTTTTTGACGGACTTAAGTGGAGTGAATTTGGCTGATGTCATGGGTTTAATAGCTATTTGAATTATCCCAATCTTCTAGCAGCTCTCTAAATTTTTAATCTTTTCTGTTCACTATGAGGACAAAAAAAAGTCTCTTCTAAAATAATGGCCTGAAAAGCTGTCATTGCATTCTCTAAATGCAGCATTTGGACCAGACCTCTCTAATATATGTCACTCAAAGGTGCATTTGGAAAAGCTTTGTGAGATTCTGAGAGAAGCAGAAAACTCTTGCCTGGTCCTTGTTCCTCAGAGTGACGTGTGGGAAACAGCTACACAGATGCAATAGCAGCTCCTTAGAAAAGCAGGGCTGAGGGATTAAATATCCTATGTGATCACAGCACTGGAGATCACAGGGAGAAAGGAACCAGCTCAGGACACACTTCAAGGGCTACAGGGTTTTCCTTCCCCATCCCAGTTGCTCTGACCCTCAGGTTTTACCAGATAAACCCCAAACTTAGAGGAGAAAATAATAAAATAGGAGGGTGGGAGAAGGAGGCAGCCAACTTGTGGCTGTCTGTGACATGTCCAGTGGGCTCCAGCATGAAGTGCAAGCTCAGCCCTCAGCTCCTATCAGCATTACAGCCAGGAGGTTCTGGCATGCAGCGCTTGCTCAGCCCTCAGCTCATATCAGCATAAACACTTCATCACAGCTGACACGCTGATATGCTAAATGAGTGAGTGCGGTGCACAAAGAGGTCACAGGGAAGTTAACTAAAGGTATTATAAGGGACAGTCAACACACTTCAAAAAGAAAAAACCTGATAGGTGCAGAAAACATGGTAAATGAGCCCGAAGAATGCAAACCCTCCGCCGTGCACTCCATTACAGCCCTGACAGTCCAGTTCCAAACAGTTAAATATGAAACTGTCAACAAGGGCCTGTCTTAATAACCAAACTTGAGGCCTTTTATCCTGGAAGATTTATGAAGTAATTTTAAAGAGGCCCAAGCAAACATCTGTCAATAAATTGAATGCCGGCTACAGGATTTACAAGCAAGACAAGAATTTCTCATTAAGTGCACATTAGCACTGTGGGGATCATAAATAGTAAGAGGGCAGGATGCTGAGCCTCTCAAGCTGTCATTAAAACACTATCTAAGAACTAATGAGGAAGTGATGGAAGGATACTAATGATCCCTCAGGCTCCTTTCATTCAGCGGTGCCTGTGATACAATTTCAGTTTGCCACAACTGAAGGTTTCAGAGAACCTCCCCACCTCTGTCCCTGCAAACCCACAGGGACCTGAGTGTCACTGGGGGACCAGCAATGGCATTGCCACAGCTCTGTCCTCCTGATCACACCAAACTAAGGGTGACAAAGGCAAGAACAAGTCCCAGACACTGCTGTGCAGGCACCAGGTGCATCTGCAGTGCCCTGGAGGAGAAATAGGAATTTTCAGATGGAAAACAACTTGCAAGCGATTTTGAGCTTCTCTATTGAAAAGTGAGGTGGGAAGATTTCTGTGACTGAGTCTGTCTGAGCAATGACGAGGTCTGGGGGGACCTTGCCAAGGAGAGGGACAAAGGTGTCCAATAATCACTAGAGGATTGGAAGTGGCTCTGGTTCCCCAGAACATCAGCAAATCCCTCACAGCCTCGGTGGCAAACTGCACTGAGAGGAGGTGGCCCAGCTCTCACAGAACTGCTCTGAAAGTGGAGGCAGTGGCTGTTCCAACTCTCACTTCAGGGAATGGGGCATTCAGATGATCCCCTTCTCTCCTGGGGAAGAGTTGCAGCTTTCCTTTGGTCTCCATGTGAGTTTGGTGGAGTTTATCCTGCCTGGAACGTTACAGAACCCATCAGAGATGTGGGACACTCCATTCAGAACCTGGACTCGATGGTGATCCTGTCCCATTCCTGCTGCCTCCACCACATTTCTGGCTCTTCTGTACCCACCTCCCCTTCCTTTCTGTCTGCTGGGGACCAGAAGCTGACACAATTTTCCTGATGACATCTTGGTCAGAAATGACACATTTTATTGTCAGCAAATCTGTTTGCTGATGGAGAAGAAAAAATATCTTTTTAGATTATTCTGTTTTCTACCAAGACAGGAAACTTTCTTTTGCTTATGTCCCCTAGCATAAGGACCAAAATGATTACAGCAACATAAAAACCCTATTTCTACCAATAAAAATTATTTCTTTGGGTCTGCAGTATATTGGCACTTAAACTATAATGTAGTTACATTTTTTTCTGTAATAGATGTTTAACACACTGTATTGATGCTGTGGATGTATGTCTCTTTCTGAGACTTTTGTCTGCAGAAGAAATCAAATGAACATAACCAAAGTGCACATTAAGAGAAAGACATTATATTACTGAGCAGCAGCACATAGCAACAAGTCGCTCATCAGTTAAAAACCTCATTCTGAAGGAATATTGTAGTTTAAACCTTTCAACATGCAGCTTTCCAAATGAGTCTGTCCATAAAGAGCAATTGTTAATAACTTGTATTTAATAGACAGTTGTCTACAACAAAATTAACTCATAAAAAGACAAGACAAACTTTTCCAGTAAAGGACAGTAAAGACAAATGCAGCTCTGTGCACTCAGGAACTGCATGAACATCACACTCCAGACAAATTTCCTCCCAATACTGGAAATCTGATGCAATCAGGGAAGTCAATAACAAATAACATGTTCAAAGGGTTCAGAACTCAGACTTCCATTAAAGCAACAAACACCTGAAATAAATAATTGGCAAATGTTATAAACTCTATCCAGTGAATCCCTTTTTCATCTCTTGTTCTCTGCAACTCAGGTTATATTCACATGGTCTAATTTCCAATACTTTTTAGACTGACTCAACCAATAGGATCAATTATTTAAGAGTATTTTACCAGTCAGTGCAAGACAGGATAAAATTTTCCCCAATCTAATTAGTCCTTGTGATGTTATGGCAAGTGTGGAAACGTATAATTACAGTGTAATTACCCAGGCACTGTAAATGCAGCAAGTTGCAAATTCAAGGCTAAATTTCAAAATTGGGTCATTTGAGCAGGTTCAAAATTAGGCAGACCTGTTTGCTTATCCCTGCTAATTATGCTGTCAGCTTCTCCAAAGGCAGGCACCTCACAGGAGGTTCCCTGGTTAATCCATGAACTGCCTGCCCTGTGTGGGGAGGGAAGGAGCTCCCCAGTGAGGGAATGAAGGTTTCTGGTGAAAACAATAATTTTGGTGTGAAATGTGGGAAGGACTCTCAGCCAGCACCAGTGAGGGCACTGCAGCTGCAAGGATGCTGCTCTGGCAGTGTGAGGACTCTGAATTTTGACAGAAGGCAGTGGATCTGGATTTCCATGCAGTTTTTGATAATTCCATGTGCCCCACTGAGCAGGACTGTGTGCAGGGACAGCTGTGCTTTGGATTTCTGGTGGCCAAGACCACACAAAGTGTGAGTGCCCCAGGTCAGCCCAGCTACAGAGGTTTGAACCCATGGGCTGATTCCCATCAGCAAGAATCCACACCAGTTACCAGTTATCCTTGTGCAGAAGGAAAATCAGCACTTCAAACAGCAATCCTAAACCCTGATGCAAAAAAATCCTGCTGCAGGGGAGAACCCTCAGTGCCAGTGATGTGACCAAGGATTTCAGAACACCTGAGAAATCCTTGCCCAGGTTTGGGATGGCAGGAGGCAGAGGAGCTGCCCTCGCTGTGGGAACTGCTGGCACACACCTAGAGCCATATTTTAAAATGCAATAAGGAAAAGTGTCTATTTTGATCTGTTCCAGTAAAGTCCACCCTGCTTCAAACATTTATTTGTTTTTTGTTCAACAAATGTTTTATGGGGAAAAACGCCTACAAGGACACATCCATCTGCTGACCCAGATGTGGCTGCTAATATACATAATGGGAGAGAAATTTCCTGTTACTGATCCCTCTGTGAACTGCAGACCTGAATACTTTGTTTTAGACACCAATTCAACAATTTCAGTATCAATAATTAACAAAACAGATTCATTTATTTAATCAGGATCTCAGGCGATGGTTCCTGAATGAAAAATAAAAGGAACTTTTTTTTTTTCTTGGCATTTTTAATGAAATAAAATCGATGCTGTGTTTAGGTAAGGTTATTTGCATAAATATGGAAGAAAAGTAAGCTTTAATAGTAACTTTATCTCAAGTAGAGAAAGGAAAAAGATGTTTATACTGATTTGCATTTATGCCTTGTACTGTATTGCTATTATTAAGGGGATTTAAATTGAGTTTTTTTCATTTTGAGCTCACTTCTACTACTATGGTGGAATAAAGGTGCCCTTAATCCCTTCAAGGATCAGATCCTTTTATTTAAACACACACCTGGTTCGTGGTAACTGAACCAAATTTCTAATTATGAAAAGCAGGTTTCATATCCAAATTTAGCTGAGTTGAATAAAATCCCCAGGTGTTGCCTTACCTTTTTTTACTATATATTAATGTTACCAGACTTGCTGACTCATGAAACTGAAGTTATAGCAATTTTAACTATGCTGAAAAATTAATCCATCATTTGGAGGTACTGCACTATTCTTTATCCTGCATTTCTTGTTCTGAGTCTTCCTCTTATGTTATCTGCAATTTTTGGCCTTGGGAGGCTTTAGTGGTGGGGTGATGAATGTCAGCCCATCCACTTTTGCTTCCCCCGTGTTTCTGACGTGCCTATTGTTGTTTGTGGTAGATGAAACTTTAAAAATGCTAAGCCTGGAGTTCACATGTGTTCATCTAAAATATCTCCCTGATTCTGCAAGTCAGGCTAAAATTACGAGTTGGGGATTTCAAGCCCTCCCACTCCCGATTAGGCTGAGAACACGATCTTCTGCAGCACTTGAGGCACTTGTGTCATTAGCTGAGCAGCAGCAGTGGAAACACTTGTGTGTTATCTGTCCTGAGTCAGATGTCAGCAGCAGGGCAGTGCCGGGCTGTGGCCCTGGGGATGGACACTGCTGTGTCCAAGGCAGTGCAGGGACGTTCTCCCGCGCTGGGCCCAAGGCCACCGGCAGAATTTCATCCAGGAGCTGCTCCTGTGTGACCTCTCTGTTCCTGGTGCACTTCCAGCTCCTTGTAGCACAACAAAGTTAACTCCCCTCTGGTTTTCACCCGTCCTGGATCAAAGCCAGCCCCTTTGGCTCTGCCTTCCTCACTTGAGGGAATCGGTTCTGCTGGTGCTGTGGGGAGGGGAGCAGGGCACAAACCCAGCTCTGCCCTGGCTCTGGGCTTTCAGCATTTCCTCAGCACAGCCAGCAGCTCAGCAGGAAGTACAGTCAGCTTTGCCATGAACGTTATCTCATTTGTTGAGGAGAAAAGATGTGAATTCTGCCCGGGCAATAGAAGAGCCTTGGAGGGAGTGGAGGAGTGCGACCAGAGTTTCACCCTTTCAGTGCCTCTTCCCTTTGCTCCAGAGTAAAAAAGGCATTCCTGGTGGTGTTTTACCTCTGGAACACACCTACTCTCTATCTCAAGTCCAACTTGATCTATTTACACCACAACAAACACAATGAATATTTTTTATATTTTCTAATGCCTTGCTGGGCTGATGAATAAAATCCCATAGACTCTAATAAACCACAGAAGGATAATTTAGAATTATGTCCCACGGAAAGCTTCAGTAAGTAATAAAAGCATAAATATACCAGCAAGCTACTGTTATCCACTGCGGGAGACATTTGGAAATGAGAAGCTGCATCTGTGCACAATAACACAGATTCAGGGCTGCATCTTTCTCTGCATTCACATGTGAGGGAAGGCACACATCCACAACCCGCTCTCTGCACACACCTTTGTCCTCTCCAGCTGCCACACCACGAGGGTTACTCTGTTTGGTAAAGCTCAGCGGGTAAAACTCCTCTGCTGCTTTAGTCAATGTAAATAAATGAACAGAAACAGATTAAATGGCAACTCTAATTAAGCAGCTTATATGTCACAGCACACTAACGCCAACATCTTGGTTTAGGTACTGCAAATGATCAGTACTAAACTTCTTTAACTGGAGTCTGAATTTCCTTATTATTCCACCCAGGGACCAAAGATCAGACAAAGAAAGCAGAAGGGCAAAGGTGCCCTATTGCCAGCAATGCTTTAATGGATGATAATATCCAGGATTCTGTGCTTTTGTCAGGCTTCCCTGGCAGGGAAGCCTCAGCCTCCCTGGCTGCCATCCCTGGCTGAGCACAGGAGCTGAGCTGAGCTCTGAGGGCTGAGCTCAGGACCCCAAAGCTGAGCTCAGCTTCTCCTGCAGCTCAGGAGAGGAAGGTGCAGCGAGGAACATCTCCTGTCCCCGGCCAGAAGGACACCGAGGGAAGGAGGAGGTTTCCAGCAGCCCCTGCCCAGCCCTCCTCTCTCCCACATTTTCCTGCCCTTCTCCTTCCCTCTCTCTGGATTTCTATTGTCTGTCTCCGGATTTCCACAGCAACAAGGGCATAAAATTCACTCTCTGGCCTTTAGGAGCTTAATGGGGAGACCTTCAGCGTGCACAGTTGTTCTGCTTTTAACTTATTTTTGCAAAGCAGGTATATTTCCATCCAAGAATTAGAGAGAGTGGCCTCAGGCTAAATTGCAGGGAGTCCCAAATGAGTGAAACCTTTGGGGGGAGAATCACTGAAGAAGAAAATGAAGATGACAAGGCTGTTGCTTCTTAATAAACATTATCACATTTTCACCATGCATTATTTATTACTTTTCTTTCACTGATTGATGTTCTAAAACATTTAATCTAATATGCATAACTATATCTATATATATATATAAATATATATATATACATATATTTAATTATATTTTTTCCCAAGGAAATCTCAAGTTAAGAGTTCCTTCTTTGATTTTTTTTTGCATTGTTAAATTAACATGTTAATTCTGACAAATTTTTCTTTTTTTTTTTTTTTTTTTTTTTCAAACAGAGCCTAAATAGGATTAAAGACACTTAACTGAATGCTGCAATTTATGTGTTATAGGTTTTTCAGAGTGAAAGATGGAATATTTTGATCAGTTCTAATTGGGTTTTTTTTGGGGGTTTTGTGTCTGGTTTTTCTAACCTTATTTCCTACCTGTGGTTTCATCTGCTCGTGGTCAGGGGTACTTGGGAGCAGACTGAGACATCAAATTTTCCAGCACAGGACCCTCCTCTCTCTGATTGCACTTTATGGTCAGACAGACTATTTTTATTCTGAGATCTGCTGCTGTCCAGTAAATATATAACTTTGTTAGGAACCAAGCCTGCTTTAGAATGATACCTTTGTGGACACTAAAAACAATTTAATGGCATGTCACAATAGCAATTCACTCTGCTAATAGCCCGGCTCAATAATACCATATTGCATAAACCTCCTTCAGTCTTCTGCCAAATAATTCACCTTTATGCACTCTGCAGCAAGCTCCATTTCACTAACAAATATATTTCTCCCCTACCCCTCCAAATAAATATCCAGCATCTTCTCACTGTAATATCAGCTGTTGCCTTGCATGAGGTCAGCAGGGCCATATTTCTACCCCAAATCACCTTTCTCCACCATAGCCAGAGACACTCTCAGCTTTTAACTGGCACATCAAATCCCAGGCAAGGGTGGAGGGAATAAAATCTTGGAAAAAAAAAACCAAACCAAAAAACAGCTCTATACATTTTGCTGTGTCTCACAAGCAGCAGCAGTGAAAAGTTTAAATACTCTGTATGTCAGGGCAGCCTTAAACAAATGTTTATGGGCTTTGCTTTTGTGAGCAGACGGGTTTGGGTAAGCACAAGCCTCAAGATGTCTCTTGCTTAAAATGCAGCGCAAACTCCCCGAGAGCAGCAGCCTCCTGCCATCCTGCTTCCCTCGCTGCTTTTGTCAGAGCTGCCTGCTCAGGGACAGATCTGTTGGGGCTGCTGCTCAGCGTGAGGAAATTCTGCTCCAGGGGCACTTGGGGGATGCTCACCTGGGGCTGGGGATGCTCCTGGAAAAGCCCAGCTGGCTCTGAATTCTGGGGGGCAATTTAAGGTGCTCTGATGCCAACATCTCCAGTGTGCCCTCCCTGGTGGGCACAGCCATCATCCCTGGCCTGGTGGCTCCCTGTGGGGTGGGTTTCATGTTCTCAACCCACCTCCTCCTCCTCCAGGTGAGGAGAAATTCTCTGGGCCTGCAGCACTGGCAATGACCAACCTGGCAATGATTGTCCCCAGAATCCTGCAGGAAATTTTGGGGTAAGGGTGTTACATCCTCTTGCAATGCTAGTGTTGTATAAATTGAAAATCACCTTTTACAATACCTAAGTTCATGTTAAAAGACAAAAAAAGGGGGGGAAATGCAGCTACAAGTAGAATTTCCTCTGTATTTTTATTTTGCTATGTTATCACCATATAAATTCCTCCTTTCCTAGAAATGAGACTCCAATGATATATTTAGAAATAGAACCAGCTCTCAAAATCTTTTTTTTTTTTAAATGCCTGTGTAGAATCTGCTAAACCCCAACTGCATCCTGTTCCTTTAAAAACTACTCTCAAATCCGACGGTTAAAAAAGGCCATTTTTGTAGAAGAAACTATTTGTATCAAATATGAGAAAATAAGTGCATCATGACAATTCTGAACATCTTTTATGATTTGATTGTCAGTAACGAGGCCCACAGGAGAGTGATAAATGTGAGGCACGAAAAATATCTATTTCACTTAGATAGCAAATTATGCAACTCAGTGCTTGATAGCACTTGGCAAAATACAAATGTAGTTGAATGGAATTGAAATTGTTGCTCTCTGCCTAAGACACAGGTAATATCACCAGGGGTCCTGTCTTCAGATATTTATAAGAGCTAAGAGTTTAAGTAATAGTAGCAGTAATACAAAATTACCTTTAAACATTGAAAACATTTTTACTTTGTTACAGGGTGTAATTTACACTTTTTCTCTAATGGCTTACAGACTGAAAATGATATACTAATGCAATTTTTCAAATTTAGTTACCTTTTTGTGTTCTAAAATTATGTGCTCTCTCTTTTCTCTGTTTGTCACTTCTCAGATTCCATTTAATTCTATGCTCGTAGAGTTTTATAATTTATCTACTTGTCATAAAAGTTTTCTAGACTTTCAAAAATACAAAATATTCCCAATAAACTCTGACAAAAATGCTTCCAGTTCAACTTTCAGAAATTTTTCAATTTTGTTTTGAACTATTACCATACATTTTGGTGGTGGAGTGAGATTTTTCATGAAGTGACATCAAGCAAGGGAAGGGAAAAATGATCAGAGAAGAGATTCACTCAAACCATTTATATTAACCTGTCTCTTCACTTATAGATTTATATTCCTTCTTCTCCTGCATGGAAGGATAGGGAGATAAATATAGGAATGTGCTCTACAGCTATGCCTTAGCTCAGGATGGGAAATGAAACTGTGAGAACTTTCAAGATTTCAAAATTTGCCTTCTCTCAAATCATGAAGAAAAGTTTATGACATTGGCTAATTAAAAAAAGATCATTTAAAATGAAGTGTTTAATTTTGATCATTTCAAACCACTTTTCCCCAGTGCTGATACTTTTACATGTTCATTTATTTGTTTTATAGGAGTTTTTCTTCCAATTAGTTGGGATTTTGAAACCAAGAGCTGTTTCTACTTAAGCAATGTGAAAACAGACTATTTTGACAGGATGCCTCTTTAAACTCACAAAATGATATTTCTCTAACCAACCCTTTTCACTCAAATAAATGATGTTTCAACACGCCACCCCATGAAAGTTTAATCCACAAAATCAAGATTGTATTTACTGTGCCACTCTAATCCTTCCTGAGCATTTCCAGCACTGTTGGAGTCCTTCATGATCACGACACCAAAACACAACAGGGGTTGCCCCAATGCTGGCTCCTTGCTGGGACATCTTTTGGACAAAGGAATTCTTTTGGGAATTCTGAGAGGGGCTGAGGGCTTCTCCCACTCCATCCCATTCTCTCCAGGGCTTCTGATCTTGCTGGAGAGATGGGACCTCCTCAAACTGAGGTGGTCCTTGGCAAATTCCTGTGTCCTTCTCCCTCCTCCTCAACGAGCAAGAAACTCCTCGTGCACCCCACCTTGCATCCCCTCCCCTCCCAGCACCCCAAATCCCAGGAGAATGAGCTGAATTTGCCCCTGCACTGGAGGAGAACAAGGAGCCAGTGCAGATCCTGCAGCTGGGATGGAGGGCATGAAGTGCTTTGGGATATAACTGCTTGGAGGGGGACTCTAGGTACCTCTTTTGTGGAAAAAAAAAGGACACAAAATTTTAATTGCGATAACTAGAGAAAAGACAGACTCAGAGAAGTGAAATGCAGGCTCTGGCCATGTGCAGCTGTTAAAAGGCTCGATTCATATTGCACATGAGGAGAGGTGTCACCCTCAGAGCTCACAGCCCACTTTTAATGCGAGTAATTCCCCACATTCCCCTAAAAAAGCCAATCTGACACACATTTTATCCCTTTTGGCATTGCCTTTCGTGTAAGGTTGCTCTGCTCTGCTGAGCACTTGCCTTTTTCACCCTATCCAGGGCTTTTCAGCAATAATGGACAATGTTATTGTCAGCTCCTAAAAACCATCACCTGCCTCTTTTATTGCTTTGCATAACTTTGTCTGGAGTCCAGGGGAGCTTTCAGTTTTCCATATCTGCTGTTCTTATCTCCCTGGGATCAAATGGCAGCTTCCTGGGAGCTCTGTGGGGCTGGCACTGTGCCACATAAGGCAGAAAGATATGAATTCTCTTTTCATAACCCGTTTCCTTGTGGTGTAACTGTAAACTCAGACCAAAAGATACCAGAAAACTGAACAGCACTTAAGAAGCCTAAAAAGCTGATGGGAAATTATTTGGATTTACAAAAGCTCCATGGAACCAGGGATCAAAGTCCCTAAAAAACTGCAATCCCGATGAAGAGTTGTGAATGAAAACAGCAACATTTTGATGGGAATGTGTGCACAAATGCCTAATGCAGTTGTAAATAAGGCATTTAAATGACTCGGGGATCTGCAAGCCCTATGGAACTCTCCTGGGGAAGCTGTTGACAAATTAAAGCTGCTATTGCTACTCTTCCATTAGCTTTTGTATCCTAAACACATCATTAGGTGGTATTTCATGGCATAAAACTCTTACCTGCCTCAAGATTGATTTGAAATGGAAGACTCTTACAAGAATATACAGTCCCTTTGGGTTCCAGCTGGGAGGAGCAGTCGGAATCAATTTATTGCTTGAAAAGGGTCTTGTTTATTCACTCTGAAAATGCTTCATTTTTTTAAAATCCTCATATTTATAAATAAATAATATGTTGAACTTATTCACTAGATTATTACTATGGATAATTTACTTTTGAGCAGTTTGTTGCATATCTTAAATACTTCAAATGCAGATCTTTATATTTGGATTTTTTTTTTTGTTTTGTGTCTCAGATCAGGGCAAACTTTCAGCTTCATTCCAAGTGTCAGGACCTGTGACTCTCCATTTACATTTTCTTTTTGAGCAAAATGCTAAAATATAAATTGTTAAAGTGGGCATTATTGACAATCCAACAGAAAGCTCCTGAAGATGAGAATAACTGATGGGTTTTTTGGTCAAAACTTCAACATGAGTATTAGCAGGGGTTTCTAAACAGATCTTATGGTCTGCTAATAGTTCTGTTCACAGGAATTCTGCTCCTGTCAGGAAAGGAGAGCATTTAGAAGCCTGCCACTGTCACCAAGACAAATAAATATCTTGAGTTTCCTAAAAAGACATCTCACACTTTCACTTCTATTAGATGCCTGTTTTCTAAAATTATTGCAGCTAAAAAGTCCAGCAGAAGTGTGACTTTTATGAATGCTTTTAGGAAAAGAAACCACCAAACCAAACCCACCTCTATGAAATAACATTTAAGATGCACTTGAAAATTCTTCTCCCCAAACACAAAGGAAATTTAAACTTAAAGCTGAAAATCTGGCTGGAAACCATGTCCTTAAATCAACCTACCTCTCCTTAGCTTTGCAGGGAATCTCACACACTGTACTAATGCCATATGTGCCACAACACACAGGAATAATGGGGTGAATTGAGGACAGTGTCACACCATACTGAGTTCCTCTTAATTCAACATTTCTTCTTTGCTTTTAAGAGGGTAGTTTACAACCCTGCCAAAATGGCACTTTTTTTTTTTTTTTTTTTCTTAAATATACATAGTGAAAAAAAATGCAGCATGAGAGCACACAACTTCTGGAGAGAAAACTGAGAGAGCTGCTGAAAGTGGGGTGTGTACAAATATGTACAAACTGCCTAAACCCTGCAGAGAGGAAAGGGAACAGTGAGAACCCAACAAGGCACAACAGACCTGCAGAACTAACCCAGTTCTAACTCCCCGGACAGCCCCAAAATCAAATCAGGATGTGAATTTGAAGCTTCTCTGCCTCAAAATTGAGTGGTAGTCAGCATTTAGGGAGTGATTTTAGCAGATAGCAGCAGCAGAGTGGAAAGTACAGCCAGGCTGTGAAACACAGGGTATAGAACATTTTAATGACTCTGTGCAGACTTCAGCAGTTTCAGTTTATGGGGCTTCACGGGAAAAAAAATAAATAAATGCTGTTGTTTGACTGTTTCCATCCTCTGGGGTTTTGCACCCTCCTTGCATTTCCCCTGAGGTGTTTTTCAAAGCTGCTCTCAAACAGAGAGGTCAGGGCAGGTCAGAGCTGCGAGGTGGCCCTGGCAGGGCTGGGACAAAGTTCCAGGCTCCAGCATCACTCCAGCCCAGATTCCCTTCCCACACCAAACAGAATTCTGCTCCAATTTCCTTTTTGTACGGACAAGCTTCAGTCACTGCTTTTCCTAGATATGAAGAAATGTTTGATACAATAGTTTCATCCGGCTCCACTTTCAACTGCTGATCTGAAAACCTCTTGTCTCACATTTTTTAACTTGTGTCATTTGATATTCGAGTTTCCTTCACATTTCCTCTTGTCTGAAGGCAGAATCAAGCTCCTTCGTTTCCTGGGAATGCATAGGTTATGTGACAAGACATATAAACAGTTTTGATCATCAGGAAAATTTACTGCTCCACGATATTGCAGTTTTAATTAGCAGTAAAGTGAAATGAAAACTCTGCTGCCATGTGATTAGAATATGGCTTTACAAATGTGGGAAGGAAGTCTTGCCTGGTACTTCATATAATGGATGGGATTTCTACATTTGTTTATGGCACTACAAGGGTGTTGGGAATTTGTAGGAAAACTTCAAAGAATTGACAGGAATAAATTCTGTTTCTTTGTCTGACATGTGAATGGTAACTTAACTTTGTGGTAAAATCTGTTTTTTTCTTACTGCTTAACTGAGCAAGACTTCCTGCTTCAATGAGTTTCTTCCCAAAGTTATTCCTGCAAGGGCACCCTTTGTTTCATATTGTATTTCATATTCTTTGTTTACTTGTAGCCAAAACAGGCTGGGGAAGCAAAGTGGGCCTGGAGCAGATGAGGAGAGGCTGCATGAGACCCCCTCGTATCACTGTGGTGCTCACTGAAGGTGCTGCCCGTGGCAGGAGGGATTTAAGGCTGTGAGAAAGGGATGCTCCTTCCCCCCAGATCCATCTGGCAAGGGACAAAGGGACCCTTGAGGAGCCCTGGGTGTCTGCTGTCATGAAATGCTCTGCAGGCTGACTGTGCCCTGCTCTCAGCTCTCCAAAGTTCCTCTGTGGAACCCAGAGCAAGGAGTGCAGCACACAAAGCGGCACTGCCTGAGACAGACCCGAACACTGCTGGGGTGCTGTGACCTGGCAGGGATTTGGGAGCATCTCCACTCGTGTCAAACTTTGCAAATGTGCCATGGCCGAAGCTGTGCCCTGTTCAGCCTCACTGCTGAGCTCTGTTGAGGTGGAACCTCAAAGCTGGAGCTCCCTCCAGCTGGCTGGGGACAGCAGAGTGAGGGAAGTGATGCTCCCTCTGTGCACAGGCTGCAGGCAGCAGCAGCAGCAGGTCACACACAGGAGCAAAGGGACAAAGCCTCCCATCCCTCTGTGCAGCACCACCTGAGCTGGGGGAAGCACAAGTCCCCTGGCTGTGATGACAGAGAGGACACTCAGGGGACTCTGTGCCACAAACAAATGATCCCAATCCCAGCTCGCTTTCTTCTTGCAGTGAACAAAAATCAGCAAAACGAAAGGCAAAGTCTGACTTGCAATCAATCTTCATTAAGAGTCAGATTCTTTCAGTGCAGCTCCATAAACAGTATTTTTGTGAATTAAAAATAACATTGTGTTAATTACAGTTCTGCATTACCTTTTTTGTTATGGCATGTTAGGCTTACTCCTACTTTACAGAATGCCAATAACTCTTCACAATTCCCCGGGATTACAGTTCTCTCCTCAGATAAAGGAACAATCCTTTGAGATGATGGCACATCAAATATGCCTTCAGATTCTGTCTCCTGTTTCCCAGCCTGTGCCATATTGTGCACAAGCTGAAGTAGCACAAAACACCACATCTGCCATTCACAGGGCCACCTTTGAATCTGGCCCAAATTTTCTTCTCCACTGATCTGTGGATCATATTCTGTATTATAGTTGTTCCTTTTCAAATCTAGTTAAAGCTGGGAAATCAGCTTTTTGGTGGCAGCTAACAGCTCTGGGGGTGATGCTCCTGTCCCAACACAGAGCTGTGTCTGTGTCCTGTGAGAGCAAATTCACCTCCTGGGCTCTCCTGGTGTGCTGCCCATGAATTCCAACAGCCCCCAGTGCTGAGGTTCAGGCAGAGAGGGAACCCCAGGGCTTGGCTGTGCCTGCAGGCCAAATAATGAATTTATTTTGCATTTGGCATGCCTGAATTAGGGACAGGATGGAAGCAGTGCCTGGCACAGGTTGCTGACCCTGCTGATGGACACTGCACCGGCTTCACCCAGGGCTTGCAGTGTCTCGAGCTGTATTTTTTAAATCTAAAGCTGACAAGAAGCAATATTCCCTCTGCTGAGCATTTCCAGTGCCATCTCTGGAGCCAGGCCCTGAGAGCAGCAGTTATAAACTGGTGTTAACAGGGCCCGGGTGACATGCTCAGTGCTCAGGTCAGTGTGTGCTGTGCAGAGCCATATCCTGGTGTCAGGATGCAATTTCCCAAAGATACAAAATCCACACCTGCAAGCACAGTTTTGGGCATCTAACCTCAGACATTGTTCCTAACAACAGGAATGAGTGAGGATCAAGACATTACATGTCAGCAGAAATATCCTCTCCTCCCCTGGTCCTTGGCATATTCAGGTTTCACAAAACTTGGGTAGGAATTTCCATGACTCATTCCCCAGTAATCCATCTTTCATTGCTTTATTTGTGACACTGCTACAAAAGACTGAAATTCAGGATTCTTTTTTCCTATTGCTTCAGAGGTGAATTGCTCATTGAGAACCAAAGGCATTTGTGTAGCATCCCTTTAGACACTGGGTGCATCCCCAGTGCAGGGGCAGAGCACATCAGCATCAGCCCTTCAGCCCAGAATTGCATTTGCTGTAAACCTTTGTGCACATGAAACCTGAAGTGCAGAGGGACCACAGAAATATGCACATGAATTGGAGTTACAGAGGCTTTCTGCAAATAAATATTCTTTAAACACCAGGCAGAGGCAGCCCTGTGAGCCACGGGGGGAGAACAGCCAGGAGAGCCAAGCAAGGATGGGAAGGTGTTGAAAACACCTGGATTGACAACACTATTTTAGATAGAGAAACTGGAACTCGATGTAGAAAGAGCAAGGCTCACAGGAACAAATAAGCAAATTCCACAGAAAGAAAGCAAAAGGGGAAGAAAGAATAAAGGAAAAAAAGAAAATTCCCCTACAGGTTTAGCCGATAATGTCAACAAGCATCATTCTTACTGCTCTCTCACTATATGTCAAGTCCTCTATTGCTTCTAATCTGTTGTAAGCTATATTCTCTATAGACAGATATAACACCAGAGGAGAACATTAAGACCACCTATTCATATTTTTTTGACATTTGAAGTACAGTCAGACCTCGGTAGGACTTCAGCTTTGGCACAGAGTGAATCTGTGATCTTATCAAATATGCAATCCCACATAAAGCAACTGCTGAGCTGCACAAGAGTCACATAAATATTAAAGTGTTCAGAATGGTTAACTCATCAAACAAGCTGCCTGTCTGGACAGATGGACGGAAGGACTGAGGAATACATCATGCAAAATCTTGAATTTAGGCTGCGTGAAGGAATTGCTTTCAGAAATGAGACAAGCACGTACAAAAAAAGCCCACATTTACTACATATGTGGTCATCGCTGGCTTTTAATCAGGAAAGGCTTAAACCAAATTTCCCTGGAGTGTGATTCCAAAGGAGAAGATGATAGAGCGGATGTGTTAGGGTGCTGATCAGGGAGCCAATATATTTCAGAGCTGGTATAAGCCTGCATTTATCCTACAGGGAAAAACACAGGCAGAGAGAAGATGTGTTATTTTGTAAACAACATATGAAGGCTATCTGGTGATCAGAGATTGCAGTATTTTCCATCCCTCTGCTCGTGTGGAGCAGGTGGAGCCATCTTTTACTAAAATTAAAAGGCATTCAAACAAGGCCCATTGTTAACCAGCCCAGAGAGCTCGAGCAGGCAGCACTTGATGGAAGTTAAAAATTTTGGGTTGGTACTGGGACTTTCCAGCTGCATCTGAGTGAGGAGCTCAGCATCGCACACACATCTGTTCATTTAACCTCAAACAGCAAAGACACTGAGCATTCCCAGGGAGGAGACAAGAGGCACTGAGATGTCTGTGCCTGCTCTTCTGAGGTGCTGAACTCCCTCTGCTCCCAGGGACAGGGACACACGGACACTGGGCTCCCAGTGACACACGGACACTGAGCTCCCAGTGACAGGGACACACGGACACTGGGCTCTCAGGGACAGGGACACATGGACACTGGGCTCTCAGGGACACACGGACACTGGGCTCCCAGGGACAGGGACACTGGGCTCCCAGGGACAGGGACACATGGACACTGGGCTCCCCACAGCTCAGCTGGGGTGGGCTAGAGACCCTTCTCCCACAGTCCAGGCTCAGGGCTGTTGTTGGTGTCTCTCCATTAATGTCACCACAGCGTTGAGCCCTGGGTGGAGATCTGCCCCTTACTTTAAGGTTAAAGAGAGAGAAAATATTGAGCACTTTGTTCCCTGGACTCCCAAACAGAGATTCTTGCCACATCTGCCCGCTGTGCCCCTTGCATCCCCTCCTTTAGGAAGGTGATGGGGATGGATGTTGGGATGGATGAAGGGATGAACGAAGGGATAGATGAAGGGATGGATGAAGGGATGGATGTTGGGATGAAGGGATGGATAAAGGGAAGGATGTTGGGATGGGTGTTGGGATGAAGGGAAGGATGTTGGGATGGATGTTGGGATGAAGGGAAGGATGTTGGGATGGATGCTGGGATGGAGGGAAGGATGCTGGGATGGATGTTGGGATGGAGGGAAGGATGCTGGGATGATGAAGGGATGAAGGGAAGGATGCTGGGATGGATGCTGGGATGAAGGGAAGGATGTTTGGATGGATGTTGTGATGGATGAAGGGATGAAGGGAAGGATGTTGGGATGATGAAGGGATGAAGGGAAGGATGTTGGGATGGATGTTGGGATGAAGGGAAGGATGCTGGGATGATGAAGGGATGGATGTTGGGATGAAGGGAGGATGAAAGGATGGATGTTGGGATGAAGGGAAGGATGTTGTGATAGATGTTGTGCTGGATGAAGGGATGAAGGGAAGGATGCTGGGATGATGAAGGGATGGATGTTGGGATGAAGGGAGGATGAAAGGATGGATGTTGGGATGAAGGGAAGGATGTTGTGATAGATGTTGTGCTGGATGAAGGGATGAAGGGAAGGATGCTGGGATGATGAAGGGATGAAGGGAAGGATGCTGGGATGATGAAGGGATGGCTGCTGCAGGGGTGGCAGCCCCAGGCACAGGCCAGGGAGGCTGAGCAGAAGTGACAGCCAGAGAAGCCTGGCAGTACCATCTAGTGGGTGCTGCCTCACACAGGCAGCTGCTCCCAAGGAGGAAGGGAGAAAAGAGGACAGAGAGCAGAGAAATAAAACATTCTTTATCACTGCTCTTGACAGGTATTATATTGTACTATAGTGCCATTTGTTTAGTTACTGCTACAGCAAGTGCTGTGCAGAAATCTTATAAGCAGCCATATGGCACCTCTGAATGAAAGCCATTATGCTTTTATGAGTAACCCACACTGTCTCTGCTCGGGGAAAGAACCTCCGTTTGCACCAAATGTCATTTTCCTATTCTGAAAAGAAGAAAATATTTCTGACTTTCCCTGAACTCCACAAACCTGAGCTGATTCTCCTCTCCTGACAGTGTTTACACAGAGCCTGAGCCCACTGGAGGTCTCAAATACCCACCAGGTATTTCACTACTGACATTTTGCTGTTTCCATGCTTGTGCTTTTCAACTGCGCCATGTTAGGCAACCCTGTTTGCAGCTAATATTAGATTTTATAGTTACCAGTTCATTAACATTTTATAATTTACCATCCATTACACCTGACAGCAACTGTCCAGCCATTCTTAGCACTCTTTTAAAAAGGAGTTTTAAAAAGACCCTTAGGAACAGAAAGTTTATTCTCTGAACAAGGTAAAAATAACAAGTCATTAAAAATTCCTGGTACCTGGATGCAATATCTGGTCTGCACCTCTTAAATTAGCTCCGTGCTTTTGCTGTGCAGGCAAAGTTTTTGTGGTGATTGGAAAAAAAAATATTTTCTTCTCCATCAGTTTGTGTTTCCATCCCTCCCATATTGCATTAAAAGTACGTTGTGTTCTGGGATTGGCCTGTTAAACTCTGAATAAAGGTCTGGAACTCACTGGTCGAGGATTATGTGTTAAAGGAAGAACAAAATTTCTGCACCACATACAGGGAACTCAGCTTCTCTAAAGCTGTGTACGTTTGCATGCTGAATTTGCATGTCAAACATTGGGATTGAAGACAGTTGCAGAAAGTGCATGTGCAAATTAGGCACTTAAATATTAACATATTTACATGTGATGGCCACTATACAGATCAGTCCCTTGTCCCCTTCTGTATATAGATTATGTGTATTTGCCTTTTCTTAAAATATATAAAAGAATTTATCAAAATATTTATTAAAAAAGAAAAAAAGAAGGCTTCATTAAAATAAAGCCTATGTAGAGACATGTTGTTAAAAGGAATCTAAATAATCTCACTTCCCTGCTCCAGATAATTAACACTCTTCAGCAAGAACTTTTCTCTAAATATCAGTCTTCTTTTGGAGAGATTTGCCATTTCCCTGCATTCATTATCTCACCAGAGCAAAGTGAAGCCATGCACCAGAAATACTGCAGGGATCATGCAGGATGTAATTGCTCTAATGCTTTGCATATTTATGTTTGAGTCCTTTTTATGAAGTGTTACTTTAAAAAAAGAAGGATCAGTTCATCTTTAAAAGGGAGTGATTGATTGCTGCCAGTCAGGCATTCCTTCATTCTTGGCTTCTCTCTTAGTCTCTGTAATAAGTTTTTCAGGAACCCCAGCCCGCTATTAAAGAACAGCATTCATCATAAGCCAAGCAGAGAGGAGGCAGACTTTGATGGGCACAATACCATATTTCAATCTACAGTGTCCTTTTTGTTAAACTTGAGCTGCTGCCTCATTAGCGCTCGAGCAAAAATACACAAAGCCTTTTGTAAATATTAATCAGAAATGTACAAAACCCCTCTCCAGACTAAATTACTTATTATTGGGCTCTCTCCAGGTGATAATATCTAACTAAAAATTCTGTTTGCCCAAACTGTGGGAGAAAAATACCTTTTTATGTACATTTTATGGAGTGCTCTTACAAGGATAAGTGTCTTAAGTAAATGCATTTCTTTAGTATTTTCCCTTTTTCTGACATCCATCCTTCACAGGGCAGAAAAACGCAGCCCTGCTGTATGTTGTAGGCTGCAGCATTCATCTGAGCAGTGTGAGGTTTAAATTCCTGATATCCAGGTTTATTTCTGGCACTGCTGATTAATATGAGAGTGCTTTTTTATGTTTTCCTGCTGCCCTTAAACTTAATAGATGTGAGGCTGGGACTTAAAGACACGCCGAATTAACAACACATGCTTTAGGCTGGTAAATGCAGCACTACGGAGGAATCCAGATAGGTTCCAAGGCAGAATTTGGTCTTTTGCACTTCAGAATGTCCCTGTCAGGAAAATAAAGTTTCAGGATGTTGTTGCTGTTGTTGATTTTTGGAGTTTTTAAAATGAACTTTCAGCATTTCAGCCTCTGAGCAAGGTGAGCTTTGTCACTGCTGGGGAGACCCGAGCAAAAGGAAGTTCTTTGCCCTAAGTTTGTACCAACACAACAGCTTAAGCTTATGAAATCAATTTCCAGTGCTATAATTACTGGTACAAGGCCAAAACTGAAACTTTGGGAAGTTTAGGCTCAAATCCTTTCTCAGTCAAGCATTTCCTTGAAGTTTGTGATGAAAAAAAATTGTCTGTAAAAAGGGATTAGTCACAAAACTTCTGAAATCAAAGGTCACTGTCTCCAGAGGCTCTTTGTTAGAGTAAACAATAGAAATGCTCTCAAAACTGTTTTGCAGAAACAATTTTTATTGCTATCATCAGACCCAACTCTGCAGAGATTTCTTGGAGGAAAAGTAGTTCCTTAATGAAGCTCTTCCTCCAGCAAAGCCAAGGCTCTTCAGGATCAGCCCCCATCACAGCAAATATATCAGAGCTAGAAGACTTTTTGCTTTTTTAGCAAAATAATTTCAGGTAAAACTCCCTAAAAGAAAGGCCTGAGCAAGCATTTGTGTGACATTACCAGCTGGACCATCTGTAAGTGAAATTAAAGCCGTACTGGAATTCCCAGAGTTCAGCAATTCCTGCCTATTTGGTTGTAAACTTGAGGGGTCACAGGCACTGGTTTTGTTGGTGTTTATGCAACAGCCAGCCCAGCACATCCCTCACCAGAA
Source organism: Taeniopygia guttata (assembly GCF_048771995.1). Classification (NCBI taxonomy): domain Eukaryota; kingdom Metazoa; phylum Chordata; class Aves; order Passeriformes; family Estrildidae; genus Taeniopygia; species Taeniopygia guttata. Next base: position 13,820,071 of record NC_133045.1, read on the forward strand.
CTGGAGCCCAGGAGTCCCAGTGGATCTTACAAACAGGATGATGGACATCGGCCACAAATTCTGCAATAATGACTCCTTATCCAGCCCCAGCTCTCCCTGCACCTGAGACACTTTGCAAGGAATTGTCTGAACAGTTCGTGGCAAGCATGCAGCAAAAATAAACATTTAACCACCTTGAAAGTTGTGGTCAACTTTCTGAATGGAACTCTTGGTACTGGCTGATTGTTTGTAGCAGTTATTTTGTATATTTTACTCCTCTGAGATCACCCTAAATTCTTGTCCAGCAGTTACAGGCCCCACTCAAAGGCAGCACTGAACCCACTGATAACAAAGCCCTGCTGCCCCCATCCACCCAGCAGGAATAAACGCCCAGCACTGCAGAGTTAACAAAACACAGCAGACTTATTTATTTTTCTTCTCCTCTCCTGATGCTGTTTTCACAACCTGACATAACCTGGTAAAGTAATTCTAATTGTATTTTGGATTGATAACAGCATTCTTCTCAGAATACACAATGTGTCTGAGAACAGTTGTGGTTCTTTGGACCAGAACAAGTGTTTTGCCTCAAAGCTCTAATAAGTCAATGAGAAAAGTATCAGAAACTTTAGGTCCTAAAAGAAAACTGATGGCAAACATTTGGATCTCATTTTTGCATCGTGTAACTGTGGATTAATGAAGATGATTCAGTAGAAAGCAATTGAGAAGGGCACTGAGGAAGTCAGATGTGTTTGGGGAGGAGGAGTCTGCTCAAAGAGCGCCCCAGAGAAACAACTGCACCAGAACGAGGGAGGAGCTGGCCTGACCCCAGCCCAACCTGCAGCTGGAAGAAGTGTCTCTGCAGGTTCAAAATGAGGCAGCTTTCTCCCTTTTAATCCCATTTTGGTATTTCTGGACCTGCCCACAGGCTGGAGCAGAGGCAGAGGGCTAGCATGGGCAGGCTGGTGCTCTCCAGAGTGAGATCCCATCGCAGTTCCCAAGCCAGGGGCCTGGGAGGCAGCCAGAGATAACAGAGCTGGACTGCCCAGCCAGGGCTCAGCCCAACCACAGAGCCTCCCAAACTTGCTTTTATTCAAAACCTCCCATTTCCTACCTGACAGATAAACCAGGCTTCGGCTCTAAGTTCATTCCTGCCTTCTAAGCAAGAATTCCTCCATTAGAAAGGAGTGAACATTTGTTTTCAGGAAGACTTACTCTCCTCTGTAAAACACACCCTGCATTAGGTCTTTCCTTACAGCCAGATGCTGGGAAATAAATTAAAAGAGCATGCAATCAGTTCAAAATGACTGTAATTAGGCAATCAAATAGCCATAGGAAGCAGAAATCATCAATGTCTTCAGCTAGTTCATTTTGTCTGTGGATTTATTTGTAAATTGTTTGGGTTTTTTTTCAAATAAAACCCTTAGATTATTGACTAAAATTTAAAAAGGAATGATATAAATTCTCCAGAGTGCTTCTCATACACATCTTAGAGCAAGGTCTATTAACCCCAGGAATTAATTGAAGCCTCTATGCCGATGCCAACTCTGCTGGCCTAAGCAGCCCAAGGGATGAAAACTTTTGTGTAGGGTCTGCAAAGCATCAGTGCAAAACAGAGTCACTCCCCACGCCCACGTAACAGGAGGGGTAAAACTATTTGTCAAGTTTTTACTTAGAGTCTAGGAAAAACTCGGTGTACAATGAAATAAAACTCGTCAAAAACACAACCAAACCATATCCTTCCTGTCATAAAAAGAAGGCAAACAATATGCCCTTCTCCACACTCCTGCATACCTTTGGAGCTGCAGGCTTCCTGCTCAGGAGCTGCCCTGCCAAGAATCATGTATCCTGTGATGACATTTCTCAATAAATAAAGTGACTTCATTATTGAAAAGCTTAACTGTAGTTGTGTGTGCAGTTTTTAATGCAGTACCAGCCCCGAAGTGCTGATGAGAGAAAATCCAGATGCAGGAGACATTCAAGTTGGAGCCAGGACATTTTAAGGGCTGCAAAGTTTCATTAGCTGAGCTGTGGATCGATGGGTAGATTAAAACACTATATTTGTTCATGGTGGAATCGTCTCCTCCACTGGTGTAAATCAGCACAGGGGAATGTAAATCCCAGTTTTAGCCGAGGATCAGGCTCCTGATTTAGTGGGCCTTGTTATTCTCAGCACATGTAACAAAATGAGGGGGGATTGGGGATATTCACAGGTAGATCACCATCATTTCACCTCTGGGACTGGAGCTGTTTGTGGGGACTCTGGGATAAGGCTTGGACGGGTTCCAAGTTCATTATTGTAGCCTGATTTGTGGTTAAAACATGTTAAGCCTAAATATTAAGCAAATACATCAGAGGAGGATTTACAGCTGTCCAAGGACACAGTAAACTGTAACACAAGCTCCTAGACTGTATTAAATTTGTATCCCCACAGTTTCTTCTGCAAGGGAATAGAAGAAGCAAATCAAGTCATTCCTGGGACACATTAAGGATAGGCTTGCTATAAATTCCCTCAAACTCAATTGTCTGTGCCCAGACTGGAGCCATCAGCTCCTATTTGAACCTTTGGTATTCTGAAACCATTTTTTTTTTTTCTCCCTGGAAAATCTCAAACAAAGCATATTCTTTTGACTCCCCAGTAACAAAGAGCTATTTTACAGGGAGTCCAAAGGGCGTTAGAGGAGCTCAGTGCTGTTGCAGCAGCTCTGGGCCCTCGCTCGGTGTGCCGGACCTGCCGGGGCGGGTGAATCACGGCTCGGCCGCGGCCCCAGCGGAGCACGCACGGAGCTGAGTGGGAAGTCAGCTGTCAGGCTGATGCAACAAGGCAGAGTTTACCAATCTGTTCTCACAAAACCACAACTGGCAAAGCGCTGCACGTTACGTCAAAGAGCTGCAAACAAGGCAGGAAGAGACACAAACCTCTGCTTCCAGCCCTGCCACGGCTCTGCAGCATCTCCCGGCCCACGGACGGTGCCTGGGGATGTGGCACCTGTGCTTTGGGGCAGGAGCTGCTGTCCCAGGCAGGTCAGGCTGAGGACAGCCCTGGGAAAGGCTCCAGGCCAGCACTGGCCCTTCAGCCTTCTGTTCCTGGCACTTCACTTTGGGTGGTGTTTCCCGCAGCTGGCACACAGTTTGCTCCTGGAAGGAGGAACTTGAGTCCCTGTCAGTGGAAAAGCTCATTACTTGCAGGAGCTGGGCTCCTGGATCCTTGTGGGTCCCTCCCTACTCAACATATCCTGGGATTCTGTGGAAACTGCAGGGTGGGACAGGAACACTGAGTTTCTGGTAGCACATCCCTTTGCACACAGGAGGCTGGGGCTGTTCACTCTGACAGAGCCAACATCAGGATGCTGATGGTGCTAGAGAAAAGTAAAGGAAGTGTAATGAGAAGGAAAAGGTGAAGAGAAAATGAAAGAGATGGGGAAAAGACATCAGAAAATGGACGATGAACAAGTTTGGCTGATAGCTATGAGAGCTGAAAGGGGAAAGGTAACGTAGGGGAGAGAAGGAGATCCTCTCCCCCACCAAGAATCAGACTTTGACTGCTAAACTCCCAACACTAGGAAAAGTGCTTGATTTGTGGAAAAACTTCCTCCTTGCAGAATAAACAATGTCTCCCTTCTAACCCTGACTCAGTCCATGTTCAGAGAGTTCCTAAAATTCAGCAGCAGCTCCTCTCTGTGCCTTGGGGTGTTCACTTCTTATCTCCTACAGATGCCCCAAACAATTTGACAGGTGCTTTGGGTTTAGAATGTGTGTGTGTGTGGGGGGGGGGGTGTTCTGTAAAATCTGTTTTGCTACACAGAGAATAATGCAAAATTAATTGGACCTGAGGGATGCAGAAGGGAAAAATCCTGCTCCTGCTGTCTGCTCTTAGAACTTTACAGGGACCTTTTTTGAAATCCCAAGGTAAAATTTAGGAACAGTCCTGGGAGCCAGATCAGCAATCCATAATTCATTCTCATCAGTAAACTGTCACAACTAGGTGACGAAGGCATCTTCCCATTTTAGTGCTTTTTCCTCCTCTTCTGCTGCATCAATTCCATTTAATATTTCCTTCCTACCTGCCCAGCTCCAGCAGGGAGCAGGTCCCTTCTCCCAGACCTCCACGGGGCTGCAAACCTGCTGGTCAGAGTGCCCTGGCCACAAGCAGAAGGCCTGGGTTTGTGTCCCCACAACTCAGATATCCTGGACCCTGGGAGGGGAGGGAAGGCTTTGAGAGCCTTTTCCCATGGCTGGCAAGGCTCAAAGCAAGGCCACGGGGCTGGATTTGTGCAGAGGCCAGGCCTGGCAGGGAATATCCCACGGCCTGGGAACACCACCAGGTGAAGAGCCACAGGTCAGTTTGTGAGCCCTGCTCGTGCTCATGGAGGTGATTGGGGCAGGAATATTCAATCCTGCCAAGCAAAAAACACTCACAAAATGTTTTGAACTAAAAATTTCCGCATTCTAAGACATTTTCAGATCACAAACTGAGCAACCAAATGAATGCAGGCACTCCCCAGGATAATGCAGTATCTTGGCAGCATCTCACTGGTCTCAACTTTGCATTTAAGTATCAAAATACTGCTTAAATCCTTTAAGTACCTAAATCCTGTGCTGGATTTAATCTTGAAGGATTCATTTTTTATTTTAGACATGATTCTGAGTTGTGAGAAAAGACATCTCTAACATGCTGGAATCCCAGACTGGTAGTAGGAAAAGAGGGAGGTTTTGGGATAAGGCAACATGCTGGGGCAAAGGCAGAGCAGAGCTGTAATACTCAGGGCAGAGACACTTTAATTCTTATCTCTGTGCTGGTACACTGTATTTATGCTCTGTGAAACTTCAGGCAAGTTTCTCAATCTCTGCTCCAATCCCCGCCTGTAAAATAGGTGCCATCCTTAATTATTTTTCAGTTTTTATAGACCATGCCCTCCTTTCTGATTGGGACTGCCTGGGTTTTTACCTGTGCCTGATTTAACACAGGTCAGTGCCACCACAGCAAAAGGGAAGGGAAGAATATAATCAAATACCCTTTAGACACTCCCACCCTGAAGAGTCTCGTGTGGAAAGCACAGGAGGCACATCTGACCTGTCCCCACTCCTGCTCTCTTTTACTGGTTCATATCCAGAGATTTCCAGCAAGGAGCCATCACTGAGTTATGGAAAGCAAAGATGCAAAGCACCAGAGCTCTGCTCTGCTCCAGGAAGTCTGGAGAAGCCACAGAAGGCTGGATTTTTGTTTTTTGATGGAATTTTAATGCCTGTTTTGCTGACATGCTCAATACAGATGTTCAAGGCAGACAGTCAGGATGTTGGCAAAGCTGGCGTGACATGGCATCGAGATGGATGGGTCCAGGCAGGGGAATATGCAAGGATCATCACAGGGACTCCAGATATGGGGTGGAAGACTTGGGAAACATCTGCTTGTTTCACTTTTTGGTGATTTCTTTGATTAAAGCCATCTGGAATTACACACCCACAGAGGAAGAGAGCATGGGAATGGGGGAGAACAACTTTTACCTCGTCAGGGAGAAGGGGCACAAGGAAGGCAGCTCAGTGCCATGGGCTTCACTTGTCATTAACCTCAAATGAGGCCCAGAATATCACCAAAATTTCTCATTTACTTTCAAGTGGTCCGAGGCAGACCTTTGGCTCTCTGGCACAGAATGAAGGGAACAATGAAGGGAAAGCTTTTAGTGATTCCAGTGGAGATGGAGGACTGCTAAGTGTGTCACAACAAGAGTACATGCAACCAAGTGAAAATTCATTCTGCTCAGCATTAAATCTTCACCTTGTGCTGGCTTTAGTGAACCAATTCTCCCCAGTTAGCAGGATATTAGCAATATCCTAAATGGAAATTACCTCCAATAAAAACCAGCATTAACTGCAGCTCCACATCCAGATCCCAAAAGGATTTCTTTCCCTTCTCCCTGCTCCCCACAGACACATTCACACAATGCCTCCCAGACTCCCCAAGCCCATCTAACAATGATTTCCAGGAGGAATTGCCACCCAAAAGGAGCCCACACCAGCCCTTGTTGAGCTCTTGTGCTACCCTGGATTCACTTGAACACCTGATACCAACCACGTGCAAGCAGGCACGTGGGATTTCCAGTTTAGTCTTCTCCTACCCAAAATCATCAGGTGTTTCATCTTCAGCAGTGGCTGGGGCAGCTCCTAAAACCACCACACATCTGCCCATTGCTGCTTCTTGCCTTGTCCTCTCTCTGCTCCTGGTCTGCTGCATTATTTAAACTGCAGACAGGCTGCTGTGCCCACACAGAGTGCCTCTGCCTCCAGTGAGGAATCTGCTCCTGCTCAGGGCTGGTGACAATCTGTAACCTCCTGGTGACAGAGGCTGTATCTTGTTCTGTATTTATTCTGTGCCTTGCACCAGGAGGTCTCAATCCCCACTGGATGCTGTTTTATCCCAGGAATAACTCAGATAGGAAGGAAATTGCAGTGCAGTGATGGGACAGAGGAACTGCTGGGGACATTTTTAGCCAGGGTGTAGTTTAGAAATAAAACCAGGGTGACAGAAAAGCAGCTGTTGCAATAGAGGACCTGCCTCCTAACAGGGAATGATTCTCACTTTTCTGTAGTGCTGGCACAAAGCTCTTGGGGTGTGTTTTGGTTTTATGGCTGTACCTGGGGACAGCCAGGCTGGTGACACAAACAGCTTCAGGTTCTAACCACCTGGGAGATCATCAGCAATTAGGAAGAAAACTCAGAGCTGCTCTGTGCTTATAATGAGTGGCTTTCTGGGAGAAACCAGCACCACACAAAATTGCAATATTTCCTTTTTAATTTTGGCAGCGAGTTTGCAGCTTTATTTTGCGATATTTTTTTCCCTGCATGGGCATGGGCTCTAATTCCCTGAACAACCACCACGAAACCCACATACACATCAGATGGATCAGTGTTTGCCAATCAATTGCAATACTTGGTGCAATGTCACTGCTTAGATAGTATATTTCTCCTTCAAATTTCCAGATAAATTCTACCAAACAGGATAAATTTTGCCCTTGATTTCTTTCTTCCTATTCCACAGAGATCAACTGAGGATACAATTTCTTAACATCCTTAATTTCATTCTGCTGCTTGAGGTCTCCTGGAGTCACTTTGTAATATAAACCTCAAATTTTATTAGCGTGATAGAGTCAACCTCAAGTAAGCTGTGAATCTGGAGAGTTGACTAACAGTGCTTTCAAAACCTGAATTTTAATTCTAAAAGCTTTTTGTGTTCCTGATTTTGGATGAGTGAATGGTAAATTGAAGAAGATCACGCAGCAGCTCTCCTGTAACAGAGGTCTGAAAACACACCGGGGATATGGAGGGAGCAAGTGACATTTGGAAAAAAGAGATGTCACTTCAATTGAAGGTTTATTTGAGCCCATCAGCAAGTCTTCCTTTATTTGTTATAACAGCACAAACGGAGCCCAGTGCAGCCTGAAAAGCAGATTCCAGTCTATTCTGCAAGCAAGAAACCAAAATAACAACAAAACCACATCGGAGCAGCTTTTCTCCCATGGTCATTGTTCCAAGCAATAAGACTAGCACTCAGATGTCTAACCACATGGCTGTTCTCCTAATTAGCTGGGATCACAAAATTGTGTCTGAAAAAGCAGAAACCATATTTTAAAAATAGGCCTCCAAGGCCAGATTTTCAAAGCTTCAGCTTCCAATCCAACACCTACGTGAAAAAGGCAGATTTTCAGCAGAAACTCCCAAACTCCTCCTGTTCCCAGGAGATGGAACCCCAGTAAAGCACATCTGAAAAACTTCCCACTTCATTTGTTCCCTCAGCGCTGAAATCCACTCACTCCCGAGGCTCCAATGTGGGAAATGCTGGTTTTTTAAAAAACCTGCCCCCATTTAAGACACAAAAATGCTCCTTTGTGAGAGGCAGGGGCTGGAAGATTTGTGTTTCTCCATGAATTGGTGGGGTTTTGTGCTTTATCTTAGCAATCCATAAAACTGGAACAATGCATTGTCTGAAACACACTTTCTTCAAAAATGCAGTCCAGATGAAAGCTGAAATTTGTGTACATTTATCCAAACACAGAGACAATGTCTGTGTGTGTGTCTACACATCTCCATGCAGGCAAAGGGAACGTGCCAAAATCTCCACACAGAAGCACACACGTCCCACGGCAGCTGAAGCTGATGGAGGCACAATTCATCTTTTGGACCAGCAATTTCAACTGCAAAACTCATTTGATGCAGGAAAGCAAAAACAAACAAACAAACAAAACCCCTTCTCATCATGGAACTTTTAAAAAATATTTCCCTCGAGCAAAATGGCTGTTTCCCCTCCCACATAAACTGGCAGCCAAGTCAGGAACAGCGCTGAAGACTTCCCATGCTTGCAGAATCAGATATAAAATTTGCAGGAAGGCTGGCACTTATTTTCTCACAACAGTTTGTTCTTCACATATTTCACAACTTTTAAGTTCCTTAATGTAAATTGGAGTCATACATTTTGCCTCCATGTGTTTTATTGACTCTGATCTCCATATTAACACCGGGGAAGTGCTGGGGTGCTAAATTCAGCAAGCTGGCCGCAGTTCTGCCCAGGTAGTTCCCCTCTTTTCCCAGAACACCCCCAGGTTTCCATGGGGGACTGGAGTAACAGGGGCAGCTCCGTGGAAACCTGATGCAGCAGCCGGGGGATGGTTGGGACTAGAGGACACCTAAAAGCTTCTTCTGACTTTGGACAGCTGCAGGTCCTGGCGCTGTTGTGCTTAATTCTCCCTGCAGGTCCCTGCCCAAGAGGTGCCTCTCCTCTGTCCCTGCCTGGAGGAATGTGAGAAACCAGACTTAAAGGGACCAGAAATGTGTTCCTTGGACAGAGCTGAGCTCAGCTGGCCTCCCCTCCTTCCCTCCACATCCCCAAACGCTCTTCAAACACAACTTCATGCCACTTATCCCCAAGAGGTTCAAAGGAGCACAGGGTGGGCGTCCCCTTCACAGGTTCACTGCACTGAAAGGGTGATCCAGGGGCCACTGGGCACATGGAAAAGTGCATTAGGCTGCAATCAGATCCTGCTGGATTACTCAAGAGATGCTTCTCAGCGTGAACAAAAGGCTGGCCCAGCATGAGGTGCTGAAAGCCCTGGAAAAGCCAGGACTTGGAAGGAGCCCATCTGCGTCCTGCTCCCCTGACCACAGCATCTCTTTTATAGCTGTAGCAATCTGAGGGTGATTGGTCCTTGGGATTTTGGGGAGGGCCCTTTGGATTTAGAAAGAATTAGAAGAACATCTGAAATGATTTCCCTAATCAAGTTTCTGTTCCCTTCATGTTCAAGTACTGCTTAAAGTAATTGAATTTCCCGTCATGCTAACAATTTCTGTCAATATTTCCCCCACTAACGAACATCAGGTGGATGTGTCTTTTTTCCATCACAAATTTCATTACTTGGTCCAGAGATCAGGGTCTGCTTCTTTTTTCAGAAGGTTGTCTGTGGGTTCAGTTTGATCAAGAACAATATTGATTGTGACAACCTCGCATATTCCAAAAAGGGCTGTAAACCCATATAACACTTTAACTGCCAAAAATGCTTTTTCAATTTTTCTTTCTTAAACAAACTCACTTGGACCAAACCATCACATTTCATTTTTCTCTCCCTCCTGTGTAAGCTCTTGCTCGGAGTTACATTTCTCTGTGTCTGAGCAACGGATGTGAATGAAGATTCCCAATTTGGGTTCTGTTCCTACAACACAAACAGTGATGTTCTTGTTGGGGCTAACAGGGCACATGTGGGTCTGCAGTGATCCAGAACTTTCCTCAGCTTTTAGATTCCTTGGATTTAAACAATTCCTGACCAAAACTGGCCAATTGCTTGTGCACACGATCCTGACAGGAATAATCTGCCCAGACCAACATCTACCTGTATATTTGGGCATATTTAGGGCACATTATTGCACTACCTTCTACTGCAGTTGAATTTCACTATCAGCAATTTAGCTGAATCTAAAAGCAAATTTAAATCTAAAATCTGCCAGTGCATTTCTGAAAATGTTAACATATTTTTCTGAATGTATTACGAGAGAGTGAAAAAAAAAGACATAACAGAAAAGCCAAAATTCCTGTGTGTGTAATGCACATCTGTAATTTACTGGATTCATGAGGAAGCCAGGTCAGCACTTGCCTTTTTCCATAGAATCTCAGCACAATATGAAATTTTGCCATTAATATTTTTTTATCCTCTACCTGATTACAAGGTAAAGGTGTTCTTATTTACACTTAGTAGCTGGATATAATTTGTATGTCTGGAATCTTACTTCAAGGAGTAAATTTGATATTTTAATATTATCGTGCTTTAAAGCATAAGGATGTACACTGGGTTATCAAACATATCCCTGAGGGATACTGAAAGGTAGCAGGCAGAGGAGGAGCATTCATGAGTTTTAGTGGGATTCATTAAAAGAATGCTAAACTCTGCAGATTTTATCTCCCTCTATTCCCAGTGTGAGTAAAATCTCTGTTCATTGTTTCCACTAAGGGATGGGAATTGGCTGTTGGATGTCCTTGAAGGCAGTTGGTTCCTGTAAACACCACCAACAAACAACAGATACTCACAATAATTTTTTATCATTAAATTGCTGTCTGCAATTACAGCAATATAATCTCCATGCAAAATGTGCCTCATTTTGGTCTCAGTTAAATTTCAGGCTGCTGAAATATTTTCCAGCTCTTTTGCTTAACTGAACAGGAGGAAGAATAAAACAAGCTCAGGCCCAATTTGAAGCCAGCCCTGTGTCTGCAAAACTGACCCTCCCAAAACAGGCAGTTGCACAGCTCTGCACAAAACTGGGTCGATCTTATTCATTCAGAATTATATTCTTTTGCATTTTTCATTTATTTTTCATCAAAAGCCCAGGCCCATGGAAATAATAGCAAAGAAAAAGTGCTGTATTCAGTTCTGCAAAGAAAAAATGACAAATTTCATATTTGGCCTGACTTTAGTCATTAAATCGCTAGTTAATTTTTTGCCTGATTATTTAAATATATTTCCACTATCGTGGCTTCAGCAATTTTAGTATTTCCACACTCTTAAACTTTCTCCTCATACTTTCAGACATGGTTACGGAGTTTATCCTATTGATTTCTAAAATGAGTAAACTGTATCACAGATTAACTGAAAAATACGAGAAAAATAAAATATTTCAGAAAAAAAAAGATACAAAAAAACAAAATACAGAGGCAGTTCCCTCAGGAGACTAAAAAATAAAATTAGAAACATAATTTAGAAACTTCAGAAAAACTGACCAAAAAAAAGCTTCTGAAAAAATCTGAAGTTGAGGATAAAAGTTGTCTGAACCTACACCATTCCTTAAACAAATGTTGTCATTTTTTTGGTGGAAGAGATTGAACGTGCTAGAGAAATAACCAATCCCTGCAATGACACTTTGTCACCTTCATTAACATTTCTGACTGTCCCAGTCCCTGTGAGCTCACATCCTCGCCAAGAAGTCACAGGAAATGCCCTCCCAGAGTAATTCAGGGAGCAGAGAATTTCTTTTCTCCCTTTCCCAGGGTTTCTTCTCTGCTGCCAATTCCCTGCACTCCTGGACCTGTGTGCCAGGGATGCCCCACGCAGCCCCTGACCCTGCACCATTCCAAACGTGCTCAGCTACTTTTGGGAGCATGGCAAACTCACATTGTGTTCAAACCCCGGATTTTAATCTTAAAAACCAGTGAGAGTCTCTTTGTTGTGATTCCAACAGGCTTTGCATCAAATCTAAAACAAACCAGAAATACTCTCCGTTTTCTTTTTTATCCTAAAAGTCACGGGCCTCTTTGAATCCCAGGACTTTATATCAGCTTTCCAAAGTAGCCAGAAGGGTTTAAAATTGCAGAGATGAGCAGAAAGGTTTAATTTCACATCTACACAAGACACAAAAACTACCAGAGGTACAATCTATAGATGAAATATAAAAAAATACCCATTTTTCTATTATTGAAAGAGCTGCTTATTTCCATTATATCTTAATATTTTATTCCCCAAGTTGCTGGAAACTGTCAGGCAGATGGATGAACACTTAGGACACTGTGTATCCTACCCCAGATTGGCTTCTGTGAGAAGAACCCTGCTGCCATGGGTGGCACCAGCCTCCCACAGCCCCCCTGCTCCAGGAGGGATTGCTGAGCTCAGCCCTGTTCCCCCAGCTCAGCCTCCGTGGCCTGTTTGGGGATCATCCCCTGGGGACATGAGAGCACCACAGCTCCTTCCTGGGGCAGCCCCAAGCTGTGAGCGACTCCAGTGCCACACTGGGAGCAAACCTGCCTTTACAGCTCCACTTCTTCCAAGTGATATTTCCCTCATCCTTGCTTTGTAGCTCCCAATGACAAGGACGGAATTTTGATGAGGAGAATGAGCTCTCACAAAGTTTATTTGTAATTTTGACACAAAAAAAACCACCCCAAAAAAACTCAAGGAATTATGTGTTATCACTTAAAACGGGAAATTAGCAGCAAATGGAGATCTCTTAAAGTCCCTAAAGTTGAGAAGACATCCTTTGTGTCATGGAGTACATGCTCAGTGCAATCAGCACGTTCTACACAGGTAATTACTTCTACTACTAATGGTGCCTCCCACTCAGATAAGATGTTCCAACACTACTTAATCACAAAGCCTCATTATTGCTCCACCACCTACTGGGTAAAACAATTCACATGCTCTATTCAGCGACTCTCACAAATGAGAAAAAATTATGAATATGTGAGCAAAACAGCACAGAGTCTACAGAGGAGGCACCACCCTGAATAAAATTGTAAAAGACCGTAGAAAGTTTGGAACATCTGCAGCTCTTCTTTCCCTTTCCCCAAAATACTCAAGAAGAAGAAGAAGATTTACAAAAGCAAGAGAAAAACCATCCCTTATGGTGAATTGAGACCCTGAAAGTGTTTTTGGGTTCTTCTGTTGAAGCTTCTGAAATTTCCTTGAGCCAGAACACAATGTGCAAAAATAGCTGCATTCATTGCAGTTTCATGTTTTATTTTTGGTATTATTTTTCATTCTTTTGTACTAACAGCATGCTACAAATTGTTTTACTACTCAATGCATCAAGAACTGACACAGAAAACAAGAACTAGGCAATAAAGCCTCCCTCTTTGTAGGGTTTATAGACTCTTTTACACGGGTCCAAATGAAGAGCAGTGGTTTAGCTGAGGGATGTTATGCAGAGTGTCCTGCACAGGGGAATGATTTTTAGGAGCTCTTAACAAAACAAAGCCAGCGCAAATCACTTTGGAAATTACCTCAAAAAGACACATAGTGTCTTTATTTTCCATGGATGTAAAAGACAAGTAGGTGGTGTTGTCCATTAAGAGAAAAATTTTGGCCACTGAATGCAGCCCTGGAGACAGAGTGTAAGACTGGGAGCCCTTGACTTGTACCTCAGAAATTCCTTCCAACAGTTCCTACACATCCCAAGTGCTCCACCTGAGTTACATCTGTGCTACACCACCCCTGGACAGGCAGGAATTTACAAAGGCTGAAGCTGTGCCTAGTATCTGTCTTCCTATGTTTCCAAACTATGGCAAAACCAAAAGAACCCAGATAATTCCCAGTTCCCAGATCACCTCCTGGTTGTCCAGGAGGAAGCTGTGGCAAGAAAGGGATTTTCTCCCAGCACTCAAGAACAATCTCACTGAAGGACAGGAGTTCTCAGTCACCAATGGGGAGTCCAATCCTTTTGCAGCAAATTAAGGTGCTCCAATGACTCCTGAGCATGCTGAAATCTGGAAGTCTGCACCTCCAGGAAGGCCAGCAAAACTCACAGCTGCATCTTCATTCCTAAGGAATATTAAGCAACTATAAGGAAAGGCAGATTTTGTGAGGTAGTGAGCTGCCCATGGGAAAAGCCATCACATTTACATTGTTTACATTGCTGGGAGTCCCAGTAAAACAGTGGGAAGATGTGTAACAGGGACAATGGGATTTCACAAGCATTTTGCCTTTTTGTTCCCTTAAAGTAGCGTCTTTTCCTTGTGGATGGAAGAATAACTGAGAAACGGGGCAGAATTTCTATTTATTTTGGTGAAAGATTAACGTGTTAGATCAGTGTCATGGTTCTGGGCTACCTGGCTGGGTGGATCTGAGTGCTGGATGGCCAGCAGGGCAGGAATGCTCCCAGCTCCCACCCCAGCTGACCACTACTGCAAACATTTCTTGCAGCTCTCTGTGTGGCCCTGTTGCACTAAGAAATGTATAAACATTTTTATTGACTCAGCCAGGAAGAACAATCTGTCTCTGAGACCAGCAGTAAAGTAGGATTAACCAGCCTCCTCCAAAAGTCCTGATTTATGTTCACCATTGAAATCTTTTATTTCGGTTATTAGCAGATGGATGGAGTTTTAATTTATTCACTTCATAGCACATCAGAATAGCACAAGTTGCAGAGACAGCACCTGTTCAACAGTTCATGGTTAATGAAGGAAGAGGGATAGAAGTGTGTACACACATGCAGGATGGTTCCTAAAAACATGCAATATTCCTGTGGGGACAGGAGGCTTTCTGATGGAAAAACAGAAATCCGGGGGCTGCACAGCCCCAGGATTTGTAAGGAGGAATGGAAGGGGTCACTGTACATTAACACTAAAAGCAAAAGTGGGAATGTATAGAACTTTTACCTTGAAGAGTTATGAATAAATTAATAAAGGTAATGTAGATTAAAGAGAGGATTAAACAGAGTTTATTGTCCATAAATATTGGCAACAGTTAATGGTCAAATGAGTAAAGCAGTAAATGTCAGCGTTTTTCACCTTTCTTCTTTCAAATTAAAAACTAAGAAAGTAGATGTTATTATCATTTGAGACAACTAAACAATGAGATCCTTTTCTAACTGAGACGTTGCTGTGAATTCACCTTTTGGAGGCTGCAAGCTCACAGGTCTCATATTCAGAGCTGGCTGTGAGCTTGTACCAAGAGATGGTAACTTACTGGTTAGGAAATTAAAGGAAATTTTTAAGCATGTGCATGTGGAGAGAAAAAGAATTTAAGAAATCAAATATCCACGTGCCTTTTTGGAAAAATAAATGTATGCATTTGCTTTTTGCTAATCAAATGGAAAATTGTTTTGTTTTAATGGTTTTGAAACTTCCCCATCCCTCGAGCAAACAGTACCCATTACTTTAAACACCTCAGTGTCTAGTAATTGTTCACAAATGTGTCAGGCTACCAGTAATTTAAGTCCTGTCAGGAATAAATCTCAGACACTCACTTCTTCCAGTCAGTGACTTGAAAAAAACCCGCCCACATGTCAGTTAGAGGGAGCTGCGCGCGGTGGCTTTGTTCTAGGCTGTGTAAACAGAAAGAGCTTCCTCCTCGCTAACAACTGTTTTCTAAACCCTATATAAATGTTTATGTGAACTATCCTACAACAGCATCTAAGGCAATAAAAAGCAGGCACGTAAAAAACAATCTGTGTTGTGCTCGTTGGCAATAAATGTACAGCCAGTGGAGGCTGTAGATCCAGTTGTGAATTATTTTCTTGCAGAGGTCTGACCTCAAAACATTTAAATGTTAGACTGTAAATCAAAATGATATACTTGTGCTATCTACAGATTATTCCCCAGTTTCTGACTTCTGCTAAATATGTGAGTCTGAAAATACTTGCACATTAATATGTAAATAGGCACTCAGGTAGAGGTATATTCCAGGGAGATAGAGGGGAAAGTCAAACAATCAAAATATATGAGTGGGCATATTTTCTCCCCTATGTTATTGTTCTCTGCAAGCCACTGGGGAGTAGCCACAACCTGATGTATGACTGATGCAGCATAAGGAACTAAAAATCACTGAAGAACAGCTACAGGGAAAATTTAAAAAGACCAAACAAGGTAAAACCTGGGAAGTGTACGGTCATGAAGTGACATGTTCACCTGAATGACACACTCACAGTCACTAAGTCTGAAATTAGCCACTCAAAGCCCTCATTCAGCTGCTCTGGAAGAGTCCCAAATGTCCAAGTTTCCACCAATGAATTGTGCTAAGCACCAGGACTACTTCTTGCCCTTCTGTTGCAGTTTTGGTCCATATTGTGAAAAGACACACAAGGTGAGTGTTGAATGTAAAGGTGTCTGAGTAAAGGTGTCCACATGGCCTCATTCCACAGGGGTGTTTGGAGAGGAACTCAAGGATTCAGGGCTGCAGCCACCTCTGCCTCAGGCAGGAGATCCCCACTTAGTGTGTTGTATTTGCTTTCAGTGCAGGAGACTCGAGTTCAGAGCCGTCCATGGATTTCGAGTGGGGATTTGGGGAATTTTAACTCCTCCACAGCATCCTCCAAATGCTGCCCTCCCTCCCTGCCAAGGTGAGTATCCTCCAGCTTTTCCCACTGAAACTGTTCCACTTTGTCTCCACATTTGAATATTCGTTAGGAGAGAAATTGGAAGGGGACGCTCCCACATTCTGGAGCAGCAGCCCAGCCAGCAGCCCTAATCTGTCTGTCTATCTGCTTTCACCCCCTCTTTAATATCTTTCTATGCAAAGCAGAATGGTTTGGTGGTTACTCTGCTCTCCTGGGAGGTGGGAGAACTGGCTTCCAATCCAGTTAGGCAGAGGATGGTTCCATGCTGCAGAGCAAAGCTGCTGGCAGGATAGGGTGGGTTGGCGCCAGGCAGGGATACCTGGATGGGAACCCCAGCCAGACGTGCTTGAGCAGGCCAGAGGGCTTGGGTCTCTCTCTGCTGGCTGCTTTGGATGTCTGGTTGAGACTCCTGGAATTTTCACCTTGCTTTGAGACCTCTGCATTCCCAAATATTAACCTGGTTGGGCTACAAGACTGATGGAGCCAAAACCTTCACTGAGACCTGAGGGAGTTTTGCCGAGTTGCACTTGAAATCCTTCATGTGTGCCACAAAACCCCTCTCAGTCCCCTGAGCTGGACTTTGTAAGGCACAGGCTGAGATCCTCCTGAAATTTCCTGGTGACTGTTTTACAGATAAGGGTTAGTCAAACAATCTGGGAATAAATCTAGAAGAGCTTTAAGAACTGGCACAAGGAAAGGGAAATGACAATGACTTCTCAAACTGAAGCCTCCTGTAGCTAAAAATGTTTGTCCATGCCAGCATTAATCTTATAGGATTGAGGCCTGAGCTTCCCAGCTTGGAAATGCTCTAAAATCAAGTGTATAGGAGCTTTTTTGGAGGAGGGAACGCAGGATCTGGCCCTAACCTTTCAGCCAGAATGACTCACCCTCCATTGTGCTCCATTTCTTTCTGGTGGATCGTATTATATTGTCGGATGAAAGGAATATGATGTTTGGCAGAGGGAAAAATACAGACAAACAGGGAGAGCAGATGAGGTGCTGCAGTTTAAATTGTGCTTTTCAGTTTTTATGTATCATAACTGTATGCAAGGATGCCCTGGAGCTACAATACAAGAAGAGCACTTTAAGAGGAACCAACATAAAGAAACAAATAGCAATAAATGACATAAGTGTAGCACCTACTTATCTTGCAGAGATGGAGGAGACTGGAAACAGTACAAACACTACTGGGCTCTACAAAGTGGATTTTGAAACCTGAGCATGCACACACTTAGGAGATGTATTTATGAGACAGATGCAAGGCTGGAGTAGAAATATATTCATATGTATTTCTGTAATAACAAGAGAGAATGGGAGGGACACAGGAAAGAAATATTAAGGGAAAAGTTCAATTGAGAATTTTTGCTTGAATTTTCACAAATACCCAAGGAAGCTGGAAGCTGCCCCCTAATTTTATTCTTCCTGTATTATCTCTAGGCAATGTCTCGACCATTCTTCTGTTAATGTTTCTACCACTGGCTCCCAGCTGCAATAATTTTGTGTTGTTGGGAGTGGGACCTATGAGCAAAGGAAAAAGCTGGGGGGAGTTGCTGGAGATCACTAAGCCTTGCATTTTGAGTTTGAGCCTTAATTGCACCAGTATATTTAGGATAATTTGAGACTGCTTTCCTCTCATGGATTTGAGTTACAGGAGAAGCTTAATGGAGAAGGAAAATAATGGAGATGGAGCTGCAGGCTCCACATGCCATGAAGGAGGAGGAAAGGCTGTGAAGCCATACCTCCCCTGAGCTGTGCAGAAAGCCACGGACGGTGTCCACACTGTGGAACTGTTGGAATTTGAGGTATTGATGATCTCAAGATTGTAAAAAGTCTCTGTCTTTTTGCTTTGTTGCTAAAGAAGAAGTTATAATTAGTTTGTGTTGGTTTTTAAGGTTGTTTATTCTTACTTATTTATAACATGTTCTGCTGCCCTGCTGCAGGTTTGTCTTGTAGGGCAGCGTGTGGGGCTCTGCCCCTCAGTGGGATGTTACAAACATTATACACCAGAAACTATGTGTGCTATATTTATAATAATGTGTTAATATCTATTATCTATGTTAAATAGTGTGTTTTTAGTTTAAACTAATAGAAAAATGCTAATACTACAGTGAAACATGGAGGGCATGAAGAAGGAGAAAAAGGACAAGACACACCCAATGTCCTCCATCTTGTCCCCCAATAAATCCTCCAGAGAGGAGGAAAATCTACCAAGTTTAACTACTCAGCTCCCTATGCAAAATGCTTTAAAGAAGGTTTGTTTGGGTTTTTTCTTTTTCCAGTGAAATGAATGATGTTTTCTCAAGGAAAACCAATTTGTCAGTGAGCAGAAATATTCTGTGTGGATGGGCCTGTAACCCCTTTAATTCCCAGCCCTTGAGGGGTGAAACCTTTGCTAAATCTCTCCGTTTGCCCCATCCCTGGGCTGACAAACAGCACAAGCCGTGCTGTGCTCAGCCTAGGTGAGATTAGATAAGGGATTTGTGCCTCTGCGAGGGGCTCTGCTCCTGTTTGCCTTGGTGTGGAAAGCACGGCCTGCACTGAATGACGCCTGCTGATGATTAATGTATTATTCTGCAGAGCATTAGGGTTCCTTTTCATTTGGACTGCATTGTTAGGAGTAAAATGTGATAAAATGGCTGTAACTGTTTTCCACCCTACTTTCCACCTCCCCCTAGGACTGATAAAAATAGCATTGGAAAAATTATTGAAAAGAAGAGAGAAAAAAGGACCCTATTTTCTGCTAATGTAAGTGGGTCTAGCTCCCCTGAATTTAATGAAGCTTCATTCATTTCTAGCTGAAAACAAATTTTAATAAACATTTATTTTACCTTTTTTTTTTTTTTTTTTTTTTTTTTTAGGAGTTGAAAATATGTCAAATATAAAGATTTCAAATTTGATGTAAGCCAAAGCTGGAATCTCAGCCTGGATATTTTAAAACACTGAAGCAATCTGAGTAAATACATTTCAAAAATGCAATTAAAAAAAAATATTGGTTTAAAAAAACTTGTTGGGAAAACATGTTTTGGTCAGGGCATCTGATAACCAGCTTTGTGTGTGAGGGAAAAATGTTACTAACATTTTAAAAACTCTGTTTCTGAAAACAAGAGCAATCATGCTTTCTCACGCAGAAAGAAAAAGTAAGTTTTAGATTTTCTTATTTTCCATGCATAATAAATATATTTTCCTCTTCCTTTAAAACACCAAGATCCTTATCTACAAATGGACAAGAAGGTTCTATATTCACGAATAAAATTCCCAGAAATTCCAAGTTTATTAGAACTTTCCTTATGTGCTTCTGTCTTTCCTCTTCTAAAGTTGTTATTACATTTTTTATCATCAAACACTGTCCATGTTGCCAGCTCCTCTCCTTAAGTGCTCTAAAGTTTAGAGAACAAAGAAGATCAGAGTTAATCCTATCAGAAATTTTATCTGAAATCATTCAGATAAGCTGGAATTTGTTTGAGCTTTGCTTGGAGCAAGTGACAGAGTTTCAGATACAGTAATTTGCTGTGTTTCCATTTAAAGCAACTGATGCTTCCCACTTCTAATACACAGGAACATAAAATCCATGTCAGTTGTTTATCTCTGAGGATTGTGAAGTTAGGGGGCTGCTGGAGTTTGATTTTTAGGCCACTTAGGCAGGGCTTTGAATGCACAGCCACCACAATTCCACGTCCATGCCTGGGTGCTGGATGTGTCGATGGGTAACTCCACATTTTTGCAGAAAAATTCTGTTTTCTTTGCACCTACAATTCTGGACACAAGTCCAGGAGAGATCTCCATGAGTGATGGATGGAAGCTGTTCAAACATCCGAGCTCTGTGTTTACAGAAGTTACAACTGTTTTTTTCATCTGCCTTTTCCCCGTTTCCTACACAAGGAATACCCTGGGAATAGATGCTCACAGAGGCACTTGGGCAGCAGAATGAGGTCCTGGAAGGTGCTGTTGCTGCTCAGGTGCACTGCTGATGTCACAGATGCTGCTGGAGGAGCCGAGCTCCTGCCTCCAGCCTCACCAGGCTGAGAGGAGCCAGGAATAGCAGCCAGGATTTCCTGCCTTTCAGCCCAGCTCTGCTGCCCCTCGTGCTCTTCCCAGCCTTGCCTCCAGCTGCTTTTGGAAGGAAACAGATGGAACTGGGCAGGCTCTGGGGGATGGTGCCTCACCAAGCTTGGTCTCTGCATGGGCAGAGGTACCAGCCCAGAGGGACCCGATGAGGGGCTGGAAGAGGAATTCCCAGTGGTTAGGCCAGGACTGGGAACTCTCTGCTCCTCACATCCACACAGCACAGCTGTCAATAACACAGATGGGGTTTGTACCAAAGCTGGGAAAATGCTTAATCGTCCCCTTCAAACCTCAAGTGTGTATTTGGAGAAAAATGCTGAAAAACACAAGGAGCTGAGAAGTGCAATAGAGGTGTCTCTTCCAGGTCACTTAAGAGCACCAATTCCAGCATTTTGGCATTCAAGTCTCACTCATTTATAATTCTCATCCAGTTTATTTTCTACCATTGAAAAAAAAAACAACCCCAAAACTCTGATGAAGGAGTGTAACTAAAGCTGAACTACAGCAGAGAGAACTCTTCACTTCAGCTGGGTTTAAACTCCAGCTCAGTCATACTTGGCTCTTGTCAATTCATGTCAGATTCTTAATGTTATTTGATTTAGGACAGCCCTGCTGCTGTCCACAGGCCTTGCCAGAGAAAAGAACACAAAATAAGTTCCAGGAAGGGGTTTGAGGGGAGTTGTGAGACCTGATTACTCAAAGCTTCATTTTTTGACAATGAACAGACTTAGGGATAAAATAACATTGGAGAACAAGAAATGTCACTATGGACCTGAACCTGCAAATACTTATGGATGTGTTTTAACTTTACTACTGTGGGTCCTGCTGAAATTAATGAGACTGCTCCAAGGGGTAAGGAAAAGCATATGCACAGGAATTTCCAGCATCAGAGACGATGTGCTTAAGACATGAAGAGTTCCAGGGCCTCAATTTGGGAGTACTCATATGCTTGTAGTTAAAACATGCAGGAACATTTGTAGCATTAGGGCCTAAAATCTTTGCCTTGTAAATAACAGGAGGTGGGAACCTGAAGCCAATAAAGGCAAAGAAAAGGAAAAGAATTCCATGATCTCACACCAACTGGGGCAACAGCTACAGTCCTCTGGTCAGGCTGGGAGTTTCTGCAGACTGGAGCTGCTCCCTCCACTGAAACAGTGAATAAAGGTAAAATTTAGTGTATACTTAATTGCTTTCCAGAACTGGAATGTGCAACACTTTTTTTTTTTTTTTTTTTTTTTTTGTTTGGTTTGGTTTGGTTTTGGTTTTGGTTTTTTTTTTGGTTTTTTTGTTTTGAGTGCATTTGTTCCATTTTGAAGTGTCAACTCAGTCTCACAAGATACAAGATCCTGGAAAGACTAAAAGTCTTGGGTCCAGGGAATGGGAGCAACGTGGTCATTGCTTCAACAGAGAGGCAGACATCGAGCTGGTTTCACAGGGATCACTTCCAAATGTCAAGGAGACTGGAGAATTTTGAGATATTAGTATATAGGAATGTAAATTGGGAGATAGGGACTGCGTTTAATCATTTGATTCTTTCCTTATTTTTGTTTCTCATTTAATACTGGCTTCAGCATAAACAAACTCAATATAATGGGGTTTGATCCTTTGCATGGTCAGGTTTTTATTTTTAAAACCATTCCAAACATCACAGAGATGAAAGAATTCTGGTATCTGAACTATAGAGAGCAAATGGGCTAAATAACATTAAAATATTAGTTAACAGGAGCTTTGTTGTGCAGCACAACCCAACAAACAGCAAACATAAACATGTCCCTCACAAAAGCAATTTAAGCTCTCCTCAAAAATAAGATCCTTTGACTTTTTAGAGTCTTTGATAGGGTACAAGATACTCAGATGTTTCAGAGAGGAGAAACACAAAAAGCCCTAGACAGATAATTTAATTCCAGAGCACCCACAGTTACCCTGCTCTGTTACAATGGAAGACAAATTTTGTGGAAATAAATATTTCATCTCCAGGAGCCACACGGATCTAAGAGCCTTTTCCTCGTGTGTTTACATTGCTTAAGTTCTTCATTTCCTCTGCCTGCAGCAGTGAATTGCACTGGAATTGAATGCACAGTAAAACTCCCATGTAGGAAAGGTTTATGCATTATGTTAAAAAGCTCTGCCTTGATAAATGGAGCCATTAGCATCTGGAATTCACTGCATCCGACGGGTCAGGCCATTCCGAAAACACTCCTTAAAAGTGTAACAAATTTGCTCAAATGCTAATGAGCTGAACCACCACACTGATCTCGTGAATGGAGCCAAATAGGTTTAAAGTTGAAAGCATTTGTGTGTCACTGGTAGCCACACTTAGTGCTCTAAGTATATATCACTTTTCCTGGGAAAAATTGTATGTGCTCCCAGCTTAGGGCTCCCTCCTGACAACATGTACCAAGTGGTCATTAGAAAAGATTACTTTTTCCTACTCTAAATTTCATGTCTATGGGATTGAATACCACAGTTTTCAAAATATCAGCTATTTTAATCAAATTTTTTTTCATCTGTAGTGTCATCCAACATTCTTATTCCTAATAATCGACTGGTAGATGTCCCCTGCACTGAAAAGGACTTTTTGCCTCTGGGTAATAACAGACTTTTCACCTTTTTGGTAGAAAGGAAACAGGGATGGAAAGGCAAGCAGTGAAATTTAGCCCTGTCTGTTGATGTGTGGAAAGAGGAGAGAGGGAAATGACCTCTCTGGGCAATACTTTGTTGGAAGTTGTAGTTTCCTAACAACCTTCCAGACAAAGGCACAGCAGCCTGCAGTGGATAACTTGGTAGCAAACCACTTTTAAGACAGCAAGAAAACCTCACCTGAAATGTGTGTGTAGTTCTTTTTAAAAAGTCAACAAAAAATGTTTTTGTTAGAGCACAGGAGAAGCCAGAAACGTGCAACCAGAAAATTTAAACTGAGTCTATGGTCTGGTTCTACCCCTTAGTCAAGCCCAAGCAGCTGGAGCTAAATTCTATATTGCATGGCAAAGATGTTTAATGAATGATATACAGACTGATGGGAGACCACCAGGAAAATAATGAAAATGATGGTGAATTATTTTCATTGGCTTCTCCTGTCCCTTGGCTCATCCCTGTTCCCAGGCATGGGGCTGAGCTGAGTGGGGGATTGGGCAGGAGCCTTGGCTCTCCATGGTCAGTGGTCATCTCTCCATGGTCAGTGGTCAGCTCTCCATGGCTCTCCATGGTCAGTGGTCATCTCTCCATGGTCAGGGGTCAGCTCTCCATGGCTCTCCATGGTCAGTGGTCAGCTCTTCATGGCTCTCCATGGTCAGTGGTCAGCTCTCCATGGCTCTCCATGGTCAGTGGTCAGCTCTCCATGGCTCTCCATGGTCAGTGGTCAGCTCTCCATGGCTCTCCATGGCTCTCCATGGCTCTCCATGGCTCTCCATGGTCAGTGGTCAGCTCTCCATGGCTCTCCATGGTCAGTGGTCAGCTCTCCATGGCTCTCCATGGCTCTCCATGGCTCTCCATGGCTCTCCATGGCTCTCCATGGTCAGTGGTCAGCCACAGGCTCTGCAGCCAGCAGCTGCCTGAGCTGGGGGCACCCAGAGTGTTCCAAGGTTTCCCCTTCTCTGCTCCAGACACACTCACTCAGCAACACTGAATTATTCCAGAAGTAAACCCACCCTCCCACTCCGCTCAAACACAGAGGAGAGATTTAATCATGTTCTACAGGTGCTGGGCCACAAGGAATTTTTTATGCACAGAACTTGCTGACCAAAAATTATATTCAAGGTCATAATTATTCACAAATGAGGGGTGAGATTTGTAAAAGTTTTTATGAGGGAAGAATAATTGAAAGGTCCTCAAATCCTATCAAGTGAAAACTGTTTTTTTCTATTTCTCAAATGAAACTTCTCATCTGCAAGTGACAGAGCACTCTGAAATCAAATAAATTAAAAAAAACCAAACTTCTAAAATTGTAATAAAGCTTGGAAATGAACTGATTATTTTATTTTCTGGGTTGCACATCAAATTAAAAAAAAAAAAAAAAAGAAAAAAAAGAAAGATCAGTGAATCCCTCAGACCTTCCTGGCAGCACTATATGCTACAAGGAAAGCCTTTTATTCTTTTTCAGGAATAAATTTACTTTACAGAGCAGCACAGTGATAGAGTGCAGAGCTCCAAACATAAATGGAATACTCTGGGCAGAGCTTCCACCACTCGGAGTAAATTCAAGAAAAATATTGACCGCCCTGTGTGTTTTCTTTGCTCTGCAGTCTGTAATATTTCTAGGAGGATGCACAACAAAGCACTTGCCTCCTCCTGCACTGTTGTCAGAAGAATTTGCTGAATGCATCTGAGAGCTGCCGGGCCTGTGGCTCTCCCTGCCTTGTCTGCAGAGATGCAAACTTGCAGTGCTGCAGCTTTGTGTCCTCTGCTTATTCTCTGCAGTGCCTCTGTCACCCGTGGCATTCTGCATTTGCTGTTTTCTTAGGTGCATTTAAAATAACATGCCAAATGAGATAAACACGCTGCTCAATGAATGCCCTGCAAGTTTGGGAGATTTAACAGTTTTAACCCCACTAACCAGTTTAATGTTTAATTATATAAAGCTGTGTGTGGTCCCCAACTGGTTTGAACCTTCAACACCAGTCAAACCAAGTTAATGCAGCAAAGCAGAAAATACAGTTGTGAACAGGCAATCTGCTGGCTAAATTGTTCAAGATGTCTTGCAATTTGTTAACCTTGAACACTTTTAGTTGGAGCAACATTTTCATGGTCCCCTTATCTGGGCCTTCCCAGCTTTTGCAGCCCTGCAGGTTCAGTTCTCAAACTGAATTGAGAGTAATAAATACTAAATTGAGAGTAATAAATACTAAAATGTCTGTTTTCTTTCCCAAAACTTAAGTTCTTAAAATAAATAAATAACTTAAATTCCATCCCCAATTAATTCCACTCACATTCTCATGCAAATTACGTGCATAAAGATGCTGGCCAGGTTTGAAATCTGGCCTTTCATTTCCCAGCCAAATGTGAATATTTGAGAGATAACTTCTTTAACGTTTCTGTTCTTGTCATGTCCTGTCCTGCCTCTCCAAGCAAGTGAACAAGTTCCATGAGGAAACAGATACTGCTTGTAGTGGCCAGCTCTGTGCAGCCACGGCTTTCAGCCCTGCAACCTCAAGCTCTCTGCCTTCTGATGGAGGACAACAAAGTAGAGAACAAACTGATGGCCTTTGGACCACATGAGAAGATGGGCACTAAAAGAAAATGGCTGAAGAATAAATTGTTTGCCTTGTCTTCTTTTCAGAACTCAGATATAAAAAGGCATTGAGGCAGAGCAATGCTGGGAAAAATTAATATTTTCCCAGACTTAACCATTTCCCTTTTCAAAAAGATTTATAACACACATGAATCTCAGATGTCACATCTTATTGTGCATAATTATACTGATGTCTAGACTAAACATTATATATATACCCACACATACATATAATTATATATCCTTATGACTATGTATTACTGCTTTTCTGTAATACCTATTCCATGGTGGGGTTTATATCTTCATGATTCATAAAACCTATATTCCATGGGAAATGATTTTATCCAACATGCAAGTCAGCACTAGACCTGACACCAAAGTCTTAATGAGGTCTTAACTCACCTATGGAATAATCAGCAATGGGATAAACATCATATCCTGCATTCTCTAATCACTTCATACATCTTTCTTATCTATGTGAAGATACAAACGAAAGGTAAGTACCTAAGTTTATTTGCCTGGTCATCCCACCCATTAAGATGAAGGAATACACTCTGTAATCATCAGAGAAGTTAATTACAGAAGTTAATACTTCTCCCTGTTGCAGAAAGTTTCATAGGCAGGGTAAGGCATTTTTAGAGTGCCTTGCTGGGGAAAGATAAAACAAAACTCAGGCGCTGCTGCTGCTGTTGCTGGGTTTGTAACGAGGAGGTTTGCTCACCTTGGCAACCTCACACATGGGGTTCTTCTCTCCAGATCTCATTAGTGTGAGGAGCACATTACCAGACAAGCTGGATGGATTCTTGACCTACTTAATTTCAATTGTGAAAACTTGTTCAGTTTTTCTGTCTGATTTTTCCAGGCGTACTTGCAAGTGACCTTACAATGTACTATATATTTCAGGCAAATATTTGTATGCAGGAGCAGTGAAGTTGAGGTGTAGTCTTGGAGTCTACTGGGAATAGAGACAACATCACACAAAAGATGAAATAGCAGGGCCTGCAACACTTAGACATCTGTACTTGAAGTTTTTGTTTGAGAAAAAATTTCCATAGTAATGTGCAAATGGATTCCTCACATGTTTTGACAGCACATCCACATTTATCCAGCCCTGTTTCCCCCGACAGATTAGCCAGGCCAATAGCTGCACAGTCCCCACTGCCTTCTCCAAGGAAGGCTCCTTTATGGCTTTTTATTTCCGGATCCTTGCTCTTAGCAGAATCCCAGGAAGGCAGCTGAATTCCTACCAGAATAGCTTTGGGATGTTTTAGGAGAAGATTTCATGGTGCCTTAGCCTGAGGAAGCCAGCTGTGGTTTGGGGACCTCCTGGACAATGCCAGTGTTGGCACCTGGGAGATGGAGCACAAGCAGAAAACGGGAAGAGGGGAGGGAAGGAGGAATGCCCTTCCTTGGTGGAGTATGGAGGATCTCCTCAAGGAAACCCACAGCAAATGCAGTGGATCATGAAGAAATATAATGCAGTGTGACAGGCAGTATATTTAACAGAAAACCCGTGTGAGTGAATGGGGTGTGAGGAGAAGTGACAGACTAACAGGGTCTGGCTGCAGCCAGCCACTCTGGGGGCAAGCAGGGAGCTGTCCCCAAGCAGCTCTGCCCGGGGCCACAGCAGGGACCTCCAGCCCCTGTCCTGCAGGGCTCCAGTGTCCTGCACCCCTGTCCTGCACCCCTGTCCTGCACTCCTGTCCTGCAGGGCTCCTGTGTCCTGCACCCCTGTCCTGCAGGGCTCCCCTCTCCTGCAGGGCTCCCCTGTCCTGCACCCCTGTCCTGCAGGGCTCCCCTGTCCTGCAGGGCTCCCCTGTCCTGCACCCCTGTCCTGCAGGGTTCCTCTGTCCTGCAGGGCTCCCCTGTCCTGCAGGGCTCCCCTCCAGCTGTGTTTGGGAGAGCTGAGGGCTAATCCACGGCAGCACTGCAGCCGTCGCACTGACAGCCTGCTTCACTCGTTAAATAATAATCAGCTCTCCAAATCAGCTCAGAAATTATAAAATAAAGTTATAAAAATAGCATGCAGACCATATGTTAGTTTTCATTTCAAAGTTTATCCTTGCTCTAAAGAAGGTTAAATCATATTCATTTCTCTGAAAACAGTCAAGATATAGGAATTTAAAATACCATGAAAGTGTTATCTATAGAGTGCACTCTGGAGTACCAAGAAGGAAATCACATATGCATGGGATTACAGAATACATTTCAAGTCAACAGAGAAGCACATCATACAGTAACTAAGAAACAAACATGTTTTTCTGACTCAGAAAATTGAGTTTAATTCAGTCTTCAGAAATCTGGATCTGTCTGGCCTGCTAGCAGTCATGGATAGATGTGACACGAGGAAGCCACCCCGAGTGTCTGGTCCCTGGGACCCAAACCCGGGTTTGGGGCTGCAGGATGTGTGAGCAGAGGCTCTGCAGCCTCTCACACCCTGAGAGTGAAGGAGAGAGAGGAAAAAAGGACAAAGTTTCACACCTTAGAAACTCTGCAAAAGTTGGAAAGGCTGTGAATTGTGAATTCCTGCTCAGTGTGAAGCAGCTCAGAGCTGTGAGAGCAGACAATGCCTCTCCTCTGGCATGGCAAGGTAGACACAGCAGGTAGAGATCCACAGAGGAACAATAGGATGTGGATAAGAACTTTTCTGTGATTTAAAAAGTTAAAGCCAAGCAAGTACAGAAGACTGGTGTGAACGCTTCAAACGCTCCCTCAACACATAACCAACTGTCATATATTTGCCACAGAGACTTTGTGATCCCAGCGGGGTGGGGCCACAGGACAAATTCTTAACCAAACTGGCAACCAAGTCATATTGTGTGGTCAAACTAGATATCCCCGTGAATATTTTCTGTGTAAAAGGTATCAGTGCCACCATCCCAAAACACTTGGGTCAAATGCACCACAAGGATACCCTGACCTGCTCTGTGGCCTCGAGGTTATTTTGTTATCTTTGTACTGTAGGTGACACTTTGAGATCCGATCAGAAGCAGTTCAGACAAAATGCAGCAAAAATGGTATATGATACACTGGTGTCACCTGATTTTCCTGGGGCAAGACAGAGTTTCCTGAGTGCACCACCCTTCAGCTGGCCACTGGCAGACTCTCTGGAGGGTTTAAGCACGGAGCTCCTTGGCCATGCAGTTCCCATGCTTGCCACATATTTTACCATCATGTTTCTTGCACGTGCAGCCAGCCCTGACAGATACACTCTCCAGGCCTCCAATGGCTGCATATATTGTGCATATTTTGGAAGGTATGGCAGGAATCTGAAGGCACTGCAGCATCTGTTAGCTACATATGCAAAAAGGAAACTTAAGAATTACCATATGGGGGTTTCAAGGACTTAAGCTCAACTTTTGTCCTTCAATGCCTGAATGCAGCTCTCTGTAACACCTTCAGCTTACCTGAGTCAAAAATGTTTTCAAATTGTTTTCCTTTTTGGTTTAAAAAAGAAAAACATACTCATATGATGATGCAAACAGAAAAATGATGTTTGTTTTATGATAGATTTGAGTCCTGATGTTGTAACTGTAATGTTTGAGATTAGTCAGGGAGGAAAACTCTGCTGTAAACCCAAATCTTTAGGTTGTATTCTGGGCAGATTTAGGTCACCAAAGATTCCTGCCTACACTTCTGAGTAGTAGAGGTGAATTAGTGGATAAAAACCCAGTAATCCTTGAATCCTTTATTTTTGAGCATTCACCAGAAGATTATTGAACAGGATCTGTCGATCTCAAATTCCTGGATAACCACTGACTTCTCCTTTTGAACACCTGCAACTGAGAACTGAACAACAGGATGTGTGGATAGGATATATGTTCATAAAATATTTGCATTGTGGTTCCCTTCAAATCATAAGTGTATGGGATATAAATGCCAAAGCAGCCTAGCAAGGAATTTGACAATATAGCAACAGGAGCTGCTAAGTACAAATATTTGGCCAACTACTACGGGACAAATGTGCAAATGCATGGAATTTGCAATTGTCCATGCAAAATATGCACATGCCAAGTGTGCCTGGAGAAAACAGATAATTGTCCCCAGGTATTCCTGCTCGGCCACTCCCCATGGAATTCCCCTGGTCCCAGTGTGCATAACCCTGGTAGCTGCACATAAATCAGCTGTGGAACTGGGACAGGACTGGGTGTGAAATCAGGACCATTTTTCAGCGGAGCCAATTCTCCTTCTTTTATCGTTGGTCTCAGGATAGTTAGTACTTGTCTTTAAAGCTTGTTTCTTCCAGTCCTGTAGCCTTGTGAGCCTCTCATATTTCATTTAAAACAAAAACAACCAAAAGAAAACATGCAGCTTTTATGGTCACAGGGAAAAGCTCTAAAAGTAGAAAGCAAACTGTAAGAATTCGATATGTGTTATTAAAAAAAATATTAAGTCCCTAAGCCACTCATGATTTTTAAGACTGTGCTTAAGATTTCTCAGCATATGGCACTGGAAAAGCTGCTATTTTCAAATGCATAATGTTTTATGAACATGTAAGCAGACAAAGCACTGCAGATACATCAAAACACAGGCGAGGAAGGGACCTTCTGCTACAGCAAATTTCTTTCTCCTTTCATCATATGTCCAGCCCCATAGTAGACTCTGGACACACAACTGCACCTCCTTCTCTTCTCAGCTGTGTGTCCTCCTCCTCTCTGCTTCCCTGTCCATGCACCTCACAATGCAGCCCCTCTGAGCTCTCCAAAGCAGACTTCAGACCCTCAGCACAGCACCCCTGGGAAGTCCCAGAGCATTCTCAGCTCCTCAGGCCCCTGGAAGCCCAGGAACACCAGGAGAAACACACCACAGTGATCATGCAGACATGCAGATTTTTCTGTAATGCATAGAAAACAGATAGCTAATTTCTGGAAGGAAATGTCATTAGTGACATACATATATTAGCATTGAAACTCTTCCCTACCTCCCTGTCTCATTTTGGTTTTCTTTTCGTTGAACTGTGGGGTGAGTCAGTTTTGATCAGGTTGCCTGGTAAGCAGGTCTCAAAATTCCCAAAAACTAATACATAGAAAAGTTTAAATTAAAATGGAGGCAAAGCCATAAAAGCCCCTTGAGTCTGGGCCAATTAAAGTCCAGGGGATTTTTGTGCTAGAATGTAATTTCCTTCTCTTATCAAAAATAAGGTGTTAAAGCACTGTTAAGCACATCACTTAATGCATGCAGGGACACATCACTGAGAGCAACCCCCCTGATTTCCTTAATTTTGCAAAGCTTTTGTGCCAGTATTCCTAAAGGCTCCAGCACCAGCCAGGACAGCCACTGAAGTTCCCAAACTGATAACACAAACAGCTGCTGATTCTGGGAGGAGGAGGAGGAGGACTCAGGGCCCAGTTTGGTACCAGCTGGCACCTTGCCCATCAGTGCAGCGTCAGATTCTAGAGGCAAAGAAAGGATGCTGAGCTGGCCCCACAAAGCTGTGCTGACGCAATTCAGCCCCAGCTCTGCAGTCAGCCACGGTGCTGCTCCTCCAGACAAATCTAGTGCAGCCAATTTTAGCTGTTTCTTCTCATTAAATGCCCAAATTGAAGAAAGCCAGTGGAAATAGCACACTGGCAAACTTCAGGAAAACAGGCTGACTGCAGGAACATCAGTTGTGGATACACAGAGAACAATTTGTTACTACCAGGCAAAGGTGAACCCAGGTTAATATTACATATTTATGTACACCAAGAAGAAGACAGTTTGAAAAAGAGAATTAAATGTTCTGAAATGTTGATAGAGAAAAGTCCAATCTCCAGGTTTCATTACAATTGTTTGGTATTCATATAAATGCTCAGACTCTGTGTCATTCCTTATCAAATTACTCTTCCATTGTAAATCATCTAAATTGTTACAAATTCAAGTTAAGAATCAAAAGTGTTCCTTAAAAATCCACTCCTTTGATGTAATGTGAATTACTACTCAGAGAAAAAAAAAAAAAAAAAAAAGAGAAGCAGACCTAGATCTGTTTGCTGCCTAATTTAGTGCCAGTAATAGTTCAGCTCTAATCCCTGGAAATAGAGTACAAAAGTACGTACACACACACACACACACATATGCAGTGTATCTATAGATGTATTTGAGACTTTTCTTGCATCCAATCTGGTGATTCAGAACATCCTGCTAATAAACACAGCTCCATGACCATGACTCATCTCAGCTGGATCTTGTGTGTGTCAGGCAGTGAGTGAAGGAGGGAGGTGAAGGGGCTCAGTGATGGGAACGTGCTGCTGTGGACAGGGCACGAGGAGGAGCAGCAATGGAATTGGCTCTCCAGCCAAGAAAATGGCTTTTTCCTGTGCTGGTGGCTCCTGCATTAAACAAATACACACAAACATGTGTGTGTGTGTGTGTGTGTGTGTGTGTGTGTGTGTGTGTGTGTGTGTACCTGCACCCCCACGACAAGGCCAGTTTTCTCTGCACAAAAAAGTCCCCTCACAAAGCCTCAGGAATGGGTGTCCAAACTTTGCTCCTTCTCATCACAACAAGACACATTCAACCAAAAGCAGAGGTGCAGAGGGGGTGTCTCTGGCAGAGACAGAGTCCTTGTATCAGGACAGCCCCCTGCACCTGCCCTCTGCTCCAGCCACTGCCAACTCAATTCTGAGGTGTTCACCAAAACCTTTACATGACCCAAAGCCCCAAAACACACATCAGGTATTCAGATGAGGAAATGACTTCTAGGAGGCAGAAAAAGACAACAAACTGCCATTGCATTCAAGAAAATCTTTGCATTTAAGAGAACCTTGCACAATCAAGGAGAGTGGCACTGGAGCCTTCCTGGACCACAGGTGTTTTACCACAGCATGACAGAACATGGCAGCAGTTATTCCTGTGCTTTTTCAGTGCCAAGCCACTGTGAAAGCTGAAGCTTTTAGTTTCCACTTTGGAGCCATGTTAATGCCCAAAAGTGCAAGCATCACGTTAGTCTGAAATTTCTATGCCTAAAACCTGTTAAAAATGGATAAGGACCAAATACCTTGGTTGGGAAAATCTGTCAAATCTTGTGTTCAAGTTTTCAGTGCATTTACTCCTGCTGGGTTATCTGAGACTCTTTAAATCTCATGACTGGTAATGACTTTACCATAAAAATTCCAGTCTTAAACCCAGCCCAGTCCAGGGCATTTTAACATCTACCACTGCCATGGCAGAGCCCATCTTTTCAGGAAGGACATAATTAGAAAATCCTGGCATTCTCTCATTCAGTTAACATTTGTTCTAAATGTACTTTAACAATAAGGCCCATTTTCCTCCAGAACAAGACCCAGGCTTGAGGAATGTTCCTCCTCCTACCCTGACCATGAAAGCATTTGAAAGCTCCCAAGTAAATTGCTGGACATGAGACCCCTGATTGCTGTGCCTACATGACTCAGGATTGATGGCTCTAATGAAATTACTGAGTTTTCCTTTCCATTTCTGGCATTAGTCAAGGCTTCATGTCCAAAGATTATTCCACCAGACATGTTCTGCGGATGTGATGGGATTAGCCAAATTTCAGAGCTTATTTTTGACCTCCAGCAGAAAATTGAGCACATACGCTATTGAAGCCAACTGGGACTATAGAACATCAAGTTGATTCATCAAATTAGCTCAAACTGCATGACTGGCTATGGAAGTTGTCAGCTATAAACCTGTCAAAAAGCCATCAGCTTTAATGTTAAATAGAGACACAAAGTAATGTTGTTCAGAATTTGACATTTGTTGGACTTACGCCTGCTAAAGGATGCTATCTGCTTTGTTTCCTCTTAGAAAAATGTGTAGTCTGAAACACAGCCTTGAGAGATTGCTGGAGACAAAAGGTAGAAACCCTGGCTGGTAGAAATCCCAGCTTTAACAAAGCAGATATGTCAGTGCTGCCTCTATCCAATAATGACAACTAACACCAAAATATCTGCAGTACACAGACTCCAAAATCTTTCCAGCAGTTACAAGATACAAGTTTACCGTATTTTACTCTGGTTTTTATTAAAAAAATACATAACGAACAGCACAAAAACAAATGCATAATTTTGTTTTATTTGCCAAACAAAAGATCAATGAGTTTGGTATAGAATGTGTTGGAATAGTTCTGAGTCAATTCCAAATGCCTGCAGATAGCACACCCACGATGAGAGACTGGAGCACTGATTGCAGCACCAGCCTGTTCCCTGATTCTCACACACCAGAGCATGGGGTAACCACATGGAAGCACAGCTCACACAAAAACTGGCAGGTCAGAACAATGTGAAAGGTCTTGCAACCCCATCCCTCCTTAAAATCCAAGGCATGCTGAGCTCACGTGCTCCCACCCCTCTCAATCTGCTCCCTGTGCCTGGGAGGATTACAGAGGTAGGCTGGGACATCACAGCTTTAACACCACGTTTGTTCAGCTGGCAGCAGCAAAGCCCAGACTTTGAACATGGAAACGTTTGGTGCCTCCTAGTTTCTTGTTGTTTTTTCTTTAAATGATGCTTGTAGTCCTCTTACAATTTATGGATGATCCGTTGGACAGCACAATACAGTCTCTAACGTATTAATGTATATTTTTATGAGCCTTCAGCCCACTGAATATTGACTGAAGAACTGGAAACGAGGAGCTCCTGCACACTTATTGTGATCTCAAATGTCAGCCAGAGTGGGAGCCCTACAGGGTTTAACCTAAAGATTATAAAGTCTTTAGTGCAAAGATTTTTTTCTTTGCTCTCTCTAAAAATCTTACTGTGTTCAAGCAGATTAAAATAGGAATGAAAAGAGAGTGGTGAGGGACTTACCAGGGGGGGACTGCAGAAAAAAAGTGTCAGGCCAAAGGACTGGTGTAAAGGAAGGAACAAGAGGAAATGCAGTTTCAGATGACCAGATACCAAGTGCCTCTGCTGTTATCTTGTGAGTCTTCTTGCATGAGGGACAAGCAGTGGCTGTAGTATCCCAGAAGACATCAGAAAACAGTTTCTGCTTTGTAGAACATATCCCATTTTACCTCTAGTGCAGATGTTATTGTACATTATATTAGGGTCATTTCAGAACCCAGAGAAATGTATCAATTCTTAGAGGAATAGGTCCTGGAGCCTGGTCAGGTTGAAGGTCTGGTGTCTCTGGGATTTCCAACCCAAAATGAACCATTGTGCAACAACAGCAGTGGCTCCTAAGCATGTGGGAGGGGATGTTTGCCCCTAAATGCCCCAGCAGGACAGGGCAGCCCCAGGGCTGGCACTGAAATCAGCATCTCCTGCAGCAGGAGCTGCGATCTGAGCCCTTCCCCCAGGTATTGCAGAGAGCCTCAAATCCCCAGGCTCTCCCTCAGACACACTCTTGAAAACAGACCTGGGAAGCCAGAGAGCGACTTCCCCCATTTCTGCAGCTTCAATATATCTTTAAACCAAATCTGCTTTCTTGCATGCCAATTTTTAGCCTGGAGCCAGGTATTAGAGCTGAGTGATAAATCCCTGAAAGGGTGATCACAATAGAAACTCTGACAGACACTTAACACTACTGGTGCCAACTCAGGGAGCTCAGGATATATTTTTCCCCTGATTGGGTGCTGGCTGTACAATTGTACAGACTCCATAAGCACAAAATGTATGTAGGACACACTGCAAAACTGCAAATCTGTGACTTTTGGGTAAGTGACCTTTACTTTGTACTTTATTTTTAAAGGTATCATAACCACTAAACACAGCTTTCACAACTGCACATTGGTTTTTAAATTGAGCAAAAACCTGGCATTTGAACAGTGACTACTTGATAACTAGAACATTCCCCTCCCAAACCATAGACTAAGGTACAATACAGCAAGTGGGACTTGAACTGATGGGTTTCAGAATTAACGTTTGTAAGATTTGTCACTGTCACATCTTGCTAAACTCAGAGCATCTCATTTTCTAAATATAATGTATCACTATTTAGTGGCTAAAAATGCAAATTACAAAAAATCTAATCATGTTCAAGAAACTGCAAAAAACCCCTCTATGATCCCTGAAGCTCTCAGAGGACACATGACTTGATGTAGGGCTTTCCCAGCTAAGCACAACAACAGTGCACAGCAAACCTGTGGGACAGCAGCATCAATAGCCAGAGCTCACATTCTCTGCTCTGCACAAATCCCACAGATTTCCAAAAGCATCTTTGACTTGGATTCAAGTGATAAAACACGTGAACTTATCCAAAGGAGTGAGAAGAATACCTTCTTAGAGCTGATTTCAGATGCTCAAGATTTAGCTTCTATTTTTCTTGTCTCTTTTTTTCCCCCCACTAATAAGACTTCTGGTATCAAAGGAACAAAAGAAATTATTCAGAATTTAAAACTATCTTGTTAAACTTCAAGCTGTAATATCCTGTAAAAGCACCATGTAGGAACCCTTACATCTATAAAAGGCAGTTTCTTTGCTAAGGGCATTCTTGGAGTACCTCCCCTCTTTAAATCTAAGCTACAGAGGGTTCATTTGTTTAGTACCCAGCTGAGCAAATCCAATGGCTAATTGACACCACAAGAAGTTTTCCATGTCCTCTGATCTGCTCCACACATGTTCCTGTTCCTTCCTCTGACTGGTGCTGCTGCTCACCTGGTGAAATGGTACACCAGACAGTTAAACTGCATTTACCTTTTGTACTAACTCGGAAGTGGCTGGCTGCTGGGAGCGTGGGTGTTGTGGCCAAGGAGGAAGAGGAGAGGACACATGCCCTGGAGAGCCCCCCTTGGCAGCAGGTTTGCTGTAACCAGGTGTATTGTCACCCCATTGCCCTAAACACCTCCCCCCAGGTAGAGGGAGAAAATAAACCCCGGGTTTCTTTTTCCAGGAGAGTGCCAGTTACACCTTGCCACAGAGGTGAGAGAGGCTGACGTGTAAGTGGGTCAGAGCACCCTGAGTGGGGGGCAGCAGCAGGGCCTGCTCCAGGGCTCAGGCGCTGTGTCAACAGCTGGAAGAGGCTGTTCAGGTAAGAGTTTGGAAGTGCCTGGGAAAAAACCTATTGCAGAAACACCAAATTCCTATTAATGAGGCAAGTGGGAAACAGCCTCATTATGTTCAAACCCCTTTTCTGCTGTTCCATTCAGGGCTCTGAGTGCACTGTCAGAGCAATGCAGATTCACCTTAAGGTACATCAGAAACAAACCTGCCAATCCACATCCAGGATCTTGATTGCCACGGAACAACTGAGTCTATTAATTACTGTATCAATGAATTCCAACCAAAACCCACTTTAAGCCATTGAAATCATTGGTGGATAATTGGTTTGCTATTAAAACATCCCGAGTCCACCGCAAATCTTACCTGTTCTAAGGAAACTGCTTAGTAGGTGTGTTAATGGAAGTTATTGCTATTATAAATTATCTCCAGACATTGACAAAAGAAGTAATACAAGGTATATTTTTTAACAGCTCTGGCCAATGCATGGCTGAATGATTGAGTTGGAAAATGAACCATTCCTTGGGGTTAGCAAATGATTTTTCATCAGCTAGCAGGCTATTAAGAACACCTAGATAATAAACGGATGATTTTAGCAGTAATTCTACTTGCTTCTCATATTTTCCATTTTAAATTCCATGTTACTTTTAAAGAATTCACACATTACCTTGATTTACACCACGGAGAAGAGAGCCAATGATGTCCTTTAATGTCGGAGACAGTGCATTATTATTTATCATTAAATCCACCTTTTTTTTCCCCCCCTCCCCACCTTGTGAAAGGTTTGAGGAATGCCAGGCTGGCTGCAAGCAGGGCTGTGATTCCCACGCAGGGCACACCCTGGGAGTGAGGGGCAGTCTCCAGGGGTGTGGGTTTGCAGCTTTCTGCCTGTTGAATGCAGGATCTTGTGATGGTCATCCTTGGCAATCCCCCTGTCTTGCACAGCAGCTCACAGCTCAATCATGAGAACTTCAGTTACCGGTAGGAACTAGGGAACAAAATCTTTGCACTAATGAGATTATTTGCATGAAATGTTATTTCAATAAGACAGCCTAGGGAAGGAGGCCATTCACACTTCATTTTCCACATTTGTTATTGGATTTCTTGCCCAAAAGGACAATTTGGGGAAACAACTCCAAAGATGCAGTATTGGAACTGATGGTCAGTTTCAATGGAAAATAAACAAATTTTTAACGCGAAGGGAACTGGGGCAACAAAGACATTAAAAAGTGGTTGACTGGCAGCTTGTTTCATCCTCATGTTCCAGTGGAGCTCTACCATTCAAACCACTGACAAACAGGCAATTTTTCTGGTGGAAAAGAGATGCTTGGGCTCAGATTCTCCCTGAAAATGCCAACTACAATAGCAAAGATGTCTGTGCCCGCCTGCTTATGTGCATTCCTCTCTCTTAGGGCATTCAGTGCCTACTATTCACCACACAATTTCCTTTGTAGCAACACTCAGAGAACACTGAAATGTTATTTAAAGCAAATTTGTTCAATTGGGTTCATGCGAGTTCAGCCTTAGGGGCAAAAGCAGTACTTTCATACAGGAAGGCAAACTTCTACAATAAAACAAAAAGCACAAATATTCACTGAGTCTGGAGTTTCATTACGAAGTGTGAAGTCAATTTATGGTGGAGAGTTTTGTATCAAAAGCAGATGAAATTTGGAAATTTCAAAAGAGTTCGGCCTTGCAGTTTTGGAATGATTCAAACTTCAAATTCAAAATGAAACTGGGAGATGTGAACTTCAGTGGCTGATGCTGCAGAAAAATGTTGTGATCTACATATGTAACTATTGCAATTTATTTTCACAAGATTTCATATTTTCCTGGTAATTACAGACCCCTCTTGCATAGGCAATAATTTTCCATTTGAACTTCTGCAGTACAGCCTGTTCCTCTCCTCCTTCAGAGCAGCACTGAACACAAATGCACCGATTTATCACACTTTTTTCCACATTAGCCCTTTAGAAATTCAGCTGATGGACCACTAGAGAACAAATAACTCCCATACTCTTTCATATTTTCCAAAGTTTTGAAGCTTAAATTCTAAAATTTCTTTCCAAAAAAGGCTTTTCCTGCATTTCTTTGTGAGATACTCTGTATGAATACAATATGAAACCCCATTTTCCAAAGGAATAACAAAATTCATAGTTCCAGGGGGAAAAAGCAAGGAGTGTAGGAGATCTCAGGATGCTTTTTGAATAAAGAATCCTTCATACCTCTCTCTCCCAGGGCAGATTTCCCCTCCTCAGCTTCTGGGCCAGCTCTTTGCCTGCCTAGTGTCGCCCTGACCTGGGCTTGCTCATTTATTCAGGGGCTGAATATCACTAATCTGTAAAATAAATCTTCAGCAAAGCTGCCTGAGTATTGTTTTAGAAATACGTAAGTAAAGGGTCACCAGAAAGACACTTGGCCACCGCTGTGTCCAGCAGCTGAGTGACAGACAAGCTCGGAGCCAGCGCAGGGCTCTGAGCGAATTTTCAGGACAATTACATGCTCTGGAATTCCCAAGTGTGCTGAAGAATTATTGAACAAAGCTAAAACATGTGAATAAAAAGGCATTAAGCTAAAAAACATCTGCTCTCCATAAAATGAACTTTTCTTCAGATGAGGAAGGAAAAGAACTCAGGATAAATAAGCATGAGGCATATTTTCAAGGTGTTGCGAATGGGACTTATTTAAATGTAAAGTGTTGTGGCTAAAACACACATGGCTGAAATACATCCCTCATTAAATTCCCTCATTTTCCCACAGCACTCTGGAAATTTACAGAGAGATACACTCTGACACAGTCAGATAAGGTATCACATATGTTTACCTAAACAGTAAGCTGTGCCAAAGCCTAAAAGTATAGGGCTGACTTCTGTATTTAGGTACGACATTTGGTACACGATCAAACAGCAAATTCTGAGTCCACCTGAAACTGGTTTCATGGTTTGTAAGTGAAACCAGAATAAATTATGTTCACACCTTTCAGCAGAGCAGGCCTAAATATGTTTCTTGCTAAAAAATTGCTAGTCCTGGTTGCAGTGGAGAGGAGGGGAAGGAGAATGTCAATCTCCAAATTCTGTGAATCGAGAGTGGCAGCGCTGAGCGCCGAGGGCGGCTGGACCCCGCATCCAGGAACAGCAAGTTGTCTGTGACACGTGCGACGTGTGGACTCCTGTCTACACTGCTGCCACCTGGACTGATAGCTGAATGGGAAATTAAGCTAGGAAATGTATTACTGAATATTAAACTGACTATTAAGCATGAATAAATTCACGGTGTTACATGACTGTATTAAGGAATTTTAGAAAATGAACTTGTTTTGTAAGTCTGAAGAGCTCTACAGGGAGCTCAGGCCTCGGTCCCCTGACCAGGTTTGGGGCTTTACTCCCTCAGCCTGAGCTGCTCAGGCCAGGTCA
The DNA here is from genome assembly GCF_048771995.1 of Taeniopygia guttata. Lineage (NCBI taxonomy): Eukaryota > Metazoa > Chordata > Aves > Passeriformes > Estrildidae > Taeniopygia > Taeniopygia guttata. The sequence goes on from NC_133045.1 coordinate 13,859,928, forward strand.
GATGGGGCAACTGAAATTCTATTGCATTTGCTAATAAATGTTGGATATTTTACTGATGACTTGCTTTTACACT